>NW_027555625.1:307315428-307632928 GCF_003287225.1 Phascolarctos cinereus | reverse complement strand
AGAGGATTTATTGGATAGAGAACTGGACTGTGAATCAGGAATACCTAAGTTCAGATGCAGCCTCAGATAACTTACAATCTGTGTGATTCTATGCAAGTCCCTTAACATCCTCTTGCCTCAGTTTCCTCTTCTATAAAATTGGGATACTAAAAGCATCTATCAACATTTGTAAAGCATTTAGCACAGTGCCTGCCATGTAGAAGCATTTAATAAATGATTGTTTTCTTCCTTCTTTGACCCCCAGAACTTGGGAAGGATTACATCACATGCATCTGGTAGCAGTGTCCACATCTGGGGTTCATATCAGAGGCTACCCACTTAATTAACTATATTTTTAGAGTGGCAATTTTACTGGGAGCCCAATAAGCAACTTGGAATGTTTAGTTTGGAGAAGAGATACATTGGAAGGGCATGATAGATATCTTCAGCATCTAAAGGACTGTCACATGAAAAATAAATTAAATTTCTATTTTCCTTCAAAGGGCAATACTAAGTATAAAGGGAAGAATATGCAAAGAGGCAGATTGAGGATTTGATATAAGAAAATAAAATCAAATAAATCCAAACTTTCTAAAATAAGTCATCTAAAAGTGGGCTAAGGTACTTCAGGAAGCAGTGGGATGCCCCTTACCAGTGACCTTCAAGTGAAGAAAAGATGACCACATGTTGGAGATTCTATAAAGGGGTTGCTTTACTAATTATAGGTTATATTAGATGCCCTTAAAGACATTTTTAACTCTGATTCTGGGACCTCACAGGTTATCTGGTCCACTTCTTAGATGAATCATGAATCTTCTTTTATTGAGTTACTTCTGAGTGTATCTGAGCCAAAAACTAGTTAGATGTTCATCATTCTCATGGAGTGTAACATGCCTTTCCAAATAGCTCACCACTGCTGGACTGGAGGGGGGCAGTCAGTTAACCAGCTTCCATATCCCAGCTGTCAATAGACCTTGGGTGGGAAAGCGCTTGAGGTAAACTATATTTATTTACAGCCTCATTGGGAGCTATAGTTTGGCCAGAGTAAAAGCAAATGAGTACCACCTCTTGATCATTCAGTTAGTTGACATTCATCGAATGTTTATTATGTTTCCAAGAACTGTGGGTGGCATGTGAAAAAAGGAGAAGAATCTCCAGGAGCCAACAATTTATGGCCTAATGCCAAATGCTAGAATCTCAGGGCATCTTCTCCTGGCTCAGGCATATTCATCCAAGGGGTAGAAAGTGTCCCCAAAGACAAAATGGAGACACAGTGGTCTTTGCCAAATAACTTCTGTCAACAACGAGAAGTCATAATGAATATTACAGATGAATGGAAATTAGAAGAATGTATAATTACCTATAGTTCTGAGTTTCTCCAGAAGAGAGAATTATAACCAATAAGAAAAGGATTACAGAGTGGCGTAATTTTGCCCCTTACAAGAAATGCTAGGATTTTCATTGTAGGATAATTGATATAATCCTTTTTGCTCTTAGACAAGACCTTGATTTAGGCCCTGACTTGGGTATTTCCTTGATATTTCCTTTAAACAGATCATGAGAGCCAGTGCGACATAAGGCAAAAATGCTAGACTCAGAATTATGAGAAACCTAAGGTTGGAATTCCAGGTCTGATGCTTACTAGCACATTTAACCTGGATAATTAATTGAAGCTGTCAGCCTTATTTTCCTCCTCTGTAAAATGGGGCTAATAAAGCTTTATATAATTTATGGGGTCGTTGTGGGGAAATTGCTTTGTAAACCTTAACATTACACAACTTAAAACTTTACCAAGACTTTTGTGACACCCTGTATAATATTGGTACATGCTTTAAAGAATTTAGAATTGTTCAAAATAGAATGGTAGTAGTAGGTCAGGAAACAATGGGTACACTGTCACTCAAGCTGTCTGCCAATATGCCATAAAGCAAATTCATCCATCAGGCAAGGGCTTGGACTAAATGACCTTTATGTTCTCTTTAAACTTTCAGTTTCTATGCCTTACATGATTATATTAGTTAACAGGGGTTGGACACCCACCCAGGGCTTTCATTTCCTCTCCATCTGGCTGATTACTGGCCCTGCTAGACTTTTGGCGAAGGGCCCCTAAATTGTCCTTGCCTCCACTTGTCAGCCTGACTCTGTGCCACGGCACCTTGAGTGGTAATGATGGTGCTTCCCAAACTCTCTCATTATGGTGGGGGAGGCAAGTATGCTGAGAGCTGGCAATGACTCATCACTGGTTTTTTTTTTCAGTTTCAGCACTTGCTCATTGTACAGCAGGAGGAGGCCTTTCCTAAATCATGTGGGAAGGGAGAGAGGAGAGGCTTAAGAATAGAATGACATAGTTAACTTCATTTGCTCAGCACAAGGGGGCTTCTTAACCTCCTGAGGAGTGATCCTATAGAATAAAGTGTGAGAGAATAGCTGCTTTAACTCCAGAATCACAGAAATGCAGAACTAGTGTTGGAAGGGACTTCAGAGGTCATCAAGTCCAGCCCATGCTTCAATATGAATTTCTTTAAACAACTTTGACACATGGTTCTCCAGCTTCTTCTTGAAGACTTTCAATTATGGGTAAATCATTGCCCTCTTTAGCAGCCTATTCTGCTTGGCGACAGGGCTAATGATCAGGAAGTTTTCCCCTATGATGAGCCAACCTCCGTCTGTCTCTCTCTCTATCTATTGCTGTGTCTCTGTTTCTGTCTGTGTCTCTCTGTGTCTGCCAGCTTCTACCTATGGCTCCTAGTTCTATCCTCTGGTGCATTCACAACAACTCTAGTCCCTTTTCCACGTGACAATCACTCAAATAGACAAAGATAGCTATCATGTCCTCACTATGTCTACACATCTCCAGACTAAACAACCAATGTTCTTTTAACTGATCTTCAAATGTCAACATCTTCAGTCTCCTTACCCAGCTTAATAGACATCAAAAGATCATCAGTTCTAATTTCCTGCTTTAGGCAAATTAAAATCCAAATTACTCAAATGTCTCCCCAGTGTCAAATATTCCATAATTTTCCTATGTATTTTATATAAGAATCCAGAAGGTCAAGTTCTTCCCTATTGTCAAGAATGATCCTATCAGCTTTAACTTGAGCTTATTTCTTCGTGTTTGTCTCCATAGATCCAAAGAACTCCTCAGTTTCCCGCTTGGAAATCTTTCAAGATCTTAAAGGCAATAGTTAAATTATCAGCAGTACAAACTTCCTACGAGATAGAAAACTTGCCTTAGGTAAGCAGAAATAATCAGAAATTATTAAGGAATACTTATAAGGAATGGTGCAGAAGGAATTCCTACATTGAGTTGATCTAGTCATAGATGTTAAAAACCAGGCTCCCACAACATTTCAAGTATGACCCAAATAATATTAAAATGAATTTGGGAAATATCTAACAAAATATAAAAACTCAATAGAACATAGAAAATGTTAGCATGTGGTTTTCTAAGTCAATATGCTGTCCACAGAGATCCTCACATACAGTTTAGTGGACTTGGTTTCTATTTGAGTTTGATGTCACTAGTCTAGATGAAATTTTTAGCCCAAGATTCCTTAGCACCGTTTGTACCCAGAATCTCTATGGCAGCCTGGTGAAAGCTATCCACTTTTCAGAATAATGTTTTTAAATAAATTAAATAAGAAATATGATTACAAAAAAATCAATTTTATTGAAATATAGTTATCAAATTATTTTTATGATGTGAAAGATTACAAGTTGAGAACCCTTGGTCTAATTCCTTCCAACACTGAAATTTGATTATACTCTGATCCCCACACAATCATAAATTGGTGAGAAGAATAAATCTGTAGTCAGGTTTCAAATTCTACCTTTACTATTTATTATCTGTGTGACCTTGACAATGTCACTTCATGTCCTGGGGTCTCAGTTTCCTCATCTATAAAGTGATAGTAGTGGATGGTCTCTAAGGTCCCTTCCATTGATTAACTTGTCTGGTACCTGCATAAATGCATGTAAAGAGGGAGGAGGGAAGAGGGAAGAGTATGATGATATGTACTTAATTGGATTCGTTTGACAAAAGGCTTAAAAATGGGAGTCCTTGATAAATATCCTATTCTCAGGTTGGGAAAGATGATAGCTAATTTATCAGATGAATTACTTAATATACAGTTTAATCTGATTCAAATATTAGTGATCTGACACTACAGCTGTAAACAAATGGTGGTTGTTCAGTCCGGCTAAAGTTTCTTCATCCAGCTGCATTCTGTGTCAGAGATACAAGAAAGTGTTTTTATCCTGATCCTAGTGACTTCAGTCAAGGAAAAACACGCATGAGGAAGAGGCAAGGGAGAATAATTTACAACCACAAATCTTCCACTTAAGTCAGGCCAATTTCCTTACCCATTGTCAAATCTCTGTTCATATTATACATTTGAATGGAAGATTCTCCTCCCTCATTTGCCTCTGTCCAGATCTGTTCCATTCTTTGGAGGATAACTCATCTATCCTGTAAGAATTCTTGACCCAACTATTTAGGCCTAAATTTGCACATAAATAAAATGCTTTGCAATCATTGAGACTTTCCGTAAGCATTTTCTCATGTGATCCTCAAAATAACCATTTGGGGTAATCCAAGATGTATTATCTTTATTTTCCAGGTGAAGTAAGTGAATTTCAGAGAGGCAAAGTAGCTTACCCACAATTATACAAAGAGAAAATAGAATAATCAGGACTTGAACCAAAGTTTTTTGAAACAGAGTAATATGCTTCTTATTGAAAGAATATTTGTGTTACCTACCTTGCAGAATTATTATAAGAATACAAAAAAAAAAGTAGGATATATTTTTGGAAGTGTTTTGTGACCTGGAAGCACAAATAATTATTTCTAGCTTTGCTGTGGGAATTTTTAAATTTGACCTCACATCTTCCCTGTGGTATATGGAAGAATAATGGCTAGAAAATATGTGCAAAACATTTAAATTCTCTGTGACTCAATTTTCTTAATTCTAAAGTAAGGGTAATGATAATAGATACAACACCCTCACTTAAACTCTAGAACAGCACATACATGTCAGCTATTATTAATATCACCACAACATATGTTTTAATACAATATATGAATTCTAATGCTCGTGATCACTAGTAATATTAGCATATTCATTATGACATAATCAGCTGATGAGGAACAAAATCATTTGCTTAGAAATTTTCAGGCTCGCTCATAAACTGGCAGCATTTGAATTTGGTCTTTAAAACCATCCTCCCTAATTATACTCTAACCATTAGACCATATCAGTTTACTGTGAAAGGCAAAATGAAAAATCAATTGGAGATGGCAATACCTCATTTATAGAACATATTATTTATAAAAGGAGACTTTGCCCAGCATTTAGTGATAAACAGGATTCATTATGTTTCTCTTGATCTGATGCAGATGGTAAGTGTTACATATGATACAAGACGTAGTCAACAGTCACAGTGATAGTAAGCTAATAAATGGAAAAATGCCTTGAAAAGGAGTAAGTCCAGAAAGTCCCAAGTTCTCATAATAATAGCAGCTAATATACAATATTTTCCTCAAAACCGTTTCATAAAATCTATTTTTTTCTTAACAAAGCAACTCAGTTTCCACTTTCTATGGGGTGTTTTACTTCTCCTGGTAACTGTCAATGCTTTGTCCTACTCAAATTATCTTCTATGTACTTATAAATTTATATGGTGCATTCTGTCCATAGAATGGAAGCTCCTTGAAGAAACCATTTTTCATTTCATCCATGTATGCCCAATGCCTTGCACAGTACCCTACACATAATAAGATTTTTAGAGTTATAAGTATGATTCAACAGCTTGAACCAAAACACATTATTTGACAAAAACTGCTAGGAAAACTAGAAACAGTATGGCAGAAACTAGGTGTAGACTAACATTTTACACAGTATACCAAGATAAGGTCAAAACAGTTACATGGTTTACACATAAAGAGTGATATCATAAGCAAATTAGAAGAACATGGAATAATTTATGTCAGATTATTGATAAGGGAAGATTCTAGAACCAAAGAACATATAGAAAGCATTACAAAATTTAAAATAGATAATTTTATTATATAATTTTTTTTTTTAAATTGCACAAATAAAACTAATGCAACCAAAATTTTAAGGAAAGCAGAAAACTGGGGTAAGGGGGATTTGCCACAAGTATCTCTGATAAAGGCCTCATTTCTCAGATATATAAAGAATTGAGACAAATTTTAAAAAATATGTTATTCCTCAATTAATAAATAGTGAAAGGATGTGAGCAGGTAGTTTTCAGACAAAGAAATCAAAGCTCTCTAAGTCATATTTTTAAAAAAATGCTCTAAATCACTATTGATTGGAGAAATGCAAATTAAAACAGCTCTGAGGTACCACCACACACCTATCAGACTGGGTAATATGACAAAAAAGGAAAATGTTGGGTGCTAGGATATGGGAAAACTGGACAAAGATGCACTGTTGGTGGAGTTCTGAACTGATCCAACCATTCTGGAGGGCAATTTGGAACTACATCCAAAGGACTATACAATTGTATATACCCTTTAATCCAGAAATGCAACTACTTGGTCTACGTCCCAAAGACATTCAAAAAAGGGAGTCAAATTTGTAAAAAAAAAAAAAAATACAAGTCATTCCCCAATTGATAAAAGGTCAAAGGATATGAACAGGCAGTTTTCAAGAGTTGGTGATATCTTTGAATTACTATTTTACCTTCTTATTCTAGAATATCAGGTCAGGTTTCCTTGATGATTTCATGAAAGACATTAGTCAGGCTCTTTTTTTTTTTCCAATCATGGCCTTCATGTAGTACAATAATTCTTAAATGATTTATATTGGATCTATTGTGCAGGTCAGTTCATTTTCCAATGAGGCAGTTCACATTTTCTTCTATTTTTTCCCTTCTTTTGATTTTGTTTGATTCTTGATGTCTCATGGAGTCATTAGCTTCCACTCGTCCAATTATAATTTTGAAGGAATTATATTCTTCAGTTAGCTTTTGTACCTCCTTTTCCATTTGGCCAATTCTACTTTTAAAGGAGTTGTTTTCCTCAGTAGATTTTTTTTAAATTGGCTAGTTATATATATTTTAAGGAGCTTACTCAGTTTTCCTGCTGCCTTTTCTAAGTTGTTGATTCTTTTTTTTTCATAATTGTCCTATATAAATCTCATTTCTTTCCCTTTTTTCCCCACATCTCTTATATGATTTTTTAAATTTGTTTTTGAGCTCTTCCAAGAGGACTTTTTGTATTTTAGACCAATTTGTATTCCCCTTTGAGGCTTCATATTTAGACAATGTTACATTGTTGCCCTCTTCTGAGTTTGTGTTTTGATTTTCTCTGCTGTCATAGTAGCTTTCTATGGTCAGGACTTTCTTCTGTTTCTTACTCATTTTTAGACTATTGCATGACTTTTAAAACTAAGCTCTGTTCCTAGGGCACAGGGGTTACTCTCCAAAGCTTCTTATGCTGGGGGCAGGAGCCTGGTCAATGGCTTTCTGCTTCAGAGCCCCAGGTACTTGCAGCTTGCCCACAACACTGGGGTTGTCTGGCTTAGTCATGCCTGTTTTGCCAGGGTTCCAGCCCTTAAAATTTGCCGTCTGCAATGGGGATAGAGGTCTCATTGATGGCATGTTGAGCTAAGACCATTGGGCCTTAATTGTTGATCTTTGTTGTAGCTAAGAACCCCCTCTGATTTGCCCAGACACCATTTGAATTGGGCTCTTCTCCTCTTTTAGCCAAGTAAGACAGACTTTTCCTCAAGTCCTTCTAAGTTATCTTAAGCTTGAAAATTCTTTCACTCCATCGTTTTGTGAGTTCTGTTGCTCCGGAATCCATTTACAGGCTTAATTTAACTTTGCTTCAGAGGAAATGGGGGAAAGTTCATGCAACATCCCAGCTTCTCTCCACCATCTTGGCAAGAATATTTCACTTTCAGATACAAGATTCAAGAGAAGCATAAAAAGTTAAATATGAAAGGGAAACCATAAGGGACTCAATAACATTAAACTGTTATCCTTATATGAGAAAATTTATACTTGTAACACCTAAAAAACTTTATTATTATCAGGTCAGTTAAAAGGAGTATACATAGGCAGAGGTTAAGGGTATGAGTTGACTATGGTGGAATGATCTTAAGAGAAAACTAATGGATGAGAAATAGGATGCACTGGGAGAAGGGGAAGGAAGAGAAAGAATCAGGGAATTTATCTCACATCTAAGAGGCATACAACAATAGAGGTGAAATTTTGGGTTGAAGGCAAAGATTGAACCTCATTTTCATTAGAACTGATTCAAAGAAGTATTAAGAGGGGACAGGAGGAAAAACCTGCAACCTTGAGGCCACATGTAGCCCTTTAGGTCCTCCAGTGTGTTACTTTAACTGCATCCAAACTTCACAGAACGAATCCCTTTAATAAAATGATTTGTTCTATAAAACATGACCTCAGTTAAAAAGCCACAGTCAAGAACCTTGAAGGCCACATGTGGCCTTGTGGCTATAGGTTCCCCACTCCTGGAGTAAGATATATACCCATTTGGGTGTAGAAATCTATTTTACCCAACAGGGAAGTACTATGGGAAAGGGATAGGAGAAAGTGTGGGAAGGGTACTCAGAGAAGTTAGGGTAGATTAAGGATTGTAGTGGTCAGAATCAAAACAGAGTTTTAGGGAGGAATAGGGTGTGAGGGGGCAAAAGGATGGAGGGAAATGCACTTTTAATAATCACAATTGTGAATGTGAATAAAATGAATTCACTCATAAAATGGAAGTAGTGAATAAATTAGAAACTAAAATCCAACAAAATGTTGTATACAATTAAAAAAAACAGTTGAAACAGAGAGATACACACTGAGTAAAAACTAAGGGGGTGGAGAAGACTCTATCATGCTTCAGCCAAAGTTAAAAAAAAAAAAAAACAGGGAGGGGTGGCAAGCACAATCCCAGACAAAGCAAAAGCAAAAATATACCTAATTAAAAGAGATCAGCAAGGAAGTACATTTGCTAAAAGGTTTCACAGAAAATGAAGTAATAGCAATACTAAACATATATGTACCAAATAGCATAGCATCCAAATTCTTCAAGGAAAAGTTAAATTAGTTACAGCAGGAAATAAATGGTGAACTATATTAATTATAGGCCTTATATTCTCCCTCTCAGAAATAGATGAACCTAAACATAAAGTAAATAAGAAAGATTTTAGAGATAAATGGAATTTTAGAAAAGTTAAAGACCTCTAGAGAAATTTGGATGAGAGTATTAAAAAATATGCCTTTTTCCCCAGTTTTACATGGCACCTTCACAAAAAGAAAGACCATGTACTAGGGCATAAAAACCTTTCAAATAAATGCAAAAGTAAAGAAATTGAAATATATCCTTTTCAGGTGCTAATGAAATAAATATTGCATTCTGTGAAGGGCTGTGAAAACATAGATTTAAAATTAATTGGAAGATAAATAATCTAATCCTAAAAAAATGAGATGGTCAAAGAACAAATTAAAGAAACAATAATTTCATTAAAGAGAATGACAACAATGTAAGTAGTAGGAGGTAGATATAGCAGTCTGTATTGGGAAAAAAATATGCATTTCTAAATTCTTGCATCAATAAAGTAGAGAAAATTAAGCAGATCGGTGAATTGGCCAGGTATTTTTTTAAATGGAAAAAGGACAAAATAAAAATCTCCAGGTAAAGAAAAATTGGAAATCCTGAAAATCAAAAGAAAGATTAATAAAATTGAAAGTTAAAAAATTACTTTATATATAATATAAATAATTAATGAATGAAATAAAAAATAAATAAGTAAAACCATGAGCTGATTTTATGAATAAATATATTTAAGAGCTGATTTTATGGGAAAAAGCAATAAAATACATAAACATCAGTTAATTGTATTTTTAAAAAGAAAGAAGAAACAAATTATAAGTATCAAAAATGAAAAAGGTTGATTCATCACCAATAAAGGTAAAATTAAAGTAATTATTAGGAGCTATTTTTCCCAATTATGCGCTAATAAATCTGACAATGTAGGTACAGTGAATATTTACAAAAAGCACAAATTTAAAAGATTAACAGAAGCAATAGAACACTTACACAGAACTGCTTTAGAAAAAGAAAATGAATGAGCTATCAATGAGCTCCCTAAGGAAAAAAATTATCATATTTTCAGATGGGTTAACAAAGGAATTCTGTTGTTGTTGTTGAATAGTTTTTTTTTCAACTCTCTGACTATTTATTTCACCATTTGGGATTTTCTTGGCAAAGATACTGGATTGGTTTGCCATTTCCTTCTCCAGCTCATTTTACAGAAAAAGAAACTGAGTCAAATAGAATTAAGTGACTTGAACAGGGTGACCCAGTCAGAGCCAGACTGTTCTGAGGCCAGTCTTGAATTCAAGAAGATGACCTTCCCTGACCTCAGTCCTAGCACTTTTTCCATTGCAAGACCAAACATTCAAAAACAATTAATTCTAATATTATATAAATTATTAAGAAAAATAAGCAAAGGAGGAGTCCAAACAAGCTCCTTTCATGACACAAAAATAGTGTTGATATTTAATTCAAGAAGAGCAAAAAGAGAGAAATAAAACTAGACCAATTTCCTTAATGAATATAGATACCAAAAATTTAAATAAAATACTAGAAAGGAAATTATAGCAAGATATCTCAAAGCAATGAATATGACAAGATAACATATCAAGAACGTAGGGGAAGGGTGGAACCAAGATGGCAGAGTCAAGGCAGTGACTTGCTTGAGCTCTCCACCAAACCTCTCCAAATACCTGTAAAAAATGGCTCTAAACAAATTCTAGAGCAGCAGAATCCACAGAAAAGATAGAATGAAAGAAATGTCCAGCCAAAGACAACCTGGATAGTTGATTGGAAAGGTCTATTGCACCAGTCTGGGAGAGGAGCAGAGTTCACCATGGGCCACATAGTAAAGACTGCACCTCAGTGAACTTGGAGCAATCTTCAGGAGATTGAATCAAGGAGAGATATGGCAGTTTCCAGACTTCTTAACCCACAAACACCAAAGACAATTTAGAAGATCAGTAGGAAAGGTCTGACAGACTTCGGTGAAAGAAGAGCTTCATCTGGCCCCAGTCCTGGCACAACCCTGGTGTAGCAGCTGGTTCCAGAGTTCTCACCCACAGATGGAGGGGGAATCAAGTGGCTGATCAGAGGGGTATTGCAGGGATCTCTTTGCTGGTGTTTAGATAGGATTCTCTTGCTTTGCCCATGCTTGAATCAGGGTCTCATTTCCAGATAGCTGTCCTGGGGCAAGAAGGAACACAAGAATGGTGGAGCTTGTGCTAGTGGTGAAGAAGAAATCCTCCTCACAGTTTCCAAGTAGAAAAGAGTGCTTGTGATGACTCATAGACCAGAGCACAGTCCAGGAAAGGAGTAAACAACTTGCCCTTGATCATGTCACCTTGGAAGAACTGAAAACATATATTTCCCTAGAAGTATCTCTGAAAACAGCTGCAAAAAAATCTCTGAAGCTTGGGACAGTACATTCTCCACACTGGAAGCAGACCCATACCTTAACAAAGAGTTTATAGCTCAAATAATTGGCTGGGATCACAAGCAGGCAGTTCAAAAAGAGTCAGACCATAGAATCTTACTTTGGTAACAAAGAAGATCAAAACATACAACTAGAAGAAAGCAACACAGTCAAAGCTCCTACATCCAAAGCTTCCAAGAAAAATATGAATCAGTCCCAGGCCATGGAAGAGCTCAAAAATGATTTAGAGAAGCAAGTAAGAGAAGCAGATGAAAAACCAGAAAGAGAAATAAGAGTGATGCAAGAAAATCATGAAAAACAAGTCAACAGCTGGCCAAAGGAGATTTAGAAAAATATTGAAGAAAATAATACTTTAAAAAAATAGACTAATCCAAATGGTAAAAGAGATCCAAAAATCCAATAATAAGAAAAGTGCCTTAAAAAGCAGAATTGGGTAAATGAAAAAAGAGGTCCTAAAGTTCACAGAAGAAAATAATTCCTTAAAAAATAAAATGGAGCAAATGAAAGCTAATGACTTTATAAGAAATCAAGAAATTGTAAAGCAAAAGCAAAAGAATGAAAAAAAAATGGAAGACTGTGAAATAACTCATTGGAAAAACTATTGACCTGGAAAAAAGATCCAGGAGAGATAATTTAAAAATTATTGGACTACCTGAAAGCCATGATGAAAAAAAGAGCCAAGACATCATCTTTCAAGAAATTATCAAGGAAAATGGCCCTGATATTCTAGAATTAGAGAGTAAAATAGAAATGGAAAGAACCCACCAATCACCTCCTGAAAGACATCCCCAAAGCAAAACTCCTAGGAATATTGTAGCCAAATTCCAGAGTTCCCAGGTCAAGGAGAAAATACTGCAAGCAGCCAGAAAGATGCAATTCAAGTACTGTGGAAACACAATCAGGATAACACAAGATTTAGCAGCTTCCACATTAAGGGACCAGAGGGCTTGGAATACAATATCCTGGAAGTCAAAGGATGTAGGATTATAACCAAGAATCATCTACCCAGCAAAAGTGAGTATAATCCTTCAGGGAAAAGTGGACAATCAGTGAAATAGAAAACTTTCAAGCATTCTTGATAAAAAGACCAGAGCTGAATAGAAAATTTTACATTCAAATACAACACTAAAGAAAAGCATAAAAACATACAGGAAAGAGCAACCATGAGGGACTTGGTAAAGTTGAACTGTTTATATTCCTACATGGAAAGATTATATTTGAAACTCAAGTGATCTTTGTTACTATTAGGGTAGTTGGAGGGGACTATATATATATGGATAGATAGATAGATTTCACAGGGTGAGTTGAAGATGAAGGAGTGATATCTGGACAATAAAATTAAGAGGTGAGAGAGAATTATATTAGGAGAAGGAGAAAGGGAGAGGTAGAATGGGTTAAGTTATCTCACATAAAACAGACAAGAAAAAGATTTTACAGTGTAAGGGAAGTGGGGGAACTTGAGAGGGAATCAGTAAATCTCATTCCCATAAGATTTGACTGAAGGAGGGAACAATATGCACACTCAACTGAGTGTCTAAATCTAACTTGCCCTACAGGAAAATAGGGGGGAAGGGGATAATAGGGAGTGATGATAGAAAAGAGGGGAGATTGGGGGAAGGTGTCATCAGAAGCAAACACTTCTGAGGAGGGACTGGGTTAAAAGAGAAAATATAATGAATGGCGGGTGGAGGGACAGGATGAAGGGGCATATAGTTAGTTTTTCACAACATGACTGCTATGGAAGTGTTTTGCATGATTACACATGTATAACCTGTATCAAGTGGCTTGACTTCTCAATGAAGGTGGGTGGGGAGAGAGGAAGGGAGAAAATTTTTAGCCTAAAGTTTTAAAAGCAAATCTTAAAAATTGTTTTCACATGCAACTGGGAAAGAAGATATAGAGTCAATGGGTCATAGAAATCTATCCTGCCTTATAGGAAAATAGAAGGGACAAGTAATAAGAGAAGGGGGGTGATAGAAGAGAAGATAGATTAGGGTGAGGGTATTCAGAATGCACACTGTCTTGGGGGTGGGGGAGGGGCACAATGGGGAGAAATTTGGAACTGAAAATCTTGTGGAAGTGAATGTTGAAAACTAAAAAATGAATTAATAAAATAGAAAAAAGAATGCAGGGCTTATTCAACGTTAGGTTAAAATAGCAGCAAAATTAATTGTATCAATGACAAAAATAATGAAAATCATATAATTATCTAGACAGATTCATGAAAAGCTTTTGATAAAATACTACACTCATTCCCACTAAAAACACTATCAAACTTTGGAGTAAATGGAGATTTCATTAAAATTAGTAGTATCTGTCTAAAACTACAAGCCCACATTATCTGTAATGAGAATAAGCTAGAAAGCTTCCCAATAAAATTTAGGGGTGAAGCAAGTATGCACATAATCACCACTGTTGTTATATTGTACTAAAGATGCTATTGCTAACTATAGCAATAAGAAAATATGAAAAATAAATAGGAAGAAGTAAGAATAAGTAATGAAGAAAGAAAACTTTCTTTTCAAATGAAATGGTGGTATACATAGAGAATCCTAAAGAATCGTGTGAAAAACTGGCTGATATAGTAAGTACCTTTATCAAACTCATAAAACATAAAATAACAAAAATCATTGACATTTCTATATATTACTATCAAAATCCATCAGCAAGAGATAGAAAAAATTCTATTTCAAATAACTGCAGATAATACAAAATATTTGGAGTCTTCCTGCTACAGAAATTCTTGTTTGTACTTCATTCTTGCAGAAGGCCATGACATTAGGGAGGTGATGCCGGTAATGCAAGTTCATTGTTTTTAATTGAGTGAGGGCTGTGCAGTCACCTCCCTAGTTTTCACCTCCAGAGCCATCTGGCTCCAGTGGCAAGACATAGATTAAGATTAAGATGGCCTCCAGCTGGAGGCCATAGCTTTTTTTTTAACATAGGTCTTTAACAGGTCTCACTTTGACTGAGGCAACACCCATTCAGTGGTTGAAGCTATATAAGAAATGAGGCAAAGAATGGCCTCTTTACCTAGTCAAAATTAACCGCCAAGAAAAACACAGGAAATGTATGAACCAAATTACAAAACACTTTTCACACAAATAAAGATAAATCTAAACAACTAGAGATATATTATTTGCTCATGTGTAGGCCAAGCTAATGTAATGACAATTGTACCTGAATTAATTTATTTAGCACCATAGCAATCAAACTACCAGAAATATTTTATGAAGCAAGAAAAAAAAATACCCACAAAATCATCTGGGATGACAAAAGATTAAGAATATCAAAGGAATCCAAGAAAAAAAAAATGTGAGTATAAGTGGCCTAGCAGTACCAGGTCTCAAACTGAATTACAAAGTGGTAATCATGAAAACAAGGTACTGGCTAACAAATAGAGTGAAAGATTAGTGTAATCGATTTTGCACACAATACACACTAGTAAATGACCTTAATAAATGAATTTTTAATAAGACAAAGATCCAATCTTTTGGGACAAGAAATCACTATTTAACAAAAATTGCTGTGAAAATTGGAAAGCAGTTTGGCAGGAAATAGGTACGTACCAACATCTCCTATCGTATAAAGAAGATAAGGCCAAAATGAGCACATAATTTAGACATAAAGTCTGATATCATAAGCAAGTTAGGAAAACATGAAATAAATTACCTGTCAGATGTATAAATAAGGGAGGAATTTATGACACCCTCCAAAACATAAAAAGGATAAGAGGGAGTAAAATGTGTAATTTTAATTACACTACCTTGAAAAGCTTTTGCACAAACAAAAGCAATGCAACCAATATTAGATGGAAAGCAGGAAAGTGGGGGGGAGGAATTGCAGCATGGTTGTTTGCTAAGAAGCTGAATTCTCAATCATATAAAGAACTGAGTCAAATTTCTAAGAATACAGCCATTTGTCATTTGATAAATGGTCACAGCACATTAACAGGTAGTTTTCAGAAGAAGAAATTTAAGCTATCAAATCATCTGAAAGAAAAATGTTCTAAATCCCTATTGATTAGAGAAATACAAAGTAAAACAACTGTGAAGTACCACCTCACACCTATCAGGTTGGCTTCTATGACAGAAAAGGAAAATGAAAAATGTTGGAGAGGGTGTGGGAAAAGTGGGACGCTAATGCATTGTTAGTGGAGTTGTGAACTGATCCAAGCATTCTAGAGAGCAAATGGGAACTATTTCCAAAGGGGTATAAAACTGTGCATACATACTCTTTGACCCAGAAGCACCACTACTATTTCTATATGCAAAGAGATCAAAGAAAAAATAAAAGGACCTATATGTGTTTCACATGTGTTTATTTATATATAAAAATACACATATGTACACACAATTCATATGAGTGTACATATACACATAGATATGTGTATATATGTATAGATATATGTGTGAAAGTTTATACATCTATTCATGTATATCTGTATGTGTGCATTCATGTATGTTGTGTGTATGTGTTTATGTGTATATACGTGCATATATGCATGTGTATATATATTTGTATATGTAAATATGCATATCTTTCTATCTGTCTGTCTGCCTATCTGTGTCAGCGTGGAAATTCAAGCCCACTTCCTTTACCTGGGAATCTGCTGCTTTTGATTTTATGGACATATTTTAAAAAATAATTTATTTATTTTTAGCTTTCAACATTCACTTCCATCAGATTTTGAGTTTTAAATTCTCACCCCTCCATTCCCTACTCCTTCCCCAAAATGGCATGTAATCTGAAATAGGCTCTACTTATACATTCACATTTAGCATATTTTCATATTAATCATGTTGTATAGAAGAATTAAGACTAATGGGAGGAACAGCAAGAAAGAAGAAATAAAACAAAACGATAAAGGAGAAGGAGCACAAACAGTCTGCTTCCATCAGCATTCAAACTCCATAGTTCTTTCTCTGGGTATGGATATCATTTTCTATCATGAGTCTTTTGGCATTTTCTTAGATCCTTGCATTGCTGAAAAGAGCCAAGTCTATCAAAGTCAGTCATTGCACGATGTGGCTGTTAACTGTGTACAATGTTCTTCAGGTTCTGCTCATTTCACTCAGCATGAGTTCATATAAGTCTTTCCAGGTTTTTCTGAAGTCTGCCTGCTCATCATTTCTTATAGCATAATAATATTCCATTACATTCATATACCACAACTTGTTCAGCGATTCCCCAATTGATGGGCATCACCTCAATTGATCAGTTTTTGCCATCACAGAAAGAGTTACTGTATATATATTTGTGTACATGTGGATTCTTTTCACATTTTTATGATCTCTTTGGGACACAGACCTAAAAATGTTATTGGTGGGTCAAAGGGTATGCACAATTTTACAGCCCTTTGAGCATAGTTCCAAATTGCTGTCCAGAATGGCTGGATCTGTTCACAACTTCACCAAAAATGCATTAGTGTCCTAATTTTCCCACATCTTCCCAACATTTGTCATTTTCCTGTTTTCTTATTTCAGCCAATCCAATAGGTGTGATGTGGTACTTCAGAGACATTTTGATTTACATTTCTCTAATCATTGGTGAGTTAGAGCATTTTTTTTCACATATATAGATAGCTTTAATTACTTCATCTGAAAACTGCCTGTTCATATCTTTTGACCATTTATCAATTGGAGAATGATTTGTATTCTTATAAATTTGGCTCAATTCTCTATGTATTTTAGAAATGAGGCCTTTATCAGAAACACTAGCTGTAAAAATTTTCTCAGCTTTCTGCTTCCCTTCTAATCTTGGCTGCACTGGCTTTCTTTGTTCAAAAAGTTTTCTATTTAATGTGATTAAAGTTATTCGTTTTGCATTTCATAATGTTCTCTAACTCTTATTTGATCATAAATTCTTCACTTTTCCATAGATCTGATATTCTTTGCTTTCCTAGTTTGCTTATAATATCCATTTTTATATCTAAATTCTGTATACATTTCGACTTTATCTTGATATAGAGTGTAAGATGTTGTTTTATGCCTTGTTTCTGCCATGCTATTTTCCAACCATCCTAAGAGTTCTTGTCTCAGAAGCTGGAGTCTTCAGATTTATAAAATAGAAGATTAGGATAGGCACTGACTGTTGTGTCTTACACACCTTATGTATTCCATTGATCCATTACTCAATTTCTTAGCCAATAGCAAATAGTTTTGATGATTGCTGCTTTATAATACAATTTAAGATCTGGCACAATTAGGCCACCTTCCCTTGCATTGCTCTTCTTTTGTTCCCTTGATATTCAGGAACTTTTGTTTTTCCAGATGAATATTGTTGTTGCTTTTTTGTAGCTCTATAAAATAATTTTGGTAGTTTGATTGATATTGCATTGAATAAATAAATTAACTTAGGTAGAATTGTCATTTATTATATTAGCTCAACCTACCCATGAGCAAATGATGTTTTTCAAATTATTTAGATCTGACTTTATTTGTATGAAGTGTTTTCAATTTTGTTCATATAATTCCTGAGTTTGTTTTGACAGATAGACTCCCAAATATTTTACAATGTTTACAGTAACTTTAAATGGAATTTTTCTTTCTATCTCTTGCTGTTGGGCTTTGTTGGTAATATGTAGAAATGCCAAAGATTTATCTGTGTTTATGTCTTATCCTGCAACTTTGCTAAAGTTGTTTATTATTTCAAATATTTTTTTTACTTGATTCTGTAGGATTCTTTAAGCATAATATCATATCATTTGCAAAGAGTGAAAGCTCAGTTTCTTCTTTGCCAATTCTAATTCCCTTTATTTTTCTTCTGTTATTGCTAAAGCTAACATTTCCAGAACAATTGAGTACATCACTGAATAACAGTGATGACAATGGACATCTTTCTTTCACACCTGATTTTATTGGAAATGCTTCTAACTTATCCCCATTACATATAATGTTTGCTAATGGTTTTCAATAAAAACTATCATTTTAAGGAAGATTCCATTCATTCCTATGCTTTATAATGTTTTTAATAAGAATGGGTGTTGTATTTTGTCAAATCCTTCTTCTGCATCTATTGAGATGATTGTATAATTTGGTCAATTATGCTGATAGTTTTCCTAAAATTGAACCAGCCCTGCATCCCTAGTACAAATCCTACCTGATTACAGTGTATTATCCTTTAGATAAATTGTTGTAATCTCTTTGCTAATAATTTATTTAAAATTTTTGCATTTATATTCCTTAAGATAATTGGTCCATAATTTTCTTTCTATGTTTTGGCTCTTCTCTCTTTAGGCATCAGTACCATATTTGTATCATAAAAAAGAATTTGGTAGGACTCTGTCATCACTTATTTTCCCAAATACTTTATGTAGTATTAGAATTATTTTTTTAAAAGTTTGATTGAATCCATTTATAAATTAATCTTGCCCTGACAGTGTTTTCCTAGGGAGTTCATTGATGCACTTTTTAATTTATTTTTTTTTAAAGGGGGTTGATTATTTTATTTTTTCTTCCCTTTATATGGACAATTTATATTTTTGTAAACATTCATCCATTTCACTAAGAATCTCAAATTTATTGGCATACAGTTGGGCAAAAATAGCTCCTAATATATTTTTTTTCATTTCCTCTTCATTGGTGGTGAATTTACCCATTTTATTTTTGATGCTTGTAACTTGGTTTTCTTCTTTCTTTTTTTTAAAAATCAAATTAACCACCAGTTTATCTATCTTACTGGTTTTATCATAAAAAAACCCAGTTCTTAATTTTATTTATTGGTTCAATTGTTTTCTTAATTTGAAATTTATTAATCTCAAGTTTGGTTTCCAGAATTTCTAATTTTGTTTTTAATCGGAAAATTTTAATTTGTTCTTTTTCTAGTTTTTTTTTTTTAGTTGAATGCCCAATTCATTGATGTCCTCTTTATTTTATTTATGAAAGCATTTGGAGATATGAAACTTCCCCCAAGAACTGCTTTTGCTACATCCTGTAAGATTTAGTATGTTGTCTCATTACCATCATTCTTTTGGATAAAATTATTGATTTTTTCTATGATTTTTTTGTTTGACCCATTTATCCTTTAGGATTAGATTATTTATTTTCCAATTAATTTTTATTCTGAATTTCCATGGCCCTTTATTACATATAATTTTTATTTTATCATGATCTAAAAAGGGTGTGTTTAATATTTCTCTCTTTCTGCATCTGATTATAGGGTTTTTATGCCCTAGTACATGGTCAATTTTTGTATAGGTGCCATGTACCTCTGAAGAAAAAAAAAGTATATTTCTTTCTTACCCCCATTCAATTTTCTCCAGAGGTCAACCATGTCTAACTTTTCTAAAAATCTATGCACTTCCTTCACTTTTTTCTTGTTTATTTTGTGGTTAGATTTATCTAATTCTGAGAGGGGAAGGTTGAAGTCTCCAACTAGTATAGTTTTGTTATCTATTTCTTCCTGTAACTCCCTTTATTTCTCTAAGAATCAAGATGCTCTATCTCTTGGTGCACGTATGTTTAGTAATGATATCACTTCATTGTCTATGGTCATTTTAGTAAGATGAAGTTTCCTTCCTTGCCTCTTTTAATTAGATCTAGTTTTATATTTTGTTCCAGCTTTTACCTTTGCTCTGTGTGAATCCCTATTTCAAATATGTTTCTTATAAACAACATATTGTAGGATTATAGTTTTTAATCCACACTGTTATCCACTTCCGTTTTATGGGAGAGTTCATTCCATTCACATTCACAGTTATGATTACTATCTGTGTCTTTCTCTCTATCCTATTTTTCCCCATTTATGTTTTTCTCTCTCCCTTTCTCCCTTTCCCTCCTTACTAGAGTTTTGCTTTTGACCACTGCCTCCCTCAGTCTGCTCTCTGTTCTAACAACCCCCTCCCTTTTCTTCCTCTTTACATTTACTGCTTTTTTTCCCTCCCTTCTATTCACTACTCCCTTTTCTATTCCCTTTCTTCTCCTTTTTCCTATAGGGTAAATTAGATTTTTGTACCTAACTGATTGTGTTATTCCCTCTTTGAACCAAATCTGATGAGAGTAAGGTTAAAACAATGATCATCTCTCTCTCTTCTTCCCCTCTACTGGAATGGTCTTGGTGCCTTTTCATGTGATGTAATTTACCATTGTCTGCCTCCTCCATTCTTTCCTGTAAATACAATCCCTTAATTAGATCTGATTAAACCACTTACTTAGATCCATTTACTCCACCTTTTTTCTTCTCTCCGTACAATTCCTTTCCACCAAATGATTAGATATTATATCATCACATCAAAGTCAACTCACACCTATGCCTTCTGTATGTGTATACCCCTTTTAAATGCCATAATAATAATATAGTTCTCAAGAGTTATGTGTCAAAAAAAAGAGTTATAAGTGTCATCTTCCTTTGTAAGAATGTAAATAGTTTGCCTTTATAAATGACATCTTGTTGTTCTTATTGTTGTTGTTGTTTTCTTTCCTGTTTACCTTTTTATTCCTCTCTTGAGCTTTATATTTGAAGGTCAAATTCTCTGTTGAATTCTGGTCTTTTGATAAGAAATTTTGAAAGTCTCCTATTTCATCGAATATCCATCTCCTCCACTAAAATATCATGCTCAATTTAGGTGGGTAGTTGATCCTTGTTTGTAATCCACATTCCTTTGTCTTAAGGAATATCATATTCCACACCCTAAGATCTTTTAATCTTAGTAGAAACCGAAAAGTCCTGTGTAATCCTGAATGCGATTCCATAATATTTAAATTGTTTCTTTCTGGATGCTTGCTGTATTTTCTCTTTGACTTAATAATTTTAGAATTTGGCTACAATATTCTTTGGCATTCTCAATTTGAGATCTCAGAGAATGATTGGTGGATTCTTTTGATGATTATTTTATCCTCTGATTCTAGTACTTTGGGGCAGTTTTCTTTGATGATTTCCTGAAAGATTCTGTCCAGGCTCTTTTTTTTTTATTGTGGTTTTCAGGTAGAGCAATAATTTTTAAATTGTCTCTCCTACTCTCCTGGATCTATTTTCCAGGTCAATTATATTACCAATGAGATATTTTCCATTTTCTTCAATTTTTTTTTCATTCTTTAGTTTCTGTTTCATTGATTCTTGCTATCTCATAGAGTTATTAGCTTCCATTTTGCCAATTATAAGTTTTAATGCAAATGTTTTATTCTTTTAGATTTTGTACCTCCTTTTCCATTTGGCCCATTTTATCTTTTAAGAAGTTGTTCTCTTTAGTCATTTTTTGTGCCTCCCTTTCCATTTGTCTAATTCTATTTTTTAAGGAGTTGTTTTCTTCAGTGTACTTTATTTTTCCTTTTGGCCAATTGTGTTTTCTAGTTATTTTTTCCTTCCTTTTCCAAGATGTTGACTCTCTTCTATACCTCTCATTTCTTTTCACAGTTTTTCCTCTACTTCTCTTATTTGACTTTTAATTTTTTTTTCTTGAGTTCTCCCAAGAAGGCTTTTTGGGCAGGAGAGCAGTTCATAATCCCCTTTGAGATTTCAGATGTAGGTATATTGACAATGTTGTCCTCTTCTGAAATTGTTCCTTGATCTTCCCTATCCCCATCATAGGAATCTATGGTCATTATCCATTTCTGTGTTTGCTTATGGTGTCTGCCTATTTCCTGGCTTTTACAAAAAGTTGAGCTCTCCTGCTAGAGAGCAGGGGGCACTGGGCCAAGCTTCTTGTGCTGGGATCCCTGGACCTGGTCACTGGCTTTGTGTGCTGGGACTTCAGATGCTGGAAGTTGGAGGCTATAGGGTTCTGACAGCTTACCTGGTACCAGAGCTCCCAGGGTGGGGGGAGAGTCTGGCCCCTGGGGTACATCTCCTTACATGGGCCTTGCACTCTTTTCTTTGGCTGCTACTCTCTTAGGCCTTGCTCAGTTTTTTGTTTGTTTGTTTGTTTTGGTTTGGTTTTTTGATGCTGGAGAATGTCTATCAGCCTGGATCTTTTTCTCCTGGAATTATGCTTCCTAGAATTGTGTTTACGCACCAGTAAATTTGTCTCCTGGAGAAGGCAATTCATGTCGTGGCTTATTTTTTTTTTGAGGGGATTGGCAATAAGGTTAAATGACTTGCTCAGGGTCAGACAGCTAGTAAGTGTCAAATATCTGAGGCTGGATTTGAACTCAGGTTCTCCTTACTCCAGGGCTGGTGCTCTATCCACTGTGTCACCTAGCTGATCCTATGTGACAGCTTTTTGAGCTGGTGTGTACTGGTTTCCCTGTCTATACTGAGGTACTCATGGGGTCTTAGACTGGGAACTTTCCTGCTCCACTGCCGTGGGGCTCAGAATCTCCCCCCTGTGTGCTGAGGTGGGGCTTGACACTGGCTTGCTGATGTGCCTCATGTCTTGTACTGCTCCCTCTCCCCCAGAGCAAGAGTGGCCTTTCCTGTTAATCCCCCAGGCTTCCTGGGCTACAAAACTCCTGTACTGCATCTTTCTGCTGGCTCAGCTGTTCCAGGGTTTTTCTTGGAGTATTTTCTTGGCTTTCAGAGAGGGTGAGAGTGAATTCTTACTCCATCATCTTGGCTCCCCAAAGCAGAACCAAAATCATTTTTTTGAGCTCCCACTGTGTGCAGAGCATTATGCAAAGTTCTGCTTTCATCCAAGGAATCTGCAGTTTACAGAGAAGGGGTAAAATGATGAAATAACTGTCAGTATCCACTATATTAACTGATAAATACATTTGTGGCTATTTACCAGCCAAAACATAATGCTATGTGATGTTCTAGATGACTTTTCTCACTCAATTTCTTCAACGAAAAGCTTCATCCAGGATTTAGACTTGGGTGGGAGTTTAGAGATCATCTAATCCAACCCCTTCATTTTACAAAGGACAAAACCTAAGGCCCAAGGAGGGGAAATGACTAGCCCAATATCTTACAACTTTAATGTGATATGAATCCAGGTATGCTACCTCCTGAACCAGAGAGCTACTCCATTACGCTGACACAGTTTAGAAATAAAATGTAAGTATCAGTTTGGTAATGACTAAACACATTATCTACATGCATGTGAGAAATTATGAATATGAAGAATTCATAGAATCTTGAGAATATACATATGAATTGATAGAGAGGCAGTGCCTTGAAAATAGTTACAAATGAGTTTGACAATATAAATGTAATAAAAATATCACAAAAGCAAATACTGTGTAATTATAACAACTAACTTTGGCTTCAAAATAGAGATGAGAAAATAAACCTTCCTTCTATCTTTGCACAAGTAAGGGTCTATGAGAATAGAATAGCATGAAAATTGTCAGACAGCATTAATGCCTTTGAATGGTTTTTGCTGACCTTCCCCCATCTTTCTCTTATTAAAAAAAAATCCAAAATATTGTTTCCTACAAAGGGGATTGTGTAGATATGTAATGAAAGTGATGCAAACACACACACACACACACACACACACACACACACACACACACACATGCAAACACACACAGAGCTACCTAATTCAGGTATAAGACTCCATTGAGTTCATTCTTCAGATGAAAGTACATCTCCTGATAAGCTGAAGGACAAGCCAACCCTTGGACATGGGTGACAGGGGTCTCATCCTCCAAGTCCTGCCCTCTTTATTTACCTCATACTTTCCTGTACTAATTACACAAGTGGTTCTCAGCAAAAGGAAATGCTGTGCAGTCCACAAACCAACTAACAAAGTATTCTAGTTCACTCAGACAAACCAACCTCACTCCTCTATTCCCCTCCATAAGGCTCCATGCCCTGGAAGGGACAAAGTCTAATGCTTCAGAATTCTTATTTAAAGTTTATAAGAGGATTTAAGGTCCCTAAGTGAAGAATGAATTAGCCCCAGAGGCTAAACTCTGAGGATGTTGCAAAATTCCCACCCCAACCCCACCTACTAGGTGGGTCTTTGAGATGATATTTATTGAAGTAATAATAGCTCAAAGTTAAAAGCACTGCATTCTTTTTTGAAAATTTATTTTATTTTGTTTTTCATTTTTTTGTGAGGCAATTGGGGTTAAGTGACTTGCCCAGGGTCACAGAGCTAGTATGTGTTATGTGTCTGAGACCAGAATTGAACTCAGGTGTTCCTGACTGCGGGGCTGGTGCTCTTTCCACTGCACCACATAGCTGCCCCCAATAATTGTTTGTTGTTGTTGTTGTTGTTGTTTTTCTTTTTAGGCAATTGGGGTTAAGTGACTTACCCAGGATCACACAGCTAGTAAATGTCAAGTGTTTGGTCTGAGGCCAGATTTGAACTGAGGTCTTCCTGAGTTCAGGACCAGTGCTCTATCTACTGCACCACCTAGCTGCCCAGCACTGCATTTTCATAAAGCATTGTAATATAAAGGGAAAAAAAGGACTATGGATCATGATCTAATGGGGAAAAAAGCTCTGTATTCATAGTCAATAAACCTATTTTAAACGCTAGCTAATTTGGCTGCTTAGTTTCTGAGTCTCAGTTTTAATCTTTAAAGCAAGAGTGGTTAGAATAGATGATATCTAAGGTCTCTCCCAACACTAAATATACAAATGGTGTGCATCAGCAGGCAAAAGATTCAGGTACAAAGGCCAACTCTGCTATTTACTACATGTAAGATTAAGGGAAAATAATGGCATCTCTCTGGATCTCATTTTCCTTATCTATCAAAATGAGGAGGTTGAACTAGATGGATTATAAAAGACCTCCCAGAATTGTCAGCTAGGTAGTACACTGAGTAGAGTGCTGCAACTGGAGTCAAGAAGATTCATCTGCCTGAGTTCAAATCTGGCCTCACATATTTCCAAGCTGTGTGAGCCTGGGTAAGTCACTTTAGCCTGTTTGTCCCAGTCTCCTCATCTGTAAAATGAACTAGAGAATGAAATGCAAACCACTCTAGTATATCGGCCAAGAAATCCACAAATGGGGTCACAAAGAGTCAGACATGACTGAATGAGTGAACAATGAGACTATCTATCTTCACATTGCGTTTTGAAGGAGTTAGGACAATTATTATAATGTCCCTTTCACGTGTGAAATTTCAAATATAAAACTCATATTTTTTCATTCTCTAATAAATGGAAGAAGCCAGAGTCAAAACCAGTTTTTTGATGACTTGTATATTTATCTTTCCACCATATATATATATATATATATATATATATATACATATATATATATATATAATATATATATATATATGTGTGTGTGTGTGTGTGTATATATATATATACATATATATATATGTGTATATATATATGTATATATATATACATATATATGTATATATATATATATATATATATATATATATATATATATATATATATATATATATATATATATATATATAAAATCTTTTTAAACTTGTGTCAACTAAGACAGTATTCTGTATAAGATACAGTCTGCCTTCAAGGAGATTGTACTCTAATTTGGAAAATGAGATTCACATAATCTAAAGAAGAATGTGTGAATAAAATGCAATGAAGATAAGTGAAACAGATGCCATAAATCAGAACATTAGTGCATAAGTGACAAAAAATGAGTGGAGAGGAAGAGATAATTGTGTGAGGGGTGGTCAAAAAGATATTTGAGTTACAGGCTAGAAATACCCTTTCTCTAATGAAGATAAGTATTCTGGTGTGCTGATATGTGCATGTGTATGTGTGTGTGGGTATTTTTATGTGTGTGTATCTTTATATGTGCATGTATATATACACACATAATTAGATATATAGATTATATGTATGTACACACATTTATATGTGTATACATACACTCAGACACACACACATATATATATACATACATACACACATACACACACACATACACAGACATATATTCACAGAAAGGCAGTGTGGCATAGTAATGAAAAGCTGACTTCAAAATTAGGAAGACTCAGCTTCAGCTCTCATGCCTTGGGCCTTTTGGCTTTGTGACCATGGACAAGTTATCTAATCTCTTTGCTCTTTAGACAATTCTCTTAGATAAAAAAAAAAAATTAAGGGGTGATGATCTGCATTGATAAAAGCAGTTTCTCACCTAGGAGTTCCCTATTATAGTGAAATTAGAGATTCAGGTTTTATTCTAATTCATATATTGATGTATATGTTGATGTACATGATGATAGATAAATAGGTAATGCAAACACATATATGCGTAATATATGTATATAAGTATGTGCATACCTACATTGAATGTGCTGTTGCTAGAACTTAAAATACACAATAGCACTTACATGACCAATTTAGTTGTGTGAAAATACACAAAGACTGAATCAGTTGTCAACATTCAGTAGACTGAGTCATTGTAGTTTAAGCATCACACAAGCTGTTTGGGCTCATGCCAAGAAAGTCTGATGACAGTTACTTACGTATAAAAGCTATTCTAGACTTAATGATTGCCTGTGATCTGACTCATAATTTGCAAGAAACATTCCATCAAGCCGTGTTTGTGTAACAGGCCAAGAGATGTTTAGGTCAAAAGGAATTGTCAAGGAAAAGCCATATTACAAGAAGTTAAGAAAGGAGAGAGATTGACCAAGTGAGAAGGTTACATGGAAGGATTTGGAAAGGACCAGGATTAACCTTCAGAAAAATGAAGTGAGAAATCCTAGAAGGCAGAAAATAGAATATTAGACCTAGAAAAGTAGAGAACATAATAAAGAACATGGAATTGTAGAAGGCTGAAAATAGAATGTTAGAAGTAGAAAGTACAAAAGGTGATAGTTAAGATGTTGTTTATTTGTTAACTTGCTTCCTTTTGACTGGAGCTGTGTTTTCCTTGGTGTAGGGAATTCCCACAGACCAACTTCCTCTACTGATGCAGATCAAAATATTCTTGGCAACTTGTAATCTTTGGGGGAACTAAAACACACAAAATCAGGAAGTATTAAAATATTTTAAAATTACATACATCACCTATCCCCTGAGTAGAATGTAAGCTCTTAAATGGTACAAACTTATTAATATATTTTTTTAATCATTTGGTACCTAATATATTGCATTCATATAGTAGACATCCCCCCAAAAAAAAATTTGATGAAGTAAAATTCAGCAAAGAAGCTTATAAGTTGAAGAGATCTTAAAGAATAGTCAGAGATGGAAATGAACTTAGATCATACAATAGTCAAATAGATCATTAAATGTTAGAGCTATAAGGAGCACTAGAAATCTTGTCCAAGTCTCCTACCTAAAGACATAGAGTGAGTTAGAGGCAGGACTCAATTGGTTTTATTTATTCCTTGCATGAGTGCCTTTTTTCTTCCCTTATATGATGTTGTGTGTCTTTAGTACCTTAAAAATAATATTGCATATGCTCTTATCTATGAGATCCTATTGATATGATCAAACATGCAAATCATTATGAATTTTTCAGCCATCAAAACTAAAACAGCTATATTTTTAGCATCTTCTAGAATATATATTTTAAGGAAAATGAACTGTTCCAGCGTCTTAGAGGTAAAGAAAATTTTGAAATGTTAGACCCTCCACAAAGACAACATCAAAAGTTAGAGGAAAATGGAGGTCTAGCCAGGATGTAATTTACTTGTTCATGAAGGGTAACTTTTTTTTCATTCTTTGATTGGAGAATACAAATGCATTGAGCATAGCAAGGCTTAGTGGATTGAAAACACTGGACTGAGTCAGTAAGACCTCTGTTCTAATTTGTTTAAGACAATTATTCCCTGCCACCCTTGCAATACAACTTTTCCCACTTCCTAATTTTTATATTATCATTTGCCATACCTCAAGCTCCAAGTCATTCAGGCACAAACAGCTGTTATCCTCAAGTCATATGTCTCAGTAATCCCTTTGTTCAATCAGTGATAAGTTTATTACATTTCTCCTATAACAAATTTTGTTATTTATATTAACTTTTTATTTTTTTAAAATACTACAACCACCTCATTACCTCAGGCTTGTACTATTCCAATGGCTTGTTGGTTGGTCTTTCTATATTGGTCCTTCCTATTCCCCCAGCTTCAATCCATTCTACAATTCATCATCAGATTGATCTTTTTAAGTAAGTCTAACCTATTCAAGAAATTCCAGTGGCTCCCTGTTACCTCCAAGATCAAACACTAAATCCTCTGTTGGCTTTCAAAGCCCTTCATAACTTAGCCCATTCTATTCTTCTAGTCATCTCACATCATACTCCCCTCCATGTATTTTGTGATCCAGTGACACTGGCCTCCTTGCAATTCCTAGCACAGCATACTTCATTTTCTGAGTCTAGGCATTTTTGTTGGCTGTCCCTAGGGCTTGGATTTTCCCTCTTCATTGGTCCAAGTAGCTGCCATGTCTTCCTTAAAATCTCAAATAAAATTTTACCTTCTATAAGAAAAAAAAGAAAGGGGGGGGCAGAGCCAAGATGGTGGAGTGAAAGCAGTGACTTGCTTGAGCTCTTCACCAAACCCCTCCAAATACCTATAAAAATGGCTCTAAACAAATTCTGAAGCAGCATAACCCACAAAAAGACAGGGTGAAGCAAATTTCCAGCCCAAGAAAACCTGGATGGTTGTTCAAACAGGTATATCGAACAAGGTGGGAAGAGGAGCGCAGTTCGGCATGGGCTTGCAGGCCGCAATGAACCTGGAGCAAGCCTCAGAGGATTGAATCTCGTGGGCTGCTGTGGCAGTTTTGAGACTTCTAAACCCAGGAATGCCAAAGACAACTTAGAAGGTCAGTGGGAAAAGTCTGTTTCTGTGGTGCTGAGCGAGAAGGTAGGTGGTCTCAGCTCCTTTTCCGGAGAGTGGCTTGGGGCAGGTGCTGCCTCCTGAGCTTCCAGCCCACAGACTGAGGGGGGAATTGAGTGGATGATCAGAGGGAGATTGCAGGAATCTCTTTACCATTGCTGAGGCAGGAATCTCTTGCTTTGCCTATGATTGAATCTGGCTCACAGTTCTGCGTGGTGGTCCTGGGTCAAGGAGGACCACTGGAGTGGTAGAGCTTGTAGTGGCTGTAGAGAGAAAACCCTCCTCACAGTTCAGAACAGAAAGGAGTGCTTGTGGTCACTAACAGACCACAGCACAGGCCAGAAAAGGAGTAAACATCTCGCTCCTTATCATACCACCTTGGAAAAACTGAAAATTTATAGGTCCCTACATGTATCTCTGAAAACAGCTGTACAAACCGCCGAAGCTTAGGACAGTGGATTCTCCACATTGGAAGCAGACTCTTACCTTAACAAAGAGTTTAAAACTCAACTAATTGGCCAGGATCATGGGCAAGCAGCACAAAAAGAGTCAGACTATATTATCTTACTTTGGTGACAAAGATCAAAACATGCAACCAGAAGAAGACAACAAAGTCAGAGCTCCTACATCCAAAGCATCCAGGAAAAATATGAATGAGTCCCAGGCCTTGGAAGAGTTCAAAAGGGATTTTGAGAAGAAAGTAAGAGAAGGAGAGGAAAAACAGGGAAGAGAAATGAGAGTGATGCAAGAAAATCATGAAAAACAAATCAATAGCTTGCTAAAAGAGACCTAAAAAAATACTGAAGAAAATACCACCTTAAAAACTGGCCTAACCCAAATGTCAAAAGAGGTCCAAAAACCCAATGAGGAGAATAATTCCCTAAAAAGCAAAATTGGCCAAAAGGAAAAAGAAGTCCAAAAGATTGCTGAAGAAAATGCTTCCTTAAAAATTACAATACGGGGCAGCTAGGTGGTGCAGTGGATAGAGCACTGGCCTTGAAGTCAGGAGTACCTGAGTTCAAATCCAGCCTCAGGCCAAACACTTGACACTTATTAGTTGTGTGACCCTGGGAAAGTCACTTAACCCCAATTGCCTAAAAGAAAAATACAACAGAGCAATTGGAAGCTAGTGACTTTATGAGGAATCAAGATACCATAAAATAAATCCAAAAGAATGAAAAACTAGAAAACAGTGTGAAATAACTCATTGGAAAAACAACTGACCTGGAAAATAAATCCAGGAGAGATAATTTAAAAATTATTGGACTATCTGAAAGCCATGATCAAAATAAGAGCCTAGATATCATCTGTCAAGAAATTATCAAGGAAAACTGCCCTGATATTTCAGAACCAGAGGGCAAAATAGAAATTGAAAGAATCCACCAATCTCCTCCTGAAAGAGATCCCCAAAGGAAAACCCCTATGAATATTGTAGCCAAATTCCAGTGTTTCCAGGTCAAGGAGAAAATATTATAAGCTGCCAGAAAGAAACAATTTAAGTATTTTGGAAACACAATCAGGATAACACAAGATTTAGCAGCTTTTACATTAAAGTACCACAAGTCATGGAATATAATATTCTGGAGGGCAAAGGAGATACAACTACGACCAAGAATCACCTACCCAGCAAAACTGAGTATAATGTTTCTGGGGAAAAATGGTCATTCAGTGAAATAGAAGACTTTCAAGCACTCTTGAAGAAATGACCAGAGCTGAATAGAAAATTTTACTTTCAAATACAAGACTCAAGTGGAACATGTAGAGGTAAATAGGAAAGAGAAATCATAAGAGACTTATTGAGGTTAAACTGTTTATATTCCTGCATGGAAAGATGATATTTATAACTCATGAGACCTTTGTCAGTATTAGAATAGTTGGAGGGAAAAAAATGTATATATAGATAGATAGATAGATAGATAGATAGATAGATAGATAGATAGATATCGATCTATATCTATCTATATAGATAGATATAGATCGATATCTATCTATCTATCTATATTTATATATGTGTATGTATGTATGTATGTAGATGGATAGACAGACAGACAGACAGATGGCACAGGGCGAGCTGAATATGAAAGGGTCAGATCTGAAGAATAAAATTAAGGGATAAGAGAGGATTTTACTAGGAGAAGAAGAAAGGGAGAGGTAGAATGGGGTAAATTATCTCACAAAAAAAACAGAAAAGAAAAGGCTCTTACAGTGGAGGGGAAACAGGGGAAGGTGAGAGGGAATGAGTGAATCTTATTCTCATAGGATTTGGCTTAAGGAGGGAATAACATACACATTCAATTGGGTATGGAAATCTGTCTTACCCTACAGGAAATTAGGGGGAGAAGGGGACAAGACAGTAGGGGAATGGTAGAGAGGAGGACAGATTGGGTAATAGGGTAATCAGAAGCAAATACTTCTGAGGAGGGACAGGGTCAAAAGAAAGAATAGAATAAATGGGGGGGGCAGGATAGGATTAAGCGAAATAGAGTTAGTTTTTTGCAACATGTCTCCTATGGAATTGTTTTGCATAACTGCACATGTATAACCTATATTGAGTTGCTTGCCTTTTCAATGAAGGTGGGTGGGGAGGGAAGAAGGGAGAAAATTTGGAACCCAAAGTTTTAAAAACACATGTTTAAAAAAATGCTTTCACATGCGACTGGGAAATAAGAAATACAGGAAGTGGGGTACAGAAGTCTATCTTGTCCTACAGGAAAATAGAAGGGGAAGGGGTTAAGAGAAGGGGGAGTGAGAGATAGAAGAGAGGGCAGACTAGGAGAAGGGGTATTCAGAATGCATGCCATCTTGCGGTGGGGGGAGGGACAAGATGGGGTGAAAATTTGGAACTCAAAATCTTGTGGAAGTAAATGTTGAAAACTAAAATTCAATAAATTTATACTGAAAAAGAAGAAAAGAGAAAGAAAGAAAGAAAGAAAGAGAGAGAGAGAGAGAGGGAGAGAGAGAGAGAGAAAGAAAGAAAAAAAGAAAGAAAGAAAGAAAGAAAGAAAGAAAGAAAGAAAGAAAGAAAGAAAGAAAGAAGAAAAAAAGAAAACTTTCCCAGGCCTCCTTAGTCTTACTGCCTTACTTCTAAGAACAGCCTAAGTTTTGCCTATTGTCTCCTCCATCAGACTGTGAGCTCCTTAAGAAGAGGTAGTAAGGGCTTGCTCAGATTCCTTAAGAATCTAGCCAATAGCTCACAAATCTTCAGATTCTTTAATAGTCTGGCCAATATGGTGTATCTTTAATAAACCTTGTCTTTGACTGAAAGAAGGCTAGGTTCAAATTCATTTGGGCAGGATCTATGTGTTGTGATTTAGGGGTCCCAGCAACCTTAAACCTCCAAACCTCAACATGTGGTTCCCTGACCAGGAAAAACTGCCCAATCCCAAGCTATTCTCTGGCCATGACTGAAAAGTACATAAAGCTCCACCCCTCTTTCTTAATCCCTTTCTTGCTCTGCACTTGGTGGATTTCTAATGACCTAGGAAGGCTTTGTTTGGAAGTGCTTTTTGGGCCTGACCTCTCAGGTCCCATTAGGTCTGACAACTAAGAGTCTGTCTGTAACTCAACCTGACACTCTTATGCTCTCCGTCTAGTGCTTCTGTTCAAGGCCACAGACTTAGGCACACCTTTGGACTTCCTATCTGGAAGCATAGGCCCAATTCTCTCAATTCTCTCAGCACTAGGGAATGGGGTACTTCAGGTGCTTTTTTTGGGCTTTTGTTTGTTTGTTTGTCTCACAAGCCTTATTCCCAAATCCTACTTTAAGGAGGGAGGGACTTCCAGCCCCCATGCCCACAAAGGGTCAATCCTCTTCAATTCCTGAACATTCACCTTTGGGCTGTCTTTTACAAAATTGGGAAAAAAGTTAATTTCTCTAAAGAACTTGAAAAGAAAAGGCTGGTGTTCTTTTGTAACACCATTTGGCCTCAATATCACCTTGAAAATTTCAAGACACGGCCCATTTTTGGGACATTACAACATAACACTCTCCTATAGTTAAAATCATGCTGTTACAGAGAAGGAAAATGGGTGGAGATTCCCTACATAATGACTTTTGTGGAACTTTCTCATGATCCCATTCTCAGAAAACATTGTAAGATACTCTTAGCTAGAGGCACCCCACAAATGGAGAATGGGGATCAACTAGACTTTGTGGATGAACTTCTTTTTAGGGCCCCCAGGGCTATGTCACCCTCCTCTTCCCAGGCTTGGTAAACACCACTTCACAAACTCATATCTCCACCCCATTCTCCCCTAGCCTTTCTGGCTGCTCTCCATTCTCCCTTGACCCCTATTGCCACTCCTTATTCTGCCCTGACCCCCTTGTTTCCCCTTACCCTCTTTTTTCTCATACCCTCCTTTCCTTGGTTTTCTTTCCCTTTTCCTCTAGCCTACCCCACTTCATATCCTGCCTTGTTCACCCTCCATGTATCTTACCCTGCATTTTCTCCCCAGGCCCCTGGACGCCTCTTCAGGCTATGGACAAGAGCCTTGCCTCAGCACCTCCTCTATAAGCCCTTCCCTCTGAGGCAAGGACCACCCAGGCCCTGCCATGGGCCACAGTCTTGGTGGTATCTCTTCTCCTGACCCCTCCCTCTCCTCTGGAGCCAGCTGATTTTTCCTCTTGGCAGCCAGATCCCCTGACTTTGCAGTCCAGGCCCTCATTCACAAGAAGTGGGACTTCCTATCTCCCTTCCTCCCCAGCCACAGTTTCCACATCACCTTCAGGGCTTTTCCCCTAAGGGAAGTTCCTGTCTTGCCTAATGGGACAATTAGGGTGCATGTTCTTCTCCATTTCAGACTTCATTCAGGTTAATTGAATGACTGGGGTGCTACTCAGAAAATCTCACCAAGTTTATTGAGGGCTTTGGGAATGTTTCCCTACAATTTGAACTTTCTTGGGGTGATTTGCATATCCTCTTCTCTACCTGTTGTACCACTGAGGAGAATCTGGGAATAAGCCCAAAAATTTGAGGACCATTTGGCTAGCAATGACCCCACAAAATACCCACTAGGAACAGCTGCTGTTCCCACTACTGACCCAAGATAGGATTATCAGAAGAGTAAGCAGAGGGGAAAGAGAGACTATATGGTAATTTGCCTATTACAAGGCCTAAGAACTGCATTTCAAAGTAAATTTTTCAAAATTTAAGGAAATTACTCAGAGAGAAAAGGAAAACCCTGTCCTTTTCCAGGACAGACTAGTAAAAGCTATGAAAACATATACAAATTTAGATCCTAACTCTATAGAAGGAGCAACAATCCTTAACATGTATTTCATTAATTACTGTGCCCCAGATGTTACAAGGAAACTGCAGAAATTGGCAATGGGACCCCAAATACGTCAGGCCCAATTACTAGAGACAGCCTTTGGCGTTTTTAACAACAGAGACTTAGGAGCAGCAGAGGAAAAAAAAAAGAAGGAAAAGGGCTAGAGACAGAGAATATGCTCAATTCCTGGCTTCTGCCATGGCCAGGAAAAGACCCAAAGGTGCTCCTGGCAACTACAGCAGTGGGAAAACCTGTTTTTGATGCCAGAAAGAGGGTCACTAGTCCAAGGAGTGGACCTTCCCGAGGAGGAAGCTACTGGGACTGACACCTCTGGGACTGTGCCCAATGTGTGAACAGGAGGGACATTGAAGGAAGGATTGTCCCTGAGGTTGGAAAATTGGTGGAGTCACCCCCAAGTACCTTATTCTCCAGTCTTCTCAAGACTGGGAATGACAGAGGAGCCTAGGGCTTGGCAGTGCTACCACTTTCTCCATCTCTTTCCCCAAGCCCTGGGAAAAAATCAAGGCCCAAGGTTAGACTACCCACTTTATCATGGCTATGTTCTCGATTTTAACCAATTACTCTGGCCCTACCCACCCATCGATCTGTCCAGTTATGAGCATTGAAGGTAAAACTAAGGGATGTCTCCAGACATACTCCCTCCCCTGCCTATTTGAGGATAAGTTGTTTGAATACTCTTTCCTTATGCTCTCCTCTTGCCCTTCCCCTTTGTTGGGAAGGGCCCTGATGGTGAAGTTGGGGAGCCAATCTTCTCTAGTTAAGCCTCCCATCTCCCTTTTCCCTCTGTGCATCAGACCTCCCCTTGGTCTCCTGGAAGTGTGGGAGATAGCCGAACTAATTTGGGATCAGAGAATTCTTAGGCAAGTTACTCATGCCACCCCAGCTGTTGTCCACCTCTGAGACCCTAAAGTATTTCCCTATCACAGTATTTGTAGCCCCACCAGGAAGGCTTCTTTGGCTGCTGCCACAGGAGCACTTAATTTCTTGGGCATTCCAGGCTATAGGGTCTCTTTGAACAAAGTCCAGATAGCATGTCAAACTATAAAGTATCGGGGTCGCAAATTAACACACACCCCTCACTCATTAACCTCATAGAGGAAAAAGACAATCCTGTCTATCACTGTCCCAGCCACTAAGAAACAACTGAACTTTTATAAGCATGACTGGATTTCATAGACTCTGGATCCCTAATTTTGGTCTTATTGTTAAGCCCCTCTATGACTCTACTAAGGGCCCTGACTCACTTCCTCTAGATTGAGGCCCTGATCAAGCTAAAGCATTTGAGACATTGAAAACTAAATTGACCACCATTCCAGCATTTTTTCTACCCTTTCTAGAAAAAACCTTTCACTCTGTATGCTGATGAAAAGAGACAACAGGCTTTGGGAGTCCTAACCTAGTCCTTAGGACCTGACAATAGCCATTCTGTTTAAAAGCTCTTTGACTGGCAGTAAGCTAAGAGAAACCCTCAGACAAGTCTGTCAGGCTTGCCCATCTTCTATCCAGAGACTCTGGAATATACCTGTGAATCCTTGGAGGACCTCAAGCTACTGTTTGGAAAGTCCCTAGCCCCCTCCACAAAACAGAAGGATACGAAGAGGTAAAATCATACATGCTGTTTTCCTTTTACGTTTTTACCTTGCCATAGTCATCTTTAATATCCTCCAGGGAAATTGTCTTTTTTCTGTACTCCTTTTCAGGCTGTTTGGTCTTTGTTTGCTTAACCTCCTTGCCAGGTTTGTCTCCTTCAGGGTCCTAGCCATCAACATCCTGATGATTGCTCAGGCTATTGCTCAGGATGACTCTGACTGAGTCCAAGGTTTTCTAGCACACTGGACCTGATGTTGCACCCCTTGAATGGGACCAAGAGAGACAGGGACAGCTCTATACCCCTTGCCAGCAGGAAGCTGAGACCTTTGCACCTTTCCCTAAAAGGGTTTTGGTGCCATTTGTCTAGGGGATTCTCCTTGATTTCTTCCTAGATCCAGGAAGTCTCTGGTGTTCCCCTGAGGCTATAATCCTATCAACTGACTTTTCATTACCTCCAAGCCCAATCTCCTACTTCTCTGTTGTACTTAACCTAGCCCAGTCCTCCATTGTCTATTAACTCCTGATGGCCCCTGGCTACTTCCTACCCTTAACCCTATCTAGATTCCATTCTTGACCTCCCAGTCACTCCAATCAAGATCCTTCCTACATCCCTCCCACAGTCTTGCTGTATATAAATCCAACTTGTCTCCATTAAATTGCTCAGATTCCTTAAGAAACTGGCCAATAGCTCAGAAATGTTCAGATTCCTTAAGAGTCTGGCCAATATGGCAGACCTGCAATAAATCTTGTCTTTGGTGGAAAGAACAAAAAAAAGAAGAGGAAGTACTTTTTGCCCCAAATAACTAAATAATAAAATTCTAAGTAACTAAAAGATGCATAAAATATCTGGGGATTGGCCTATCAAAGTACACAAAAGGCTTCTATAGATTTGATTACAAAGTGATCCTTAAAGTAATGAAGGATAATAAATAGCTGAAGGAATATCTAGTACTCATAGCTGGACTGCACTATAAAAACAATGATACTATTTTTAAATGTTTAATTACATACAATATAATGTACTAGATAATATAATTTTATACATTTATGTAATATATTATATATTAAAGACATTCTATCTAAGATTATATATAAAAATAAAGAGTATATATGTATATAATACAATGTATAATTATATATGATATACTACATATATTAAAAAAAAACCTAATAGCCATAACCATGACAAAATGGGAAAGTGATAAATATTGGAGAAGATATGGGAAAACTGGAATGCTAAGGCATTGCTGGTGTAGTTGTGAACTGATCCAACCATTCTGAAGAGCCACTTGGAACCATGTCAAAAGACATATAAAAATGTACATACCCTTTGACCCAGCAATAGCACTACTAGGTCTGTATCTCAAAGAGATCATAAAAATGGAAAAATGACCCACTTGTACAAAAATATTTGTAGCAGCTCTTTTTGTGATGGCCAAGAATTGGAAATCGAGGGGATGCCCATCAATAGGGAATGGCTGAACAAGTTGTGATGTATGAATGTAATGGAATACAATTGTGCTATAAGAAATGATGACCAGGCAGACTTTAGAAAAACCTGGAAAGACTTATATGATCTGATGCTCAGCAAAGTGAGCAAAACAAGGAGAACATTGTACATAGTAACAGCACATTGTGTGATGACTGACTTTGATACACTTGGCTCTACTCAGCAGTGCAAGGATCTAAGAACACTCCAAAAGACTCATGATGGAAAATGCTATCTGCATCCAGAGAAAGAATCATGGAGTCTGAATGCAGATCAACATACTATTTGCTCTCTCTCCATCTTGTCTCTCTGTCTGTTTCTCTCTCTCTCTCTGACTCTCTCTCTCTTTTGTTTCTTCTTTCTTTTAGTTCTCCCCATTCATTCCAATTCTTCTTTACAACATGACTAATGTGAAAATGTTTAATAGAAATGTATATGTAGAGCCTATATCAGATTGCATTCCATCTTGGGAAGAGGAGAGGGGAGGGAAGCAGGAAAAACTTAGCACTTAAAAGCTTATGAGAGAACGTTGAAAACTAAAAATGAATAAATTGATTTAACATTTAAAAAAATAACAGCCATTCTCCAATAGATAAGTGGTCTAAGTACATGAATAAACAGTTTTCAAAAGAATTTCAAACTATTCACATGAAGGATTGCTCCAAATTACCAACAATAACAGAACTGCAAATCATACAACCCTGAGATTTCACCTCACATCCTACAAATTGTCAAAATTGAAAGAAATTTGGTAATACTCAATGTTGGAGGGGTTGTGCAATGACAGGTACATTAATACATAAGAATGAACTGTGAAATGTTAATGGAGTTGTGTAATGGTACAACTATTTTGGAAAGTAATTTTGAATTATTTAAATAACTAAAATATATATACCTTTTGAACCAGAGACTCTATTACTAGACTTATAAACCAAGAAAATCATCAATAAGAAGAAATTCCCCATATCGAATAGTATAGTTCTAGTAATACTTTTTTTGTAAGAGAATAATTGGAAGCAAAATAGTTATCCATCAATTGAGGAATGGCTAAACCAATTGTGGCATATGAATTCATAAATAGTATTATGCTGTAAGAAACAATTTGAGTCATGCATGCAGAGAATCATGGAAAGATCTATATGAACTCATACAAAGTGAAGTAAGTGAAACTATGAAAACAATATAGACTGTGACTACAACAATGTTAAAAAAACTGTATGTCAAAATTCTAAAAATAAATGTGAGGAAATTATAAAGATGAAGCAGGAATTGAATGAGAAGACACTTCCAACTTGTCCCTTTACAGAGGAGGAAGATCTACAATTGTTGTACTTGTAGAGGTTTTCAAACTTTTTTTCAATGTATTGAGCAATTATGCTGATTTATTTTCCTTTCTAAATAACAAGAAACCCTAAAATTATTTTAGAATCTGGTATGGAATTATTTTTAGCATTAATCTTACTCTGCTTTGTATCACATTTATTCACTTAGATGTCTCCCCTCCTCCTACTCTTTCAAATTCAATTTCCTTGAGAACAGAGATTGTATCTATCATTCTCCTTCCAATGCTTTAAGCAGAACCTTGAATATATTTGGTGCTTAATGTGATCATAGAATAAGAGTTAGTTCAAAAGTGACCCAACCTATCACTCAATTAAAAGTAAAAACATTTATTGAGTTCTTATTATAGTCATAGAATTATGCTAAGAACAAGGGATGCAAAAAAAAAAAAGTTAAAATTATCCTAGCATTCTATTATCTCAAATTTTAATGGGGAAGGCAACATGTAAATAATTATATATATACAAAGTAGATGGAAGGTAATCTTTGAGGGGAAGCAACTAGCATCAGGAAGTACTGGGAAGCACTTCTTATTTAAAGTGTTATTTATTTTATTTTTAGCCAATTACATATAAAAAAAAAATTGGCTTTCATTTTTAGAAGATTTTCAGCTCCAAATTTTTCTCCCTTACTCCCTCCCCTCCCCTTTTTTGAAAATGGTAGGCTATTTGATATAATTTATATATGTGCTATCATGAAAAACTTATCTCTGTGTTCATTGTCATTGCTGAAGAAGAAACAGATCAAAAGGAAATAAAACCATGAGAAAAAACAAAATAATAAAAAAAAAACTTTGCTTCAATCTGCATTCTGAATCCATTAGTTCTTTATCAGGATATAGATAGCATTTTTCTTTGTGAGTCATTTGTACTTGTCTCGGATCATTTTGTTACTGAGAAGAGTTAAGTCATTCAAACTTGATCTTCACACAATGTTGCTGATATGGTGTACAATGTTTTCCTGGTTCTGCTCATTTCATTTTACATCAGTTTGTATAAGACTTTCCAGGTTTTTCTGAAATCTCCACATTGATCATTTCTTTTTTTTTTTAATTAATTTATTTTTAGTTACCAACAATCACTTCCATAAGCTTTTGAGTTTTAAATCTTTCTCACCCTCCCTCCTCTCTTCCCTCCCCACAATGGTGTGCAATCTGATAAAGGCTCTACATATACACTCTTATTAAACCTATTTTCCCATTGGTCATGTTATAAGGAAGAATTGGAACCAAAAGGAGGACCCACTAGAAAGAGGAAACAAAATGAAACAGAAAAAAAGAAAATAGCAAGTAGCATGCTTAGATCTGCATTCAAACTTCATAGTTCTTTTTTTGGATGTGGATAGCATTCCCGATCACTATAAATGTCTTTGGAGATGTCTCAGATCCTTGCATTGCTGAGAAGAGCCAAGTCTATCAAAGTCAGTCATCACACAGTGTGGCTGTTACTGTGTATTACATCCTCCTGGTTCTGCTCACTTTAGTCAGCATCAGTCCTTAGAAGTCTTTCCGGGTTTTGCTGAAGTCTGCCTGCTCATCATTTCTTATAACACAATAGTATTCCATTACATTCATATACCACATCTTGTTCAGCCATTCCCCAATTGATGGGCATACACTCAATTTCCAATTCTTTGCCACCATGGAAAGCAATGCTATAAATATTTTTGTACATGTGGGTCCTTTTCCCATTTTTATGATCTCTTTGGTATGCAGACCTAGAAGTGGTACAGCTAGGTCAAAGGTTATACACATTATTATGGACCTCTGGGCATGGTTCCAAATTGCTCTCCAAAATGATTGGCTCACAACTCCACCAACAAAGCATTAGTGTTCCAATTTTCCCACATGTTTTCCAACATTTATCATTTCCCTGTTTTGTCATGTTGGCCAATCTGATAGGTGTGATGTGGTACTTCAGAGTTGCTTTGATTTGTATTTTTCTAATCAATACTGAAATAGAATATTTTTTGACATTACTATAGATAGCTTTAATTTCTTCCTCTGAAAACTGCCTGTTCATATACTTTGACCATTTATAAATTGGGGAATGATTTGTATTCTTATAAATTTGACTCAGTTCTTTATATACTTTAGAAATGAGGCCCTTATCAACGATGATGATTGTAAAAATTCTTTCCCAGTTTTCTGCTTCTGTCCTAATTTTAGTTGCATTGTCTTTGTTTGTGCAAAAACTTTTCAATTTAATGTAATCAAAATTATTAATTTTGTATTTCATAATGTTCTATATCTCTTGTTCTGCCATATAGTCTTCTGTTCTCCACAAATCTGACAGGTAAACTATTCCTTGCTCTCTCAGTTTGCTTATAATATCAGCCTTTATATTTAAATCATGAACACATTTTGACTTTATTTTCATATATGGTGTGAGATTTTGGTCTATGCCTAGTTTCTGCCATACTCTTTCCAGTTTTCCCAGCAATAGTGAGGTTTTATCCCAGAAGCTGGGGTCATTGGGTTTATTAAGCATTAGAGTACTATACTCATTGACTATTGTGTCTTATGTACCCAACCTAGTACACTGATCCACCAGTCTATTTCTTATCAAGTAAGTAGTATTGATGATTTTTGCTTTATAATGCAATTTAAGATCTGGAATGTTTAAGCCACCTTCCCTAGAACTTTTTTCATTAATTCTCTTGATATTCTGGACCTTTTGTCTTTCCAAACATATCTTGTTATGATTTTTTTCCCTAGCTCTATAAAATATTTTTGGTAGTTTGATTAGTATGACATTGAATAAATAAATTAACTTAGGTAGAATTATCATTTTTATTATATTAGCTCAGGCCACACATGAGCAACCGATGATTTTCCAGTTACTTAGATCTGACTTTACTTGTGTGAAAAGTGTTTTGTAATTGTGTTCATATATTTCCTGGGTTTGTTTTGGCAGGTAGATTCCTAAGTATTTTATAATTTCTACAGTAACTTTAAATGGGATTTATCTTTCTATCTTGCTTTTTGGCTTTGTCAGTAATATATAAAAACGCCAATGATTTATGTGGGTTTATTTTATAATGTTCAATTTTGCTGAAGTGGTTTACTATTTCAAGTAGTTTTTTACTTGATTCTCTAGGATTCTCTAAGTATATCATCATATCATCTGCAGAGTGATAACTTTGTTTCTTCTTTGCCTATTCTAATTCCTTCAATTTCCTTTTCTTCCCTTATTGATAACACTAAAGTTTCTAGTACCATATTGAGCAACACTTGTGACAATGGACATTCTTGTTTCACCCTTGATCTTATTGGAAATGCATCTAGCTTATCCCCATTACATATGAAGTTTCCTGGAGGTTTTAGGTAGATGCTACTTAGCATTTTAAGGAAGACTTCATTTATTCCTATGCTCTCCAGTGTTTTTTAGTAGGAATGGATGCTGTATTTTGTCAAAAGTTTTTTTCTTCATCTACTGAGATAAGTGGTTTCAATTAATATTGTTGTTGATATGATAAATTATGCTGATAGTTTTCCTCATATTGAACCAGTCATGCATTCCTGGCGTAAATCCTACCTGGTCAAAATGGATTATTCTCCTGACAACTTCTTGTAATCTATTTGCTAATATTTTATTCAAATTTTTTGCATCTGTATTCATTAAGGAAATTGGTCTATAATTTTCTGTATCTGTTTTGACCTTCTCAGTTTAGGTATCAGTGCCATATTTGTATCATAAAAATAATTTGTTGAGACTCTTTTTCATCTATTTTCCCAAATAGTCTATAGATTATCGGAATTAATTGTTCTTTAAATGTTTGATAGAATTCTCTTGTAAATCCATCTGGCCCTGGAAATTTTTTTCCTAGGGAGTTCATTAAGGCTTGCTTAATTTATTTTTTCCAAGATATGGTTATTTAAGTATTTTACTTACTCTTCTGTTAATCTGGGCAAGTTTTGTTTTTGTCAACATTCATACATTTCACTAGTATGGTCAAATTTGTTGGCATACAATTGGGCAAAATAATTCCAAATTATTGTTTTAATTTCCTCTTCATTAGTGGTGAATTCACCCTTTTCATTTTTGATACTAGTAATTGTGTTTTCTTCTTTCTTTTTTTAAAATTAACTAAAGGATTATCTATTTTATTGTTTTTTTCCCATAAAACAAGCTCTTTTATTTATTAGTTCAATAGTTTTCTTAATTTCAATTTTATTAGTATCTCCTTTGGTTTTCAGTATTTCTATTTTGGTATTTAATTGAGGATTTTTAATATTTTCTTTTTCAATTTTTTTAGTTGTATCCCCAATTCATTGATCTCCTCTTTCTCTTTATTCATGTGAGTATTTAGAGATATAAATCTTCCCCTAAGAACAGCTTTCACTTCATCCCATTAAGTTTTAGTATGTTGTCTCTTTATTGTCATTCTCTTGGATAAAGTTATTGATTGTTTCTATGATTTTTTGTTTCACCCACTCATTCTTTCAGATTAGACTATTTAGTTTCCAATTTATTTTTAGTGTGTCCATACCTTTTTATTACATATAATTTTCATTGCATTGAGATCTGAAAAGGATTTGTTTAATATTTCTGCCATTGGATTATGAGGTTTTTATGCCCTAGTACATGGTCAATTTTTCTGAATGTGCTATGTACTGCTGAGAAAAAAGTATATTCCTTTCCATCTCCATTCAATTTTCTCCAGAAGTCAACTATATTTAACTTATCTAAACTTTTATTCACCTCTTTAACTTCTTTCTTGTGTATTTTGTGGTTAGATGTACCTATTTCGCAGAAGGGGAGGTTAAGGTCCCGTCTAGTATAGTTTTGCTGTCTATTTCTTCCTTTAACTCCTTTAACTTCTCCTCTAAGAATGTGAATGCTATATCACTTGGTGCATGTATGTTTAGTAGTGGTATCACTTCATTGCCTATAGTACTTTTAGCAGGATGAAATTTCCTTCCTTATCTCTTTTAACAAGATCTATTTTTGCTTTTGATTTGTCTGACATCAAGATTGCTACCCCTGTTTTTTTTTCTTCAGCTGAAGTAAAATATATTTTCCTCCAGCCTTTTAACTTCACCCTGTATGTATCCCTCTGTTTCAAATGTATTTCCTGTAAACCACGCATTGAAGGATTATGGTTTTTAATCCATTTTGCTATCCATTTCCATTTTATTGGAGAGTTCATCCCATTCACATTCACAGTTATGATTACTATCTGTGTCTTTCTCTGAATCCTATTTTCCCCTCCTTTGCTTTTTCTTTCTCCTTTCCCATTTCCCTCCTCACTAGTCTTTTGCTTTTGACCACAGTCTCCCTCAGTCTGTCCTCCCTCCTATTAGCCTCCCTCTCTTTTCTTCCCCTTTACCCTTATTACTTCTTCCCTTTCTTCTATTCCCCTCTCTCCCTTTTCTTTTCCCTTTCCCCTCCTACTTCCTATAGGATAAGTTAGGTTTATATACACAACAGATTAGATTAGTCCCTCTTTGAATCAAATCTGATGACGGTAAGGTTTAAACAAGGCTCATCACCCTCCCTTCTTTCCCTCTACTATAAGAGATTTTTACACCTTTTCATGTAACGTAACTTACCCTTGTTCACTTCTTCCCTTTATTTTCTCACAGTACAATCCCTTAATTAGATCCACTTAACGCACATAGTTAGATTTACTTTTTTATTATTATTATATCAAAGTCAACTTATGCCCACATCTTCTATGTATACCCTTTGTAAATGGTCTAATAAAAATACAGTTCTCAAGAGTTTCAAGTATCATCTTCCCTTGTAGGGATGTAAACAGTTTGCCCTTATTAATTACATGTTGGTCTTTTTTTTTCTGACCTGTATACCTTTTTATGACTTTCTTGAGTTTAGTATTTGAAGATTAGATTTTATATTGAGCTCTGGTCTTTTCATCAGAAAGGTTCAAAGTCCCCTATTTTATTGAATGTCCACGTCCTTCCCTGAACAATTATGCTCAGTTTTGCTGGAAGTTGATCCTTGGTTGTAATTCAGGCTCCCTTGCCTTATGGAATATCATATTCAATGCCATAAAATCTTTTAATGTGGAAGTTTCAAGGTCCTGCATAATCCTGACTGTGGTTCCATTATATTTGAATTGTTTCTTTTTGGCTGCTTGTGGTATTCTCTCTTTGACCTGGTAGTTTTGGTATTTGGCTACTATATTCCTTGCCATTTTTAATTTGGGATTTCTTTCAATTGGTGATCAGTGGATTTTTTTTGATGGCTATTTTACCCTGTGGTTCTAGGACTGCAGGGCAGCTTTCCTTGATGATTTCCTGAAAGATGCCATCTGTCCAGGATCTTTTTATATCATGGTTTTCAGGTATACCAATAATTTTTAAATTGTCTCTCCTGGATCTATTTTCCAGGTCAGTTGTTTTACCAGTGAGGTGTTTTACAATTTCATCTATTTTTTTCATTCCTTTGTTTCTGTTTGACTGATTCTCTCTCTCTCTCTCTCTCTCTCTCTCTCTCTCTCTCTCTCTCTCTCTCTCTCTCTCGGTGTCATTGACTTCCACTTACCCAATTCTAATTTTTAATGAATTGTTTTCTTCCATTAGATCTTGTACCTCCTTTTCCATTTGGTTCATTTTACTTTTTAAAGAGTTTTTCTCCTCATTGAGTTTTTCTGCCTCCTTTTCCATTTGGCCTGTTCTGCTTTTTAAGGAGTTGTTTTCTACAGGCAATTTTTGTCCTTCCCTTTACCAGCTATTGACTCTCTCTTGCATACCTCTCACTTCTTTTCCCAATTTTTCTTCTACCTCTTTTATTTGACTTTTACAATCCCTCTTGAGCTCTTCCAAGAAGGCTTTTTGGCCTTGAGAACAGTTCATATTCCCTATTGAGGTTTTGGATGTGGGTATATTGACAATGTTGTCTTCTTCTGAATTTCTACTTTGATCTTCACTCTTCCCACAATGAGGATCTATGGTCATTCTGTGTTTCTTTTTGCTTATGGTGTTTGATTATTTCCTGACTTAAAAAAAAAAAAAAGAGCTTCTCAGAGCCCAGGGTCTGGTCATTGACTTTGTGTGCTGGGGCCTCAGGTCATTACAGTTGGGGGTTATAGGTTTCTGGCAGGTTATGAGGTATTGGGCTGGAATTAGCAACACTAGATCTCTAATGGTAGTTGTGGGGAGTCTGGCCCCTATAGGATGCCTGCTTACCCGGGCTTTGCACTACCTTCTTTGGCTCCTGCTCACCTGGGCTTTGTGTGTTTCAATACTGGAGGATGTCTCTCAGCCTGGAGCTTAACCTCTTGGAGTTGTGTTTCCTAGAACTTTGCTGAGGCACCAGGAAACTTGACCGGCAGGGAACATTATGGTACATGTTGGTTTTCTGAGCCAGTTTCCACTGGTTCTTGTGCTCATACTGAGGAACTCGGGGGTCCTGGTGTTGGTGCTTGCCTACTCCCCCACCCTGGGGCTCAGGAATTCCTCCTGGTATGCTGAGGTGGGGCTTTCTTCTAGTTTGATGTGACCCCTACTGTTCTACACTGTTCCCCTTCTTCCACAGTGAGAGGGATTTTCCTGTTAATCCACCAAGCTTCCTGGCTACCCCTGCTCCACTCATTTTTCTTCTGGTTCAGCTATTCCAGGGTTTTCCTGGGGTCCTATTTTCTGGACTTTCAGAGGTCAATAAGGGAGGGTGAGAGTGACTTACTTCTTACTCTTTCATCTTGGCTTCTGGAAGTGGAGTTCATCATTTTTTATTGCACAGTAGTATTCCATTGCATTCATATACCACAACTTGTTCAGGCATTCCCAAATTGTTGGATATCCCCTCAATTTCCAATATTTTGCCATCGTGGAAAGGACTGCTATAAATATTTTTTTGCACATGTATGCAAAGGGACATGTATGTCTCTTCCTCTTTTTATTATCTCATTGAAATAGAAACCTAGTAGTATTATTTCTGCATCAAAGGGTATTTACAGTTGGGTACCCTTTGGGCGTAGTTCCAAATTGCTCTTCAGAGTGGTTATATCAGTTCACAACTCCACCAACAGTGCATTGGTGTTACAATTTTCCCACATCCTCTCCAACATTTAACTTTTTACATTTTGTTGGTCATATTAGCCAATCTGATTGTTGTGAAGTAATATTTCAGAGTTCTTATAATTTACATTTCTCTAATTAAAAGTGACTTAGAGCTCTTCTTCATATGCCTATACATTTTATTTCTTCATCTGAAAATGTCCTGTTAATATACTTTGACCATTTTTCAATTGGAGAATTACTTTTATTCTCATAAATTTGAGTCTGTACGTTTGGGAAATGAGGCTTTTATCAGAGACCTTTGCTGTAGAGATTGTTTCCTAGCTTTCTGCTTTTCTTCTAATTTTGGTTGCATTGATTTTATTTGCACAAAATCTTTTCAATTTAATATGATCAAAACTATTTAGTCTACATTTTGTAATGCACTCTACCTCTTATTTGGTCATGAATTCTTACCGTCCCTATAGATCTAACAGGCAAGCTACTCCTTGCTCATTTAATTTGATTGCTTCATTGTGTATGGTATCTTTTAGCAAGATGCAGTTTCCTTCCTTATCTCTTTTAATTAGGTTTATTTTTGTTTTTACTTTATCTAAGGTCAAGAATGCTACCCCTGCTTTTTTTTTCCACTTCATGTGAACCATAATAGATTCTGCTCCAACCCCTTACCTTTACTCTGTGTGTGTGTCTACCTCAAGTGTTTCTTTCTTTCTTTCTTTCTTTCTTTCTTTCTTTCTTTCTTTCTTTCTTTCTTTCTTTCTTTCTTTCTTCTTTCTTTTCTTTCTTTCTTTCTTTCTTCTTTCTTTCTTTCTTTCTTCTTCTTCCTTCCTTCCTTCCTTCCTTCCTTCCTTCCTTCCTTCCTTCCTTCTTTCTTTCTTTTTTCTTTCTTCTTCTTTCTTTCTTTCTTTCTTCTTTCTTCTTTCTTCTTTCCTTCCTTCCTTTCCTTCCTTCCTTCCTTTCCTTCTTTCTTTCTTCTTCTTTTCTTTCTTTCTTTCTTTCTTTCTTTCTTTCTTTCTTTCTTTCTTTCTTTCTTTCTTTCTTTCTTTCTTTCTTTCTTTCTCTCTTTCTTTCTTTCTCTCTTTCTCTCTTTCTCTCTTTCTCTCTTTCTTCCTCTCTTTCTTCCTTCCTTTTTGTGCAACAACTGGGGTTAAATGACTTACCCAAAATCACACAGCTAGTGAGTGTTATGTGTCTGCTGAGTCTGGATTTGAACTCAGGTCCTCTGGATTCCTGGGCCAGTGCTCTATCCACTGCATCATCTAGCTGCCCCAAGTGTATTTCTTATAATCAAGCTATTGTAGGATTTTTCTTTTTGATCTATACTGGTATCTACTTTTGTTTTATGGGAGAGTTCACCCAATTCAAATTCACAGTTATGATTATCATCTGTGTATTTTCCTCCATCCTTTTCTTCCTGATTGTCCTCTCTATAATTTCCCACTCCACCAGTGTTTTGCTTCTGTCTACCACTTTTCTTGATCTGCCTTCTCTTATATCAGTCCCCCCACACATTTTTATTAGATCTCCACACCTCCTACTTCTCTGTCAGGTGAAATAGAGATCTATATTCAACTGATTGTGTACATTATTGCCTCTTTGAGCCAATGCTAATGAAAGTAAGTTTCAAGTGATGTCCATCACCCACCTTCCCACATTCCACTTTCTTTCTTGCCTCTTCATGTGAAGCAGTTTGCCCCATTCTACCTCTCCCTTCCTTTTGCCCATTTGTACTAGTCTTTCTTATCCCTGAAATTTCTTAATGTCATTCCCTCAAATTCACTTTACCCCTGTATTGTCTATATATATTTCTTCTATCTGTACTGTTAGTGACACAATTTTTAAGAGTTACAAGTATCATTTTCCCAGGTAGGGATGCAAACAATTTAGCTCCATTGAATCTCTAATGTTTTCTTTTTTTCCTTTTTACTTGTTTATGCTTCTTTTGGATCTTGAAATTAGAGGTCAAATCTTTTGTTTATTTCTGGTCTTATTATGAAGGCTTGGAACCCTGCTATTTAATTAAATGAATTTTTTTTTATGCACAATTTTGCCAGGTAAGTGATTCTTGGCTCTAGTCCTAGTTCCTTTACCCTCTAGAATAACATGTTTCCTGACCTCTGATCCTTTAATGTTTCAGCTACCAAGACCTATTCAATCCTGATTATGACTCCCCAATATTTGAATTGTTTCTTACTAGCCACTCTTAACATTTTTTTCCCTTGATCTGATAGCTCTGAAATTTGGCTATAATGTTCCTTGGGGTTTTTATTTTTTAATGTCTTTCCAGAGGTGATCAGCAGATTCTTTCAATATCTATTTTGCCTTCTGGTTCCAGAACACCAGAACAGTTTTCCTTGATAACGTCTTGAAAAATGTTGTCCAGGTCCTCCTTCTGATTATGACTTTCAGGTACTCCAGTGACTTTGATATTGTGTCTCCTGGATCTCTTTTCCATGTCAGTTATTTTTCCCATTAGGTATTTTACATTTTCTTCCATTTTTTCATTCTTTTGAATTTGATTGATTCATGATGTTGCCTGGTCATTAGCTTCTACTTGTCCAATTCTAACTTTTAAAGTATTGCTTTACTCAGTTAGCTTTTGTACTTTCTTTTCCATTTGGCCAATTACATTCTTTGAGGAGTTGTTTTCTTCATTGGATTTGTATCTCCTTTTCCATTTGGACAATTCTGCTTTTTAAGTAGCTTTCCAGACTGTTGACTGTTTTTTTTTCCATAATTCCCTTGCATCACTCTCATTTCTTTACCCTATTTTTCTTCTATCTCTCTTACATGATTTTTAAGCTCCTTTTTGAGCTCTTCCATGAGATCTTTCTGGGCTTGAGACAACTTTCCATTTTTCTTCGGGGTTTTGCCAATAGGTGTTTTAACATTGCTATCCTCTTCTGAGTTTGTGTCTTGGTCTTCCCTGTCACTATAATAACTTTCTTTGTTATCATTGTTAGATTCTTTGTCATAATCATCATTGTTGTTTTCTGCTCTTTTTTTGCCTTTTTCTTTTCTTTTCTTTTAAATTTTCTTTTAAAATTGAGCTCTGCTCCCAGGGTGGCAGGGACACTGCCTCAGACTACTTGTGTTAGTGGCTACAGGCCCTGACTTTTTACCTGGTGTTGCATTTATGTAGCCCTGATTCCCATTGGAATACTTGTGTATGGTGCTGTGCTGAGGGTGTAGGGTGAGGGTTGGCTGGCACTGCTGGAGTCTGTAGGGCTCTGACAGCTTACCTGGTGCTGAACTGGGGTCCTAATAATGGTGTCTGGCATGTGCACAGGGTTGATGAGGTTTTTCTTCATTTCCCTATAGCTACACTGAAGCATATCATGGTCAGGCCTCTGTAGGCTGCCTGTTTGCCTGGGGCTATGCTGATGTGTGGAGGGCCAGTGCTGGCTGATGGCTGCCTATTTGCTTAGGCACCTATAGGGCTGACATTTACCTGTTTGCTTAGGGCTGTGCCTTTTTGCCCAGGTAATACACTGAAGCACCCAGAGGTCTGGGCACTGGAGGTTGCCTATTTGCCCAGTTCTATGCTGAAGCACTTGAATGCATGTCTACTAGAACATTCCTGTTCACCCTTTGCTATGCTGAAGCATGTGGTGGTTCTCTGAGCTGGAGTCTGCAGTTCTCCTGGCTATGCTAAGGAACATAAGAAGGGAGGAGGGAATCCAGGTCTTTATATTTGCCTACTCCACTGTACTAGGGATCAGGATCTCTCACTGATATGCTGAGGTGGGGCTTGCTGCTTATTTGCTGGAATGCCTACAATACTCAGCTGTACTCCCCTTTCACATCAGTGAGATCAACCTTTCTTGCTGATCCTACAAGTTTCTTGGGCTAAAAGATTGTTTCACCTTGTCTTTTTGCTGGTTCTGCTGTTTCTGGATTGTCTGAGGGCTCTATTTTACAGTTGTTTGGAGACAACTAAGGAAGAGTTACAATGGTTTTCTGCGTACTCTACCATCTTGGCTCCCAGAAGTCTCCTATTTGAGTTAAGTCATGAAGGCAACCAGTGACACTAAAAGAATAAAGTGAGAAGGGAAGAGATTCCAGGTGTTGGAGAGAGTACAAAGGCACTGTGGCAGGAAGTCTAGTATCATCTGCTGGGAATACCAAGTAAGACATTGTAGCTAGATAGTAGAACATGTCAAGGTGAATAATATATAAGATGTAAGGAAAGGTCAGAAAAGACCAGGCTATAGAGTGCTTTAAGTATGAAGCAGAAAAAAAAAAATCTTTTTATCCTAGAGGTAAGAGAGAACCACTGAAGTTCATGGAGTAGAGGGGCTAACAGAGTTAGATCTGTACTTCAGTAAAAGTCACTTTGACTGCTTTGTGGAGGATATATTACAGGAGGGAGAGATTTGAAGAGAGACAAATTAGAAGGCTATTATATTAGTCCAGGCAAAAAGTGATGAAGGCCTGAACTAGGGTAGTGGCTGTGTTGAAAGAGAAAATGGAGTTTATATGAAACTTATTTTGAATGTGGAAATGAAACAATTTGGCAACAGATTCAATATGTGGGAAGAGTGCAAATGAAGAGTTGAAAATAATACCAACATTGAAACAGAAATTTGTATTCCTCCCAATAAAAAGAAAGGGAAGTTAGGAAGAAGGAAAGGTCTTAGGGAAAAGATAATATTGATTTTGAGATATCCATGAGGCATATGGTTCAAGAAATTAAAAATGCAGTTGGCTATCTAGTACAATTCTCCCTGTTATTATATGAAGAAACTGACACTCAGAAAGGCTGAATGTGAATGAAATATAAGTATACACTTCTTTTAGCTGCTTGGTATAAAATGAAAGTAAACTATCAGTTTCCCAAACTATCAGTCTTGGAGTGGAAAGGGGGCAGATGTTATGAACAACTGTTGGGTGAAGTGGGAGGGAGAAGGAAGTTGTGTAAAAATCTTAAAGCAATATCTTAGCATCCTGAGAGAATTGTTAACATCTGCCAATTCATGTACAGTGTTTGAGCATTGTACTTTGTTGTCCTTCCTCACTTCTAACACTTAGAATCCTTCATTTCCTTCAAGGATCAGTTCAATCACAACCTTCTTCCACACAACATTTTTTCTTGGATTTTCCCAGCTGCTAATGTCTCTCATTCACCACCACCCCCTAATCATTGTACATTTTTTTGTGTGTCTTTTTAAACACACATGTTGTCTCTTATGGTTAAATTATGAACTCTTCAAGGATGTGGACCATTTCATCTTAATCTTTGTATCCCCAATGTTATGTACTTAACACACTTGATTTATACTTGTTGATTTGATGTCATAGCAGAAAGGCACTGGATTTAGAACCTGAAGAAATAGGCTCAAATCCTGGAATTACTGCTTTCAATTTTTTGCGATCCTGGATAATCCATGTAGCCTTTTCGACCTCATTTTCTTCAGCTGTAAAATGGAGTGGTTGGAGTAGATCACCACCAAGATTCCATCAAGTTTCTTATCTTACAAAAAATTCAATTTTAAAAAAATCTTCTATTTTTAAATTTTTTACCTTAGAATACTTAAGAGGATTATGCCATGTCTCAAGTGATTGATTAATGTACCCAGTTTGAGAAGTTTCTTTCCTATCAAAGGAGGAGGTAGTGGCTGACTTTGATTTGCTGATCTTCTGATCATTGATCCAAGCATTTCTAGAAAGCAGACAGAGTTTGGAACATACAGCCAAATCTAGGTTCTGGACAGAAGTTGGTGGGGAGCATGAAAGGACAATATATTAGAAAGTATTTATAGAATGTATGAAATGATAGCCATTGTTGAAACTAGAGTAGTCTGTGAAGTGTTCTGAAGGACACAGGACATAACCTAAGCCTATGAGGATGGGAAGGAGTTGTACTGGTAAAGAGAAGGAAATCTTGGAAAAGTTCCATTTTGAAGATAATTTCAATCTACTTTCCACAAATACAAGATTACTTAATAGCCACAGAATTGTTTACAATTCTTGGAGAAAAAAGGTGTCCCGTGATGTGATAATACCAGGAACAAAGTCAAGTAAGAAGCGGTGAGCAAATTCTTTGTGAAAAATAATCAGGAAATCATCCTAACTAGTGGGGATATCTTATGTTGGTTGTCCATAGAGAGGAAGGTTGTGTGAGATACTTTTGCTGGTCAATCTTTACTTTCTGTAAATTATCTTTCTATTAAAGTTGAAATGGAGAGCAATCTTAATGATAATCTTACCAGATTCCCTTATTTTGCATATACATCCTAAACACATAATATTGGATCTTGTTAACACAGAGAAGTCTTTGATTTGAGCCCAGTCTCAATTGATCTGAGCACTTAAGCCCTGAAAAGCCCCCACAGATCATGTGAAAACCTGAGAGCTAAAACAACTTGCTCAAGGTTCCATACATAGAATTTGGTGGTGACAGGTACTTAGTAGAAATGAAGGTTTACTGAGGCTAATAAAAAAAAACAACAACAGGGTTTCCCCCCCTTCCAATGTTGCCTTTCCTAAACATGTTTTATATGCATCCCATTATAAATACTTTCTCATTAAAATGGCCGTTTTAAAATCTCTGTGGGTGGACATAATATGTCACCTGACGTAGTCTACATACACTCTCTTTTTTGAGGGAAAGATAAATGTCGTTTATTGACCACATCTAGCTGATGCCCAAGCAGTACTAATGTTAGGTCTCTTGGAGCCACTTAACCTAGGGAAATAAACAGATAACATGGTATATATGCATTAGAGAGCTTGGGAAAATTCCTTAAATTTGTTTCAAATAAAGAGAGGTTCATAGAAAATAAAGCGTATATGTGTGAAGAGAGAAGAAACACATTTTTTTGAGATCTATGAGCCACTTAAATGTAAAATGTTCAGTGAAAGACAGCTTAAGGGCATCTGTATGGCTAGGAAGTTTAAAAATGGGTGGGTTTGATTGTCTTTGTACCAAGAGATTAAGGTAGAGATTTTTTTTCCAAAGTAGGAGTTATGACTAGAAGAAGCTAACAGTTGCATGGCAGGATAGAGGACCAATGAAACCGGTGGTTATGAAAAATGGTAATTTGAGTCTACTTTGATAGACAATAAAACATTTGTTAAGCAATTACAATGTGCCAGACATTTTGCAAAGTATGATAAGTGAAAATTAAAACAAGTACCTGCTCTCAAGGAGCTTACATTCTTCCCCCACCCCCTTAATATTGTTTTATTTTTCCACTTACATGTAATGATAGTTTTCAATATTCACTTTTATAAGACTTTGAGTTCCAAATTTGTTCTCCCTCCGCCCCCCAAGATGGCATGCAATCTGATATAACCTATACATGTAACTTCTATTAGGCATATTTCCACATTAGTAATGTTGTGAAGGAAGAATCAGAACAAAGAGGAAAAAACATAGGAAAAAAAAGAGAAAATAGTATATATTTAGACTCCACAGTTCATTATTTGGTTATGGATAGCATTTTCCATCATATTTCTTTTGGAATTGTCTTAGATTATTGTATTACTGAGAAGAGGTAAATCTATTAAAGTGGGTCATCTCACAGTGTTGCCGCTACTGCGTACAGTGTTCTCTTGGTTCTACTCACTTCACTTAGCATCAGTTCATGTAAATCTTTACAGGTTTTCCTGAAATCTGCCTGCTCATCATTTCTTATAGAACAATAGCATTCCATTCCATTCATAGATCACAATTTGTGTTCAGCCATTCCTCAATTGATGGGCATCCCCTCAATTTCCAATTCTTTGTCACCATGAAAAGAGGTGTCATATTTTTTTTTACATGTGAGATCTTTTCTTTTCTTTTTTCTTTTATTTATGTATTTTTTATTTTATTTTATTTTTTTAATAATTTGTTTTTAGTTTTCAACATCCACTTACATAAGCTTTTGAGTTATAAATTTTCTCCCCATTTCTCTCCACCTCCCTCCCCAAGACAGCATGTAAGCTGATATAGGCTCTACATATGAATTCCTTTTAAATATATTTTCACATTAGTCATGTTTTAAAGAAGAATTAGAAACAATAGAAGGAACCACAAGAAAGAAGAAACAAAACAAAACATTAGATAAAAAAAGAGTAAATAGTATGCTTCAATCTGTATTCCAAGTCTATAATTCTTTCTCCGGATGCGGATAGCATTTTCCATCATGAGGCTTTTGGAGATGTCTTAGATCCTTGCATTGCTAAGAAGAGCTAAGTCTATCACAGTTAGTCATTGCACAATGTGGCTGTTACTGTGTACAATGTTCTCCCAGTTCTGCTCACTTCACTCAGCATCATTCCATACAAGTCTTTCCAGGTTTTTTGAAATCCACTTGCTCATTATTTCATATAGCGCAATAGTATTCCATTATGTCTATAGACCACGAGTTGTTCAGTCATTCCCCAGTTGATTGATATCCCCTAAATTTCAATTCTTTGCCATCACAGAAAGAGATGTTATAAATATTTTTGTGCATGTGGGTCCTTAGGAAAAGTAATTCTTTTTAAAAAAATAATTAATTTATTTTTACTTTTCAACATTCACTTCCACAAGATTTGAGTTCCAAATTTTCTCCCCATCTCATCCCTCACCCCACCCGCAGATGGCAAGCATTCTGAATATCCCTTCTCCTAATTTGCCTTCTCTTCTATCTACCTCCCCATCTTCTCTTATCCCCTTCCACTTCTATTTTCCTGTGGGGTATGATAAATGTCTATGCCCCATTTCCTGTATTTCTTATTTCACAGTTGCATGTGAAAAAAAAAAATTAACATATGTTTTTAAAACTTTGGGTTCCAAATTTTCTCCCTTCCTCCCTCTCCACCCACCCTTATTAAGAATATAACCAACTTGATACAAGTTATAAATGTGTAGTTATGCAAAACACTTCCATAGTAGTCATGTTGTGAAAAACTAAGTATATTTCTCTTAATTTTATCCTGCCCCCCCATTTATTATATTCTTTCTTTTGACACTGTCCCTCCTCAGAAGTATTTGCTTCTGATAACCCCCTTTCCCAGTCTGGCCTCCTCTCTATCATCCCCCTGCTCTATTGTCCCCTTCACTCCCTTTTTTCCTGTAGGGTAAGACAGATTTCCATACCCAATTAAATATTTATGTTATTCCCTCTTGAAGCCAAATCCTATGAGAATAAGATTCATTCATTCTCTCTCACCTTCCCCCATTTCCCCTCCACCAGAACAGCCTTTTCTTGTCTGCTTTATGTGAGATCATTTACCCCTTTCGACCTCTCTCTTTCTCCTTCTTACAGTATAATTCTCTCTCACCCCATAATTTTATTCTCCAGATATCACCCCTTCATCCTCAACTCACCCTGTGCCCTCTATTTATCCATCTACATATCTATATCTATATCTATGTCTTTATATATCTATAGCTATCTATCTATCTATCTATCTATCTATCTATCTATCTATCTATCTGTCTGTCTATATCTATATCTCTATGTCTGTCTACGTATACACACATACATATATACATACATTCATACATACATATATACATATAATTTTCCCTCCAACTACCCTAATACTGACAAAGTTCTCATGAGCTACAAATATCATCTTTCCATGCAGGAATGTAAACAGTTCAACCTTAAGAAGTCCCTTATGCTTTCTCTTTCTATTTATCTTTTCATGTTTCTCTTGAGTCTTGCATTTGAAAGTCAAATTTTTTATTAACCTCTGGTCTTCTCAGCAAGAATTCTTGAAAGTCCTCTATTTCACTGAATATCCATTTTTTCCCCTGAAGGATTATACTCAATTTTGCTGAGTAGGTGATTCTTGGTTGTAATCCTATCTCTTTTGACCTCCAGAATATTATATTCCAAACCCTCTGGTCCCTTAATGTAGAAGTTGCTTAATCCTGTGTTATCCTGATTGTGTTTCCACAATACTTGATTTGTTTCTTTCAGGCTACTTGCAATATTTTCTCTTTGACCTGGGTACTCTGGAATTTGGCTACAATATTCCTAGGACTTTTCCTTTAGGGATCTTTTTCAGGAGGGATTGAGTGGATTCTTTCAATTTCTGTTTTGCCCTCTTCTTCTAAAAAATCAGGGCAGTTTTCCTTGATAATTTCTTGAAAGATGATGTCCAGGATTTTTTTTTTATCATGGTTTTCAGATAGGCCAATAATTTTTAAATTATATCACCTGGATCTATTTTCCAGGTCAGTTGTTTTTCCAATGAGATATTTCACAGTTTTCTATTTTTTTTTCATTCTTTTGGTTTTGTTTTACAGTGTCTTGATTACTCATAAAGTCACTAGCTTCCAATTGCTCTACTCTAATTTTTAAGGAAGCATTTTCTTCAGTAAGCTTTTGGACTTCCTTTTCCATTTGGCCAAGTCTGCTTTTTAAGGCATTCTTCTCCTCATTGGCTTTTTGGACCTCTTTTGCCATTTGGGTTAGGCTATTTTTAAGGTGTTATTTTGTTCAGTATTTTTCTTTTTTTGTCTCCTTTAGGAAGCTGTTGACTTGTTTTTCATGATTTTCTTGCATCTCTCTCATTTCTCTTCCCAGTTCTTCCTCTACTTATCTTACTTGCTTCTCAAAATCCTTTTTAAGCTCATCCATGTCCTAGGACCAATTCAAATTTTTTTTGGAGGCTTTAGATGTAGGAGTGTTGACTTCGTTGTCTTCTGGTTGTGTTTTAATCTTCTTTGTCATCAAAGAAAGATTTTATGATCTTACTTTTTTTGTGAAATTTGGTCATGATCCTAGCCAATTATTTGAGTTATAAACTATTTGTTAAGTTAGGAATCTACTTCCAGTGTGGAGAAAGTACTGTCCCAAACTTCAGGGGTTTTGTATAGCTGTTTTCAGAGATACTTCTAGGTACCTGTAAATTTTCAGTTCTTCCAAGGTGGTATGATTAGGGGTGAGGTGTTTACTGCTTTTTTGGCCTGTGCTCTGGTCTGTTAGTGACCACAAGCACTCTTTTCTGCCTTGGAAATGTGAGGAGGATTTTCTCTGTACCAGCACTACAAGCTCCAATATGTCAGCACTCCTTTTTGCCCCACGACTGACACCCAGAACTGTGACCCAGATCAAAGCATGAGCAAAGCAAGAGAATATTTCCTCAACATCACAAAAAGATCCCTTCCATCTCCCTCTAATCTGCCACTTAATTCCCCCTCAATTATGGGCCAGAAGCAAGTAAGAGAAGAAATTATCAACAAAAACTGCCCTGGTATTCTAGAGTTTAACTAAGGTTGACCTGTTTACATTCCTTTATGGAAAAATGATGTTTGCAACTAATGAGATATTTGTCAGTAGTAGGGTATTTGGGGGAGAAAAAAATTATATGTATAGACAGATTGATAGATAGAGGTATCAGAGTGAGTTCAAGATGAATTGGTGATATCTGGAGAATAAAATCAAAATCTGGTGAAAGAGAATTTTATTGGGAGAAGGAGAAATGGAGAGGTAGAATGGGGTAAAGTATCTCACTTAAAACAGACAAGAAAAGGCTTGTACAGTGGAGAGGAAATGGGGGAAGGTGGGAAAGAATGAGTGAATCTTATTCTCATCAGATTTGGCTTAAGGGGGGAATAACATACACACTCATTAGGTATGGAAAGCTATCTTACCCTATAGGAAAATAGGGGGGAAAGGGATAATAGAGAGGGGGATGATAAAGGGGAGGGCAGATTGGGGGAGTGAGTCAGAAGCAAACACTTCTGAGGAGGGACAGGGTCAAAAGAGAGAACAGAATAACCAGGGGTGGGATAGGATGAAGGGAAATATAGTTAGTTTCCCACAGCATGACTACTATGGAAGCATTTTGCATGGCTACACAAATATAACCTGTATTGAGTTGCTTTGCTTCTCAGTGAGAGTGGGTGGGGAGGAAGGGAGAAAATTAGCAACCCAAGGTTTTAAAAACAAAGGTTAAAAAAATGTTTTCACATGCAACTGGGAAATAAGATATACAGGCAATGGGGTATAGAAATCTATCCTGCCCTACAGGAAAATATAAGAGGAAGGGGATAAAAGAAGGTTTGGGGGGGAGATAGAAGGGAGGACAGATTAGGGGAAAGGGTATTCAGAATGCACACTGTCTTGGGGTTGGGGGAGAGACAAGATGGAGAGAAAATTTGGAACTCAAAATCTTGTGGAAGTGAAAGATGAAAATTAAAAATAAATTAATCAATCTTTCAAAAAGATTATAAATGTAGTGAAGAGTCAGATTGTGAAGAATTTAAATGCTAAACAAAATATTAGATATTTCATCTTAGAGGTGATAGACAGTGGCTGGAGTATATTGGTGACTGGTATGTCAAATATTCATTTCTGTACTTTAGGAAAATCACTTTGGCAGTGCAGAGAACAGGAAAGACAAGGCAGACAAACTGGTGGAATGAAGTGATGAAAGCCTTCCCAGGGTAACTATACCACTGTCAGGTTGATGATGGGGGCTGGGCTGCTGCTGCTGACCTGAGTAGTATGTGTATGTCATGGCTGGTGATGTTTCAGATGTGTATAGATTGAACATGAGGAATAAACTTCCTTGCAATGCTTATATGATGTGGGGGTAGAAATTTCAGAAATAGACAATTGAATATCATGTAGAAGAGGTTCTACATATATCTATGGCAGGTGGCAGAAGTGGGGGGATAGGACATAAATTTTTTGAATTGTATTTTAGACTCCAACACCAGAACACATAAACAGAATAGAGAAAAGAAAATAAATCATAAGCTTAAATATTGGAACTTCATTACAAAGAAAAGAAAAAAAAGTATGTCATGTGCAGAGCAGAGCATGAGGATTCAAATATGTAACAATAAATTTTCATATCAAACTGCATGATAAATACTACATTTTGGGGCAGTTAGATGGTGCAGTGGACAGAGCAGCAGCCTTGGAGTCAGGAGAACCTGAGATCAAATCTGGCCTCAGACACATAACACTCACTAGCTGTGTGGCTCTGAGAAAGTCACTTAACCCCAATAGGATCTTTTAAAAAGAATAAATAAATACTACATTTTCTCAAGAACTGTCTATCTTTTCTTTGCTTCCTTGTAAGTTTTCTTTTGTTTTCTGCTGTGCACTTTTTTGTTTTGCTCTTTTTTTTCTCTCCCCCCACCCCAGAAAGCTGCAGCTGAGTGCAGATATATTTCTCTCTAGCTATAGATATATACATATACATATATACACATATACATATATACACATATAGACTTATATAAATACACACACTTTCTCAAATTCTACTCCTGATCTTTGTTTTTATGTTTGTGCATAACTCTTGTTTCCCATCCCTTCTGACTCCTCTACTTTTCTTCTCCCTGCTACCTTGCCCTTCCATTGCTTAGCCTACAAACCTCCATGGGTTTCTCCCCTATCCTTCCGTTCTTATAAATCAAAACACCTTTCTATAGCTCCCATAGCCTATTCCGTCACCCCACTCTCTAGAGGTCTCTCCCTTCTCCTCTTCCCCCTCCCTATCTACTCACAGTTTTATTTCTTCTAAATTTAGAAGACTTTCATACACTTTTAAATATATGTGTATTGTTCCCTCTTAAACCCATTCCCTATGAAAGTAGGTTACCAGAACTACCAGCCCTCCTTCTCCGTCTAATTACCCTGTATTGATTCTTCCTCTTGTACCACATCTGCATAAAATAATTTCTCTTTTTAGCTGTTCCTAAATGGTTTTACTTTTAAAAGTTATACCATACCCAGGTCTATCCCAATCTTTCTTATGAGCTATGCAATTATTAATAAGAAGCTTAGACATATGTTTTGCAATTCATATATATATTTAAATTATTTTTTTCTTATTGTGTTTAACATTTTATCCTTGAGCTGGGGTTTTTTGGATTTTATTACAATATTCCTATAAGTTTTCCCAATAAAATATGTTTTAAGTGATGATTGATGGATTTTTTTTTCTATTTCTATATCACACCTTGTTCTAATGCTTCAGGACAATTTTCTTTAATCATTTCTTGTATTATTGTATCAAGATTCCTTTTTTTATCATAGCTTTCAGTTAATCAATTATTTTTATGTTTTCTCTTCTTGATCTATTCTCTAGGTCTGTTGTTTTTTTTCCTTATAAGATGTTTCACTTTCTTTTCTATATTTTTTCATTATTCATATTTTCTTTAATTATTGCTTGATCTCTTATAATTTCACTGTCTTCACCTTGCCCAATTCTAATTTTCAAGGTGTCATTTTTTTTCTTTAAGATTCTGAATCTCCTTTTCTAATAGGTTGACTTTTGTTTCATAGTCTTCTTTTTCTTCTTCTTCTTTTTTTTTTTTTTTGGTTTTTCCTCCATCTCTCTTATTTCATTTCTAAAGGTTTTTTTTTTAAGTTCTTCTATGAATTCTTTTTGGGAAGATGACCATTTTATCGTACCTTTTGGGGTGGAAGGTGGTTTCTTTGCTTCAATAATCTTCTCTGAAGATGAACCCCGGTCTTCTCTTTTCCCATAATAGCTTTTTATGGTTAGATTCATTCTCCTTTGCCTTTGCATTTTTTATAGTAATAGCGTAATTTTTTAATCACCACTAGCCCTGGGGTATGGGGGCTGGTGCTTCTTGCCCCAGATCTTCAGTTCTGCTTTCTAACCAGGAAACAAAGCCAAACCACCTGCCTCCTGTAAGTGTTCATAGACAGGGTCCTTCTGCACCACTTTTTCTGTGCTCACTGGGCATATACTGGTTCCTTCAATCTTCCTGGGCTCAGATGTCTAACTCCCCTCACTATGCAGGGGTAAAAGTTCCTGTAGCTGGGGCTGAGGCAGCCTTCCAAACCAGCTAACCTCAGGGCTTGCCACCTGTTGTTAACCAGGCTCTTAGCCTGGATGTGTTTTACTCTTCACACGGACCAAACATTGTCCTGGGATTTTTCTTCTGATATTCTTGAATTTTCCTAGAAAGACCCCTGTTGTGCCCCTATTCTTGTTTATTTTTACCCCACTTTGTTCATTCTAAGATGGTATTTTATCTTTTCTGTGGGTGAAAATCTTAAGAGCTTAGAATTTTCTGACCTACTCCACCATCTTCCCAGAACCCATACACACACACAAACACACACACACACACACACACACAAATGCATATGCATGTGTGTATGTATGCATGCATATATGTATATGTATATATGTGTGTATATGTATGCATATATGTGCATGTGTTTATGTGTGTGTATGTGTGTATATATGTATGCATATATGTGTGTGTATGTATAATGCTTTGGGTTTTTTTGGAAAATTATTTATAAGCTGTAATGTTGGTGGTATTGCTGGGAGAAATCACAACTCTTCTATGACTTAATAAAACTTATTCATGAGTGGCTGTGGCCAAAATAGTTCTCACCCAATAATTAAACTTCTGGTAATAAAGCTTTTCACATACAATGAGGGGGGCCTTCAGATGGCAAACACTTTGTCTCTCCATGGGTCTGTACTCAGTCTTTTTCTACTTTAAGTATATTTTTTTACAAAATTTTTTTTCCAGGTACATCATTAAATGTTCTCTGTGATCTGAGTTTCATACAAAGCTTTTTGAAAACATTTTCCCCCTTTCAATGCTTATTGTTTTATGAGGGAATATTCCTCATAATTTCCTACCATCCTTTTCTGTAAGATCATATAAGTTGGTTTATTTTTTTAAGTGAATTGTCATTTGGCTGATCCAATTTTCCACTTGGAAAAAAAAGTCAAGAGTTTGCTACATGATACAGTTTATATGCTGCTTTGGCCTCCTTGATGTGACAATATTTTTTTAAGTGAATTGTCATTTGGCTGATCCAATTTTCCACTTGGAAAAAAAAGTCAAGAGTTTGCTACATGATACAGTTTATATGCTGCTTTGGCCTCCTTGATGTGACAACTGATGTCTGTTACCATATCCATTTACCAACTTTGACATTAACAAATTGTTTAAGCAGGTTAGTCTGGAGTTGTTCCAATTACCTGACACTTCTCTTTTATTTTTTTATCTAGTTTAATAATAATTCTGATATTCTCTCTAACAACACAATTGTCAGACTATATAGGTAGCTGATTCAGAAATGACTCTTACATGCAATTAGATATTTTTACATGTTTTTTCTCCCATTAGAATGTAAGTTTCTTCAGAGAAAAGATAATTGTTTTTTCGTTTGCTCATTCATTTTTTCCCTGTATATTACAAATGTATAGCGTAGTGATTGAGAGAACATTTAAGTGCTTAATAAATGATGTTTAACAAATGACTCTAACCCTGATAACTGATTATGTCACTTTGTTTTGTTCTTTTTCTATGTAAATTTATTGATTGTTAGTTTTCAACATTTACTTCCACAAGATTTTGAGTTCCAAATTTTCACCCAATCTCTCCCCTCCCCTCACCCAAAGATGGCATGAATTTTGAATACACCTTACCCATGTCAGCCCTCTCTTCTATCTCTCTCCCATCTTCTCTTATCCCCTTCCCCTTCTATTTTCCTGTAGGGCAGCATGGACTTCTTTACCCCATTCCCTATATTTATTTCCCAGTTGCATGTGAAAACATTTATTTAAACATGTGTTTTTAAAACTTTGGGCTCCAAATTTTCTCCCTTCCTCCCTCCCCACCCACCCTCATTGAAAAGGCAAGCAACTCAATATAGGTTATATGTGTGTAGTTATGCAAAACACTTCCATAGTAGACATGTTGTGAAAAACTAACTCTATTTCCCTTAATCCTATCCTACCCCCCCATTTATTCAATTCTTTTTATTGACCCTGTCCCTCCTCAGAAGTATTTGCTTCTGATAACCCCCTTTCCCAATCTGACCTCCTCTCTAACATCCCTGTGCTCTCTTGTCCCCTTCTCCCCCTATTTTCCTGTACGGTAAGACAGATTTTCATACCCAATTGAATGCATATGTTAGTCTCTCTTTAAGCCAAATCCTATGAGAATAAGATTCACTCATTCCCTCTCATCTTCCCCCGTTTCCCCTTCCACTGTAAGAGACTTTTCTGTTTTTTTTTGTGAGATAATTTACCCCATTCTACCTCTCCCTTTCTTCTTCTCTTAGTAAAATCCTCTCTTATCCCTTAATTTTATTCTTCAGATCTGACCCTTTCATATTCAGCTCACCCTGTGCCATCTGTCTGTCTATCTGTCCATCTATCTATCTATCTATCTATCTATCTATCTATCTATCTGTCTGTCTATACATATATACATACATACATACATATAATTTTTTCCCTCCAACTACCTTAATACTGAAAAAGGTCTCATGAGTTATAAATATCATCTTTCCATGCAGCAATGTGAACAGTTCAACCTTAATAAGTCTCCTGTGATTTCTCTTTCCTGTTTACCTCTTCATGTTCCACTTGAGTCTTATGTTTGAAAGTCAAATTTTTTATTCAACTCTGGTCTTTTCATCAAGAATACTTGAAAGTTGTCTATTTCATGGAATGACCATTCTTTCTCCTGAAGGACTATACTCAGTTTTGCTGGGTAGGTGATTCTTGGTTGTAATCCTATCTCCTTTGCCTTCCTGAATATTATATTCCATGGCCTGAAGAACTTTAATGTAGAAGCTGCTAAATTTTGTGTTATCCTGATTGTGTTTCCACAATACTTGAATTGTTTCTTTCTGGCAGCTTGTAATATTTTCTCATTGATGTGGGAACTCTGTAATTTGGCTACAATATTCCTAGGAATTTTCCTTTGGGGATCTCTTTCAGAAGGAGATTGGTGGATTCTTTCAATTTCTATTTTGCCCTCTGGTTCTAAAATATCAGGGCAGTTTTCCTTCATAATTTCTTGAAAGATGATGTCTAGGCTCTCTTTTTGATCATGGCTTTCAGATAGTGCAATAACTTTTAAATTCTCTCTCCTGGATCTATTTTCCAGGTCAGTTGTTTTTCCAATGAGATATTTCACGTGATTTTCTAATTTTTCATTCTTTTGGATTTGTTTTAGTGTCTTGATTTCTCATAAAGTCACTAGCCTGCAATTTCTCCATTCTAATTTTTAAGGAAGTATTTTCTTCAGTAAGCTTTTGGACTTCCTTTTCTGTTTGGCCAATATTTCTTTTTAGGGCATTCTTCTCCTTATTGGCTTTTTGGACCTCTTTTGCTATTTGGGTTAGGCTATTTTTTAAGGTGTTATTTTCTTCAGTATTTTTGGGGGCCTCCTTTAGGAAGCTGTTGACTTGTTTTTCATGATTTTCTTGCATTGCTCTCATTTCTCTTCCCAGTTTTTCCTCTCCTTCTCTTACTTACTTCTCAAAATCCTTTTTGAGCCCTTCCAAGGCCTGGGACTGATTCGTATTTTTCTTGGAGGCTTGATATGTAGAAGCTTCGACTTTGTTTTCTTCTGGCTGTATGTTTTGATGTTTCTCACCAACGTAAGATAATATAGTCTGACTCTTTTTGCACTGCTTCCTCATGATCCCAGCCAATTACTTGAGTTTTAAACTCTTTGTTAAGGTAAGAGTCTGCTTCCAATGTGGAGAATGTACTATTCAAAGTTTCAGGGGTTTATACAGCTGTTTTTAGAGATATTTGTAGGGACCTGTAAGTTTTCAGTTCTTGCAAGTTGGTGTGATAAGGGGCAAGGTGTTTACTCTTTTTCTGGTGTGTACTCTGGTCTACTAGTGAAAAAGGTTTTCTTTCCACTGCCACTATAAGCTCCATCACACCAGCACTCCTTCTCACCGTAGGACTGCTGTGCAGAACTGTGACCCATATCCAAGCATGGGCAAAGCAAGAGATTCCTGCCTCAGCACTGGGAAAGAGATCCCTGCAATTCCTCTCTTATCAGCCACTAGATTCCCCCTCAGTCTTTGGGCTGGAAGCTCAGGACAGAACCACCACTCCAGCACCCATGCTCTGTGCTCTGGAGCTGGATCTGACCTAGCTCCTCTCTCAGCACTGCAGAAACAGACTTTTCCCACTGACCTTCTAAGTTGTTTTTGGTGTTTGTGGGTTGAGAGGTCTGGAAGCCGCCACAGCTGTCCAAGATTCAGTCCTCTGAGGCCTGCTCCAGGTTCATTGTGGCCTGTGCACCCATGCCACACTGTGTTCCTCTCCCCACCCAGCGCTATATACCTTTCTGATCAACCATCCAGGTTGTCTTGGGCTAGAAATTTGTTTCACTGTCTTTTTGTGGGTTCTGTTGCTTTAGAATTTGTTTAGAGCCATTTTTTATAGGTATTTGGAGGGGTTTTGGTGAGAGCTCAAGCAAGTTGCTGCTTTCACTCCACCATCTTGGCTCTGCGCCCTGATTATGTCTCTTAAATGAAAATATAATCATTTTCAATTTTTTGTGTTATTTGTTCATTATATTCAAAACTAGTTCAGTCTCTCAAAGAAAGCACTCAGGCTGTGTTGATATAAAACCGTTGTATAAAATATGTCCACTATGATTTCTTATTTATAAATCTTTTTTCTAACACTTTTTGTTTTTGCTTTTTAACGAGGCAGTTGGGGTTAAATGACTTGCCGAGGGTCACACAGCTATTAAGTGTCAAGTATCTGAAGTCAGATTTGAACTCAGGTTCTCCTGACTCCAAGTCCTGAGCTCCATCCTCTGTGCTACCTAGCTGCCCCTCTAACACATTTTTTAAACCTTAACATGCACACCTTTACATTGAAGACACCAGCTGTTCAATCATATGTTAATTTAATTTGGAAAGTCTTAGCAGTTTTTTCCAAAGAATTTCTCTACTTACCCTTTGTAACAGATTTTTTTAATATAAGCAGAATTTTTTTCATCATGGTGTTCATGAATGTTTATTAATTAAAAAGCAATATGAAATGGCCAAAAAACAGATAAAATTTTATTTATTGTTGTCATTGGACATAAAAAAGCCCACATTCCACTCCTCTTTCATGTAATCTTCAAGAAGATCTTATGAATTGCCCTTCCATTTAATCTCAATTCCTCTTATTCTGGCTTCATTTGTAATGAAAATGTCAAGATTGATGGCATTCCATCTCTTTAGTAGTGTGAATTTTTTTTAATCCCTAGTCAAAAATTTTATATTTTATCATGCTAATAGCTAAGTTAATGATTGTTAAAGATTTAAATTTTATGTGATTATTTATACTCTTTGTCCTTTGTTCTGAACCTCGCCACCAAATCTACAGAAATATCTTTTTTATTTTTTAAAATTTTCTTTCCTTCTTTATTTATTTCTTCTTTCCTTCTTTCTTTCTTCCTTCCTTCCTTCCTTCCTTCCTTCCTTCCTTCCTTCCTTCCTTCCTTCCTTCCTTCCTTTCTTTCTTTCTTTCTTTCTTTCTTTCTTTCTTTCTTTCTTTCTTTCTTTCTTTCCTCTTTATTTTATAGATAACTTTGGCCAATCTTTTGGCAGTAAGCCTTAACAAAGATTGTCCTTGTAAAACAGACTTACTCTTTGGGAAAGGGCATATTTGACAATTTTCTGACATGGGAAAATCTACTATAACTTGCACTCTATTAGAACAGCCTTTAAGAAATCAGGGCCACTTCTAAGTGAAAATATATCATCGGAGTAGGTGTTAGTAGATCCCTTTTCCCAATACAGCAAAAGAAAGAAACAACAAAAACAAAGATCATTTTGGGTCAGCTTTTACTTTGCTATCCAGCACTAGCTCACTCTGAGGTTTATAATACATTTTTTAAAAATTTTTACAGGATTATGCCCTGCATTTGTATTCATTCTCTATAAATAATTTTTGTTTTCAATTTTCTGCTTTTATCTTCCATCTTCTATCTTTAAATAAATAAATGTATGGATTTACGTAGGTATGCTTGCGTGTGTGTATGTTAATAAGTTATCTCTGCATCCCAAATGGTCTCTTTATATAATGTCCTCCTTTCCTCCTCATTAGATCTATTTCTTTTTCTGTCCTCAGAATTTCATTCTTCATAGATTGTAATCTCATTGGGGTGATTTCCCCTGCAGTCACAGAATGCTACCTATCCCCTTTTGTTTCCCACTGAAATATTTTCTTCTTTGGAATGTAGAATAACGTTCAACCTGTTCCAGAGTTCTCACTCCTTTATTCTCTCAGATTGATAAATGGAGCACTTAGCTTCTGCCAAGGTTCCAATCATTTACAACCCTTCAATAAATCCTTTTTTGTTGGTGAAAATCATTTCAACATTATTTACCATAGTGTTCAATTAATCTCAAATGGATACTTCACCTGAATATCAAAGGTAATACTACTAAAACTAAAAGAGATCATATGCCATTCACAGCTATGAATAGGAGATGACTTCATAACCAAACAAAACAGAGAAGCAATAACCAAAGATAAAACATATTTTTAATTATGTGGAATGAAAATTTGCTGCACACGCTAAATTAATGTATCTAGAATCAAAAGGGATTTTGGAAAATATTTTAACTGAAAAAAAGCTTTCTAGCAATTATTTCTGATGAGCATTTTATATTCAGGATATATAGACATTAAGCAAATATGTAAGATCAAAAGCCATGCTCCAATAGAAAAATGATCAAAGGATGCAGACAAACAGTTCTTAGGCAAAGAAGTACAAACTATTTTCAACACAAAAAAATACCTCTAATCATTAAAATAAGAAACATTTATTTTAGTTCATTTCAAAACAAGCCTAAGGTATCATTTCACATTGAGAAATTGGCAAAGATGACAAAGGCCAATGATGGAAGCATTGTGGAAAGACAGGCACACAATTATTGTTTTTTTTTTAGTAGAGCTTTCAATAAATACAACCATTATTTAAAGTAATTTTGAATTATACACATAAAGTAGCTAAAATATTTTTTTAAATATTTGACTCAGGGATTCCATTGCTAGACATATATCCCAACTATCAACAAAAAGAAAGGGTTAATAAAGATAAAAATATTTATAGCTTTTTATGGTACCAAAGAACTAGAAAAAAAGTAGACATCTACCAATCAGAGAATGGCTTAAATAATTCAGTACCTAAATATCATAGTATATTATTGTGCTGTGTGAAATGATGAATGTGATAAATACAAAGAAGCATGCAAAAACTACCCTAACCTGATGCTAAGTGAAGTAATTAGACAGGAAAATAGTATACACAATGACCACCATAATATAAAGAGGAAAAACAATCACCACAAAGTATTCAAAAATGGATGTTATGGGGGGCGAAGTGAAGATAGCGGAGTGAAAGCAGCAACTTGCTTGAGCTCTCACCAAAACCCCTCCAAATACCTATAAAAAATGGCTCTAAGCAAATTCTAAAGCAGAAGAACCCACAAAAATACAGAGTGAAACAAATTTCCAGCCCAAGAAAACCTGGATGATTGATCAGAAAGGTATGTGGGGATGAACTGAGAGCAGAGTGCAGCATGGCATGGGCACGCAGGCCACAGAGAACCTGGAGCAGGCTTCAGAGGACTGAATCTTGGGCAGTTGTGGTGGTTTCCTGACTCCTCAATCCACGAATACAAAAGACAACTTAGAAGGTCAGTGGGAAAAGTATGTTTCTGCAGTGCTGAGAGAGTCAGGTGGAGTCTCAGCTCCAGTTCCCTGAGAACCTGGCCCTGGGGTGGGCAGCTGCTTCTTGAGCTCCTGGCCCACAGAAAGAGGAGAAATCGAGTGACTGATCAGAGAGGGGATTAGAGGGATCTCTCTGCTGGGACTGAGGCAGGAATCTCTTGCTTTGCCCGTGCTTGGATCTTGGTCACAGAACTGGATGGGAGTCTTGGGGTGAATAGGAGCCCTGGCATGGTGGAGCTTGTAGTAGAGATAAAGAGGAAATCCTCCTCACAGTTCCAGGACAGAAAGGAGTGCTTGTGGTCACTAATCGACCACAGCACAGGCCAGGAAAGGAGGAAACACCTCATCCTTTATCATACCACCTTCCAAGAACTGAAAATTTATGGGTCCCTAAGTATCTCTGAAAACAGCTGTATCAACCCCTGAAGCTTGGGACAGTACATTTTCCACATTGGAAGCAGACTCTTCTCTTAACAAAGAGTTTAAAACTCAAGTAATTGGCCGGTATCATGAGCAAGCAGCGCAAAAAGAGTCAGGCTATATTATCTTACTTTGGTGACAAAGAAGATGAAAACATACAACCAGAAGAAGACAACACAGTCAGAACTCCTACATCCAAAGCCTCCAAGAAAAATATGAATCAGTCCTAGGCCTTAGAGGAGCTTCAAAGGGATTTTGAGAAGCAAGTAAGAGAAGGAGAGGAAAAACTGGGAAGAGAAATGAGAGTGATGCAAGAAAATCTTAAAAAACCAAGTCAACAGCTTGCTAAAGGAGACCCCAAAAAATACTAAAGAAAATATACCTTAAAAAATAGCCTAACCCAAATGGCAAGAGGGGTCCAAAGAGCCAATGAAGAGAAGAATTCCCTAAAAAGAAATATTGGCCAAATGGAAAAGGAAGTCCAAAAGCTTACTGAAGAAAATACTTCCTTAAAAATTAGAATAGAGCAATTGGAGTCTAGTGACTTTGTGAGAAATCAAGACACTGTAAAACAAATCCAAAAGAATGAAAAAATAGAAGAGAATGTGAATTATCTCATTTGAAAAACAACTGATCTGGAAAATAGATCCAGGAGAGAGAATTTAAAAATCATTTGACTATCGTAAAGTCATGATCAAAACAGAAGAGCCTACACATCATCTTTCAAGAAATTACCAAGGAAAACTGCCCTGATATTTTAGAACCAGAGGGCAAAATAGAAATTGAAAAGAATCCACCAAGATCCTCCTGAAAGAGATCCCCAAAGGAAAACTCCTAGGAATATTGTAGCCAAATTCCAAGTTCCCAGGTCAAGTAAAAAATTTTGCAAGCTGCCAGAAAGAAACAATTCAAGTATTGTGGAAACACAATCAGGATAACCAAGATTTAGCAGCTTCTACATTAAAGTTCTGCAGGGCATGGAATATAATATTCTGGAGGGCAAAGGAGATAGGATTACAACCAAGTATCACCTACCCAGCAAAACTGAGTATAATCCTTGGTGGGAAAAAATGATCATTCAGTGAAATAGAAGACTTTCAAGCATTCTTGATGAAAATACCAGAGCTGAAATAAAAATTTTACTTTCAAATACAAGACTCAAGTGGAACGTGAAGAGGTAAACAGGAAAGAGAAATCATAAGAGACTTATTAAGATTGAACTGTTTACATTACTGCATGGAAAGATGATATTTATAATTCATGAGACCTTTGTCAGTATTAGGGTAGTTGGAGGGAAAAAAAATTATATGTATGTACATAGATAGATAGATAGATAGATAGATAGATAGATAGATAGATAGATAGATAGAGGTCACAGGGTGAGTTGAAGATTAAGGGGTCATATCTGGAGAATAAAATTAAGGGATCAGAGAGGATGATACTCAGAGAAGAAAGGGAGAGGTAGAATGGGGTAAATTATCTCACCAAAGGAAAAAAAAAAACAGATGGAGGGGAAATGGGTGAAGGTGAGAGGCAATGAGTGAATCTTATTCTTATAGGATTTGGCTTACAGAGGGAATAACATACACATTCAATTGGGTAAGGAAATCTGTCTTACCCAGGAAAATAGGGGGAGAAGGGGACAAGAGAGCAGGGGGATGATAGAGAGGAGGCAGATTGGGAAAGAGGGTAATCAGAAGCAAATACTTCTGAGGAGGGACAGGGTCAAAAGAAAGAATAGAATAGAATAGAATAAATGGGATGGCAGGACAGGATTAAGGCAAATAGAGTTAGTTTTTCACATGTCTGCTATGGAAGTGTTTTGCAGAACTGCACATGTATAACCTGTATTGAGTTGCTTTCATTTTCAATGTGGGTTGGTGGGGATAGAGGAAGGGAGAAGATTTGAAACCTAAAGTTTTAAAAACTTATGTTTAAAAAAATGTTTTCACATGCTATTGGGAAATAAGAAGCACAGGAAATGGGGTACAGAAGTCTGTCCTGCCCTACAGGAAAGTAGTAGGATAAGGGAATAAGAGAAGGGGGGAAGAGAGAGAAGAAAGGACAGACTAGGGGAAGGGATATTAAGAATGCATGCCATCATAGGGTGGGGGGAGGGTGAGATGGGGTGAAAATTTGGAACTCAAAATCTTGTGGAAGCAAATATTGAAAACTGAAAATAAATAAATTTATATTAAAAAAAGAAAAATAAAATAAAAATGGATTTTGAAAATTATAAAGAACAAGCTTGTCTCCAAAGAAAAGTTATGAAATGACACAACCACTATGTTTTTTTGTAGGTACATGTGCTTGTGGGGTTGGCCCATTACTGTGGAATATTTTATATTGTGCCATGTTTTTATTACACATTTGCACTGGAACTGATTGTTTTACTTCTGCTGCCTCTTCTCCTTGCTCTTTTTCTCTTAAAATTCCCTTTTATAAGAGAGTTTTCTGGAAGTGAGAGGTGAAGAATTACAAAGAATATCTAGTCAATTTGAAAACAAATTATATTAATAAAAATTTATTTTAAAATAATGTGCTGTTATTGATTCTTCTACCATTTGAAAGATGAAATGATCAACAAGAAAAGTCAACAACTTATTAGGTGCCTTACTTTGGGTAAAGAGGGAATTCTAAGAAATACCTCAATTATGGAAAGGTTCCCCAACTATAAGAAAATGAGTCTTCTCATATTAGTGACCTGATTCTCATATTGCTTATTAATTTCTCCTTTCTGTGGAGGTGGTCTCTGATGTATTATGAATAAAAATAGCTATTATTTTTCTGTCTCTTTTGATCTTTGCACAATTGTTTTCCAATATGCAAGAGGAAGCATGGAACAGTGGAAGGAACCCTGCATTTGTAGACAAAATAACTGAATTCAAGCTCTGTCACTTAGTATCTGAATATGTTAAGGGAAGTTAATTCCCTTCTTAGGACATTAGTTTTCTCAAAAATAAGAGGAAAGTTTTGGGTTAGACATTTTATAAGGTCTCTTCTAGTACTAGATCTACAATCCCATAGTGATTTCACCTTCTGGTTTTGGATTTTCTCTCATAAGTGTATACAATGCTACACGAATGTAATAGAGTTATATAGTACGGTAAGAAATCACAAATGTGAAGAATTTAGAGAAACCTGAGATGACTTTCATGAACAGAAGCAGAGTAAAGTGAAGCAACAACAGGAAAACAATATACACAATGATTACAACAATGGAAAGTGAACCCTCTTCCCTTATTTACATAGGTGAAGCATTTACATAGGTGAAAGATGTGGATTATTGCATGTACTTTTGGACATGGTTGATACGCTAGTCAAATTTTCCAAACTACATAATTTTTAATCTTCTTGCTTTAATCTTTGTTATAAGGTATGACTCATGGGTAGTAGAGAGGAAGGGTTATATAAAAATAAATGTTATGGAAAAACAAAAGATACCAGTAAAATATAGTAAATTTATATGTACACCACATAACTTATTCCTCTTATTTTTTTTTGCATATTCTCTTTCTTTCAAATAAAGTAAATTGCTACAGCCATAGTCTAGTCATGTTTCTCATCCCACCAAGTCTCTGTAGTAGCTATAAAGTCAAATTTCCTCCTTACTTGAATTAAAATCTCTAGTATATTATGTTTTCTAACTTTATTTTGTGAATTTGTATTCAGACACCTGAGGTCATTATTTTGTTACTAGTTCTTTCTTAGATTCTGTGTTCTGTGATTTCCCAGGTAGCAGTAACTCAGTTTTCTCCTGAAATGTTGCTACCTTTTGACAGCTAAATGGAGCAGAGGATAGAGGAGTGGTCAATAGAATCAGGATGACCTAAGTTCCAATTGAACATCAAGACGCTTAATGGTTGTGTGACCTTGAGAAAGTCAATTTACTTCTGTCTGCCTCATTTTCTTTATCTGTAAAGTGGGGATCATTACAGTTTCTACTTTGCAGGGTTGTGAGAATCAATTGAAATAATATTTGTAAAACGATTATCATAATGCCTGATGCCTAATAAATGTTATATAAATGCTAGCTATTATTATTATCATCATCATTATCACTATCATCACCATCACCATGGAATCTAATGTGATGGACATAAATAAGTCTTTTTTCCTGTCATTTTAATCCCAAATTTAAGCTTTTTTGGTTAGATTTATAAAACTCTTTGCAAATAGGTTCTTACCAGGTCTTGAAGGCACATTCCATCTCTTGCCTCCAGGATGCCATGATTTTTATAATTTTAGGCATGGCAGAGAAATCTAAATACATTTTCAGGCATCATTTTCTTAAACAGCAGTTCACTTCACAAATCTACCAAACTTCTTGAAAAAGGAATGGAAATTACTTGGAGCAGAAGCTTACTTTCAAAGATTATAAGATCTAAAGCTAAAATATTAGAGATCATCTAGTCCACCTCACCTCCCTCATTTTACATATTACAATACTGAGGTCTAAGAAGATTAAATGTCATGAACAGCATCACATAAGTATTAACTATCAGAGAATGGATTTGAACCTATGTTCTTGGACTCCAGAGCTAGTATACATTCCACTGTATCATGCAAGAATGACAACTGGGGGATATAGAGAATGAAACTCCAAGGAAGAACATTTCTCAAATGACGATGGCGAAGGTAAAGTCTGGAAGTAGCAGTGGTGAGCAAGGAGTATGGCAACTCCTCCTCTCAGCTCAGGGTATCAAAGTACTTGAGAAACGTAATGATCTGCATTGTTGAGGATGTCTAGTAATACAATCTTCTAGAGAGAGCTGGTTTCTCTGATTCCACAAAAGATAAGGAGAGAGTAAATATGAAGAGATTAAATATAAAGAAAAGCTTGTTCCTTACTGGGTAGAAGATCTATGGAGCAAAATGGAAATGTATGGAAGAGTAGGAAAAAGGACTGGGGAATTACAAGATTGGACTGGATTGCGAGAATATGAGAGGTAGGAGAAAAATACTTTCACCTCAGAAAGCACCATTTTGAAAGCATTGGGATTAGAAGAGTCGGATGATTTGTGATTTGCATAAGTGTAGGTAGTGTCCATAACAGTGAAATCACCAATCCATCAAAATATCTAAGGAAAAGTGAAGCTTCATATTTCCATAATGTTTTTGTGTTCTAACACTTTATGTCCTATGGTCTGACATTTATTGATCTATAGTCTCTTATGACTCTATTTTTGCTCTAAAGTCCCTCCAACTCTAACATTCTATGGTTATAATATTCAGTTTCAGCAAAGACTGTTGCATTTGCAAAATCAGGCAGAGAATTTAGAAAGAAGATTTGGGAAGAACTGCTCCATTCTGGACAAACTACTTCAAATTGGATGTATTTCTCCATGTCTACCTGTATGTGTATTTTTTAGGTCATAATGTCAGGATTTTTTTTTTCAAAGTTACTTGTGGCAGCCCTGACTTCATTGTCAGATGACTTAGTTCCAGTTGAACTCCTCCATTTAAGCTGTTAAACAAATGAAAAGCAAAATTGTCACTTTTAAATAGAGTCCACACATAATCACATTTTGAAATAGTCCTTTGCTAGCTGAGCAGAACTTGTGTGCATTATAATATTGAATTTTAAATAATATATTACACAAAATAGCTTCCAATTTGATTTGGGGGGATATATTTTCATGAATTATTGAATATCTGATTATTGTAGAAAGCCTTAGCCATTATGCACTGAAACTGTCATCCTCCTAGCCTGTGATATATGAACCTGGTTATCAATATTTAAAGTTACAGTGAGGTCTGTGTGAGGCAGCTGATACAGAGGGCATGGATTAATCAGCACTGATGCAGGCATAACTTCTTCCATCCAGGCCTTTCCTAGACCTGGAAGAAGCCGTGCATGTAACAAGACTTCCCAAGTGATTTGATAGTGTACCTCATTTCCAGCAACCAATGATAAAATCACAGACTTTTAAAGCTGGAAAGGATGGATCCCACATATTAGAATAGAGAATACAACGAATTTGGAGTAAAACAACATAGATTTAAGTACTGCATTTTGTAATGATATCGTCTTGGCCAAACTTTAGACTTTGAGAATTGGTCTACTCATCTATAAAATGAGGTTAATACTATGTGATTACCAACTTTTTAGGGGTAGTATGAGTATCAAATCAAATTGCATAAAACGGGAAAAGTACTTGATAATCTATATACCATGATATAAAATAAGACATATTAAGCTATTATTTGGATATAAACACATCTAATTAAACAAATTTACTTTAAAGTAATTGAAATGTAATTCAAATACTACATTCTGTAGTAATATTAATCTATAATTTTTTAAAATGAAGGTGGTTATTTCTGAAGAATCTTTATATCATACCTAAGTAATAATGATGTTGATAAACATCATCATCATCATCAGAGCTAAATTTTGTATAGAACTTACTATGTGCCAATCATAGTGCTAAACACTTTACCAATACGATCTTATTTGATCCTCACAACAACCTTATGAGGTAGGTGGTATAATTATTATTATTTTAGAGCTGAGGAAACTAAAATTTGCTCAGGATCACACAGCTAGTAAATGTCTGATTTTAATTCAGGTCTTCCTGATTCCAGGCCCGTACTCTATGCACAGCATCACCTAATTGCCTCTAAGGGAAACATAACCATCATGATCAACATCATTATCAACATTATCTCTATCATCCTCAACTTTGTCATTGTCTTATTCTTCCTATCAGTTTCATTTAAATGGAAATCAGAAAAAAATGGTCCTAGGATAAGTCTGTCTCCTTTTTCTGCTGCTACTGCTACCACCACCACCACCACCACCACCACCACCACCACTACCACCTCCAACAGTAAGATGATGGTAACAATGATACCTGTTAGTACAACTATTACTACTACCTCCTTATTCTTGCTATTTGTTTTGATTGTGTTCAAACAGAAATGACCCAAGGACAAATGACTTTTCTGCTTACTCTTTTGTATTTAATATTCTATAGATTAATTCACAGGTAGGCAAAATGACTACTTTTTTATTTGGATAAGAATATTGATATGTAAGCTCAAATTTAGTAGACTCACAGAAAAGGTACCTTAAGGACAATTCACAAAGGAAATAGAATGGAAGAGGTGACTAGAATCTTTTCCTGTTTCAATAATTTAAAAAATTTAAATATATGTATATATTAATTTTTACATTAGAAAACACCAATGTATGATTTCTGCTTCTGAGACCTCTTGTAAAAAAGTAAATTATTTAATTAAAACTAATTATTAAATGATCTTATCTGAAAATATGTGCAACATTTCACATCTGTAGAATGCTCTATAGCTTTATTTTTTTTAATTTAATGTTTTCCCATTTAGATGTAAAATAATTTTAACATTTTTTTTCAAATTTTGAATTCCAAATTCTCTCTCTCCCTAAGCTTCCCCTCCCCATAGAGAAAGCAAGCAATTTGACTTAGGTTATACACAAGTAGTCATGCAAAATGTAAGTCATGATCCTGTGAAAGAAAACAAGACCAAGAAAAAAAAAAAGAAAAAAGAAAAGAAGTAAAGAAAAAGTATGATCAATCCATTTTTCAACTCCCCCAGTTCTTTCTCAGGAGATGGACAACTTTCATCATAATTCTTTCATAATTGTCTTGGATCATTGTATTGCTAAGAATAGCTAAGTCACTCACAGTTGATCTTCATACAATATTGATGTTATTCTGTACAGTGTTCTCCTGGTTCTGCTCATTTCACTTTGTAAACTGGTAATTGTTTTTTTTCTTCTATACTATTTTTTTGTTTTAAATATTATTTTACTTTTTCCCAATTGCATGTCAAAAAATCTTTAGCATTAATTTTTATAAGATTTTGAGGTCCAATTTTTTTTCTTCCTCCATCCCTCCTCTACCTTCCCCTCTTCCAAAAATTGTAGGCAATTTGATATAGGCTATGCATGTGCTATCATGTAAAACATATTCCAATATTAGTCACAATTATAAAAAAAGAAACAGATCAAAAGAAAAATACATGAAAAAGAATAAAATAAGTGGAAAAAGTATGCTTTGATCTTCGTTTAGATTACATCAGTTCTTAATCTGGATGTGGATAACATTTTCCTTTGTGAGTCCTTTCTACTTTTCTTGGATCATTGTGTTTCTGAGAAGAGCTGAATTATTCATAGTTGATCTTCACACAACAATGATACTGTGTACCATGTTCTCTTGGTTCTGCTCATTTCCCTTTGCAACAGGCTATATAAGTCTTCCCAGGTTTTTCTGAAATCTGTCTATTCATCATTTCTTACTGGGCAAAAGTATTCCATTATTCATATACCACAACTTGTTAAGCTGTCCCCCAAATGATGGACATCCCCTCCATTTCCAGTATTTTGACATTTTTATGATATTTTTTGGTTAGAGACAAAATAGTGGTATTGCTGGATCAAAGAGTATGCATACTTTGGTTGCCCTTTGGGTGTAATTCCAAATTGTTCTCCATAATAGTTGGATCAGTTTAAAACTCCACCAACAGTGCATTAGTGTCCTAAATTTCCCACATCTTCCCCAACATCCATCATTTTCTTTCTTTTTTTTGTCATATTAGCCAATCTGATAGGTGTGAGGTGGTACCTCAGAGTTATTCTAATTTGCATGTCTCTAATCAAATGTAATTTAGAGGAATTCTTCATATACCTGTAGATAGCTTTTATTTCTTCATCTGAAAACTACCTGTTCTTATCCTTTTACCCTTTATGAATTGGGGAATGGCTAGCATTCTTATAAATTTGCCTCAGTTCTCTATGTATTTGAGAAATGAGGTCTTTATCAGAGACACTTGTAAAGATTTTTTCCCATCTTTCTGCTTTCCTTCTAATCTTGGTTTTCTTGGTTTTGTTTGTGCAAAAGCTTTTAATTCGATGTAATCAAAAATACCTATTTTACATTTTGTAATGCTCTCTACCTGTGGTTATAACTTGTAACTCACTTAACTTCTTGAAGAATTTGAATACTATATCACTTGCTGCATATATGTTTAGTTTTGATATTACTTCATTGTCTATAGTACCTTTCAGGAAGATGTAGTTTCCTTCCTTATCTATTTTACTTAGGTCTATTTTTGCTTTTGTTTTGTCTGAGATCAGGCTTGCTATGCCTCCTTTTTTTTTTTAATTTTTTCACTTCAACTAAGCCATAATCGATTCTACTCAAGCCCCTTGCCTTTACTTTGTGTGTGTTTCTTTGCCTCAAATGTGTTTCTTGTAAACAACATGTTATAGGATTCTGATTTTTGATCAACTCTGCTATAAGCTTCTTTTATATGGAAGAATTCATCCCATTTACATTCAGTTATGTTTACTAACTATATTTCCTTCTATCTTATTTTTCTGTCCTTTCCTTTTACCCTTTCCCTCATTGAAAGTATTTTGCTTTTGTCTATCACCTATACCATCTACCCTCTCTTCTGTCAGTCCTTCTTTCCCCCCAACTTTACCTAATCTCCTCCCCTCCTAGTTTCCTGTTGGGTAAGATAGATGTCTCTATGCAACTGATTATGTGTATTATTCCCTCTATGAGCCAATACTCATGAGAATATGGTTCAAGCTATGCCCATCACCCATCCTTCCATATTTGCCTCCAGTGTAATAGTTTTTCACACCTCTTCATGTGAAACAATTTACCTCATTATATTTCCTCCTTCCTTCTGCACTCCTGTTTCTCATCTCTTTTTTTTTAATGCTATTCCCTTAAACTTACCTTATACCCATATCTTCTGTATATGTATATACCTTCTAGCAGTACTATAACTGGTGCAATTTTTTTAAGAATTACAGGTATCATCTCCCCATGTAGGGGTGTAAATAGTTTAGCTTCAGTGAATCCTTTGTGTTTTCTTTTCCCTTTTAATCTTTTTAAACATTTCATGGACCTTGGTATTAGAGATAAAATTTTTTTGTTCAATTTTGTTCTTCCCCTTATGAAAGCTTGAAATTCTTCTATTTCATTGCATTACCATTTTTTTCCCTTGAAGTGTTATGGTTAATTTAGATAAGTAGGTGATTCCTGGTTATAGTCTTAGCTCCTTTGCCTTCTGCAATATGATGTACAATGACCTCTTATCCTTTAATATTGCAGCTGCTAATTCCTGTTTAATCCTGATTATGGCTCCCTGATATTTGAATTGTTTCCTTCTGGTCATATTACTTGGAGTTGCTATTTTGTAATCTGTTTCCTGAGTTGATTGGTGAATTCCTTCAATGCAGTTTTGTATTTTCGTATTGCAGGATATCAAAGCAGTTTTCCTTGATAATTTCTTGAAAGATGCTATCCAAATGCTCTTTTTAATTAGGGCTTTCAGCTACTCCAGTGATTCTGACATTGTCTCTCCTGGTTCTATTTTCCAGGTCACTTATTTTTCCGATGTGGGATTTTACATTTTCTTCTATTTTTTTCCATTCTTTTGAATTTATTTGATTGATTCTTAATATTTCATAGAGTCATTAGCTTCCACTTACCCAGTTCTAACTTTTAAGGAATTGTTTTCCTCAATTACCTTTTCTACTTCTTTTTCCATTTGGCTGTTTGTACTCTTTAGGGAGTTTTTTCTTCAGTTGATTTTTGTATCTCCTTTTCCATTTCTGACCATTTCTACTTGTTAAGCAGTTGTTTTCTTTTTCCAAGGTGTTGACTCTTTTTTTTTTCATAATTCTCTTGCATTACTCTCATATTGTCTAATTTTTCTTCTATCTCTCGGATATGATTTTCATGCCTTTTTAGCTTTTCCATGAGCTCTTTCTGGGCTTGAGACCCTTCCCATTTTTCTTTGTTGGTTTTGTTTTTTCCCCATAGGTATTTTGACATCATTGCCTTCTTCTGAGTTTGTGTTTTGGTCTTCCCTGTCACTATAATAATTTTCTAATTGTCAGATTCTTTGTCATCATCATCGTTGTTTTTTAATCATCTTCTTTTTGGCGTTTTTCCTTTGTTTTAAATTTGAGCTCTGCTTCTGGGGTGAAAGGGCACTGTCTCAGTCTTTTTGTGGTAGGAACTGTTTACATGGTGCTACACAGATATTGCCCTGATTCCCATAGGGTACTCTCATGTCTGGTGCTATACTGAGGGAGTGTGGTGCGATGACTGGCACTCCTGGAGGTTAAAGGGCTCTGGCAGTTTACCTGGTGATGAGCCTAGGTCTTATGCTGGTGTCTGGCATATACTGGGGATTGTGGGATGTTTCTGTGTTTTCCCTGGCCTACAGTGAAGCACTTGGTGGTCTGGGTATTGGAGGCTTCCTGTTTGCGTAGAGCTATGCTTAGGCAGGTGGCAGTTAGTTGAGCTGGAGTCTACTGATTCCCCTTCACTGTTGAGTGATATGGGAGGTCCTGATGTTGTCATTTGCCTGCTCAATTGTACTAGGGCTCAGGATCTCCTACTGGCTTCCTGAGGTGGGGCTTGCTGCTGGCTTGCTGTGATGTTTCCTGTCCTGGACTGTGCTCTCCTTTTACCCAAGTGAGAAATCTTTCTTGATGATCTTCCAAGTTTCTTTGGCTAAAATATTGTTTCATCACATCCTTTTGCTGACTCTGCTATTTCAGGATTTGTTTTGGTTTGCTATTTATGGTTCGTTTCAGGTGAATATGGGGGATTTACAGCAATTTACTGCTTACTTTGTCATCATGACTTCTGGAAGTCCCTGCTCATTTCACTTTGCTTAAGTTCATGTAAATCTTTCCAGCTGTTTCTGAGAACATCCTGCTCATTATTTCTTTTAGCACAGTATTATTCTATCACAATCATATACAACATATTGTTCAGCCATTCTCTAATTGATGGACATCCCCTCGATTTCCAATTCTTTGCCACCACTAAAAGAGCTGATATATATATATATATATATATATATATATATATATATATATATATATACACACACACACATATATATGTATATATATATGTATATGTATATATATATGTATATGTATATATACACACACATATATACATATATATACATATATATATATGTGTGTGTATATATACATATACATATATACATATATATGTGTGTGTGTGTATATATATATATACACACACACACACATATATATGTATATATATGTATATGTATATATACACACACATATATACATATATATACATATATATACATATATGTATGTTTATATGTATATGCATATGTATATGTATATGTATATGTATATGCATATGTATATGTATATCTATCCATCTATATAGATAGATATAGATATAGATATAGATATAGATATAGATATAGATATAGATATAGATATAGATATAGATATAGATATAGATATAGATATTTGTGGTTATAGGTCCTTTTCCCTTTTTTAAATCTCATTGGTATGTATACCTAGTAGTGGTATTGCTTTGTCAAAGGATATGCATGATTTTATATCACTTTGGGAATAGTTCCAAATTGCTCTCTGAAATGATTGAATCAGTATATAATTTCACCAACAGTGCATTAGGGTTTTAATTTTCCCATATCCTTTCAAATATTTTTCATTTTCCTTTTTTGTCTTATTAGCCAATCTGATTTTGTGGGGTGGTAGCTCGGAGTTGTTTTATCATGCATTTCTCAAAACAATAATGATTTAGAGTATTTTTTCATCTTACTATAGATAGCTTTGTTTATATTGTCTGAAAACTGCTTGTTCATATGCTTTGACCATTTATCATTTAGGGAATGGCTCTTATTTCTATAAATTTGACTCTTTTTCTATATATTTGAAAAATTAGGTTTTATCAGAGAAACTTCCATAAAAATTTTCATCATAATGTTTACTATGCATTCTCTTCCATTCTAATTCCCCCCTTTGATTCTATTCTTTCTTTCCTACCACCTTATTCTTTTTCAGTCAAAAATGTTTTGCTTCTGACTTTTACCTTACCTGATATTCCCCCCTTCTCTCAGCCTCCCCCTTCTCTTATTCCTTTCCTCCCCTACTTTTCTGTATGGTAAGAGATTTCTACAACCAACTGAGTTTCTATGTTATTCTTTCTATCAGCCAGTTCCAACGGGAATAAGGTTCACATGTTCTCTTTCTACTTTCCCCATCTTTCCCTGTTCTGTACAATCTCTTTTATCTTTTAAATTAGCTATTTTACTGCATTCCACTTTTCCTTTTCCCCTTCTCCCAGTGACTTCTTCTTTCACACTATTTTATTTTTTAAGATAATCATCCCATCATATTTAAGTCACATCCATGCCCTCTGTCCATGTATACACCTTCAACCTGCATTGATAATGAGAAAGTTTTTAGGAGTCACAAGTATGATGTTCTGTGTAGGAATGTAAATAGTTTAACCTTATTGAATCCCTTACAATTTCTCTTTCCTGTTTCCTGTTTTGCTTTTCTTGAGTCTTGTAATAGAAAGTCAAATTTTCTATTCTACTCTGGTTTTTTTATCAGGAAAGTTTGAAAGTCATTTAGTTAATTGATTGTGTATTTTTCCCCTGAAAGATTATACTCAGTTTTGCTTGGTAGGTGAATCTTGTTTGTGATCCTAGCCTTTTTACCCTCCAGAATATCCCATTCCAAACAACTTTGATATTTTAGCATAGAAACTGTTAAATCTTATATTATCTTTACTGTGACTCCACAATATTTGAATTGTTTCTTTTTGGCTATTTGTAATATTTTCTTCTTGACCTGTGAGATCTGGAATTTGGCTAAAATTTTTCTGGAGATTTCATTTGGGTATCTTTTCTATGAGGTGCTAGGGGATTATTTCCATTTTTATTTTACCCTCTGGTTCTAGAATATCAGGGCAGTTTTCCTAGATAATTTCTTGAAAGATTATGTCTACACTCTTTTTCTGATCATGTCTTTCAAATAGTCAAATAATTCTTAAACTGTCTCTCCTAGATCTATTTTCCAGGTCATTTTTTTTTCCAATGACATATTTCATGTTGTCTTCTTTTTTCTTTTCATTCTTTCGGTTTTGTTTTATTGTTTCCTGATGTTTCCTAGACTCATTAGCTTCCACTTGGTCAATTCTAATTTTTAAGGAATCATTTTCTTCACTGAGAGTCTCTACCTTCTTTTCCATTTGTCCAATTCTTCCTTTTAAGGAGTTCTTTTTAATGAATTTTTGTATATCTTTTTCCTTTTGGCCAATTCTGCTTTTCAAGGTCTTCTTCTCTTTTTTAGATTTTTGTGCCTCTTTTACCATTTGACCTATTCTGTTTTTTTTTCTTAAGGTGTTGTTTTCTTCAGTAATTTTGTGCCTCCTTTACCAAGTTGTTAACTCTTTTTCCTCATGATTTTCTTGCATCACTTTCATTTCTTTTCCTAATTTTTCCTCTACCTCTCTTACTTGATTTTAAAAATCATTTTTCTTAGCTCTTCCATGGACTGAGATTAATTCATATTTTCCTTGGAGGCTTTGGAGGCTTTTTAGGAGTTTTAACTTTGTTGTCTTCTTGTGAATTTGTGTTTTGAGCTTCCCAGTCACCGTCTTAACTTTATATGGTCAGTATTGTTTCTTTTGTTTGGTCACTTTCCCAGCCTATTTCTTGACTTTTAATTCTATGCTGAAGTGAAGTTCTGCATTTGGAGTGAAGGGGGCATCATCCCGAGCTTCAGGTTTTTTGTGCAGCAATTTTAAGAGGTAATTCTGAGGACTGTAAGTTTTCAGTTTTTCCAAGGTGGTATGATCTAGGGAGAGGTGTGTTTACTGCTGTGCTATTCTGTCCTCTGGTCTGTGAGCAACCACAAGTACTCTTTTTTGCCCCAAAACTGTGATCCCTGCTTCCCTGTGTTCACCAACTCTGGTGTGCTTATCCTTTTTTTAAATGAACGGAAATCTACTTTCTCTCTCTCCCACCCTCTACTGCATTGGGAGAAAAAAAATAAATGCAAATTTCTTGCAACAGATATACATATAAAGTTAATTTCCATTATATTTAACAAATCTAGTAACACACACCTGTTAATTATTGCTTAATGGTGTAATGGCAACTAATTGTTCCGTTTATTTTTTTTTCTTTTCATTTTGGAAATATATGTCATGTGCTCTCGGAACATCTAACAATATTCTACTTTTTGGGATGCACAGTATTTTAATCTTACTAAATCTCTCTTTGGTTGATACAGCCAATATTTTCTTTAAAATGTTTTTACTAGTATAGAATTATGTGTAAATTACTTAAAATAAAGTAAAATAATTAAATTTATTGACATAAAATCCACATTAGACAATTTTTACATATCAAAAACCTTCAACATATTATATGCCCTCATTTTTCTTTAATCACTCATTTTACATGATTTCTCATTAAGTTCACAAAATATCTACACATCTCTAATTCTTCAACATGAAACCACACATCAATGAATATTAAGCATGCTTTTGAAGGACAGCCTTCAGATTTAGACTTGATTATAATTGGTTTTCAGTCAAGCACAAATCATTTGAATCCCTAAGTAACTAATGTGTGTTTAAATTCATCATTTCAAAAACAAAAACAAAAAAACAAAAAAGTTTCTTAAATTTTCATCACATGGGACAAGAAGGCAGGTGTGTTCCATCTGACTGTGTTTCATCTTGAATGGAAATTTTCTGAAATTCTGAAACAATTTGCTTCTCAGTATGTCAGTATATTTATAAGAGTTCATCATACCTTCAACAAGCACAAGACTTCAAGCAAGCTGAAAGTAAAAAGAAAAAAATCCTCAATGTGTTTTGTGGACAGTAGATATTTTGCAGCTGCATGAAGATTCCCATGCTCACTTTGACTTCTCTTGACAATGATATTTCTTTGATCATAAATGAAAAAGTGATTTTTTAATTTTTTTAATCTTTAGTTCTCCATTCTTTTATGATCTTGTCCATGTCCAGTATTTTTTCCTAGATAGCAATAGTTAGCAGCTATTTTTCCCCTCCTTTACTGATATTCTCACTTTTCTTTCAATTTTAGGTAGATAGTATAGAGGAACCAGTAACATCTTTTCCAGCTGCTAGGTCTCTTTGAATGTATTTTATTTCCCTGAATATTAAATTAGCTATATTATGGCAATAATTTGCTGTTCTTTGCATTTTACTTTGCACATTCTAGTGACTGATCTTATCTTATGGTGGATTTAAAGGGCAAATGAAAACCTTGACATCTTTTCATCAGCAGCTCCTGTAATATATCTAACATCGAAGCACGCACTTTAAAAGCTACAACTTTTTCATATTTCTTTTGAGTGATATCCATTTTGATAACAAAATTAAAATATTACAAAAGAGAGAATGAATGTCTCAAAAATCAAGCATTCAATTGACAATAAACTAAATGAAGGTGGGGAAAACAGTTTATTCTGGTATCATCTGTTTGATATCAGATGTTCTGAGTCAGCCTCATTTTATCACAAGCATGTACATGTGAATGTCTTATCCAAAAATGAAGAAAAATCAGAATGACTGACTTCTTCAGTAATTTACTCAGTATTTTAATACCCATATCTGGGGGTTCCATTTCAAAAAGCTAAAGTATATACAAAGATCAGTATTGCATAGGTATTGATTGCTTTAAGAGTGTTCTTCCTATTCAACTTTGATTCCTAAATGCTAGTAAGTCTGTTAATGTATATTTGGAAGGTCATTATTTTTCTGCTTTATATGTCTTGCTTAGAGCAAAGTAAGATATTTGTAGGTTTCAACTTCATCCATTGATCTAATGTGACCTCTAAATCCAAGTTTCAAGTATGTACTTTCTATTTCTATGTGACATACACTAAAATTTTAAAATGTATTTGGCCCAAATGATATTTTGATATCACTGGAGAAAGATTCCATGAGACTAAGATGTTTAATTTGTTTTTCAATGCATCCTTCTAATCAGTCATCATACTAATAAGCAGATCCATGTCACCAACCAATGCAAAGCCTTGTGATTTTTTACTCTATTTTCATGAGAATTCAGAGGGGGTCTCGTTTTACAAAGAGAGGATGTGAACCCAGATTTTCTGATTTGGAATCAAGATGCTTAATTGAAGATTAAGTATTCTATTCCCTTAAGTACCTTACAACTTACTATAGCATTTTTAAAATTCCAGTTTAAGGATACCCTTCTCCTATCGAAATTCATTTGAGACTTGGGTAAAATCTTGGGTCATCTTTTCCATAATTAAGAATAATTTTTATACTTAGTATTAGGTGAAGAATTATGATGGCCTCAGGCCTTCGAACTTTTGCCTCTTGAGAATTTAATTGTGCCCCAATACCTTTTCTTATTTCACTTAATCTAAGCTTAGGTATGAAGTTATAATTTTTTTTTTGTGGTTGCTCCACATTTATAAGCTAATATTGTTGTGACTTAGAGTTGAAAGCATTGTTGACAAAAGGCATCATTGCCTACAGTTGGTGACTTTTTTATTTTTAAAAATGATTTGTAGTACATAGTATTATCAGATAAGGAATTATTGTTTTCAGCCCATGGCATACAATCTTGTAGCTTGCCTCCTTTAATGGTCAGTATCATCTTCACTGAAGCATTTCTACATGGCTTGTTCTACACAATCTTCATTTTTTCCAGAGCATCTTGCTTTCTTGTGGCACCTGAATATAAATAAGTACTATTTACTATGTTTTCCTCTGTAACACTATGATACACTGTTTGTTTCTTAAATTTATAGGAACCATTTCATCATACAGCTCAGAACAATAACTCAATCCATCATATTGTCAGAGCCCAGTTGTTCAGAATTTTAGGGTATCTGTTACACCTTCAGAGTTACCATAGTGGTATTAGGTCATGAAAATTCCTGGCTGGATATCATCATGGCCTTCATTTACCATTTTTATTATCATCCTCCCCCAATAGATTGGGTTTCAGGGGAGTATCTGTATCATTATAACTTATTATTTATTATTATCATTTATTATTTACTAAAGCAGGGATTCTAAGACTTTTTGTGTCCTAGATCCTTTGACAGCCTAGTGAAGATATTAGACCCCTTCTCAGAATAATATTCTTTAATGCAAAAAATCAAACACATGGGGTTATAATAGAAACCAATTATTTTGAAATATAATTATCAAAATAGATTTTTAAAGATTCACAGACCTCACAATAAGAAATTATGGCCTAAAGATTCATTTTGAAAAGGATCAGGAGTGTCTCCACTGGGAATTCCAGAAAATTGGCTCCCCTTCATTTGTCTTTAATTTATATTTAAATATGAGTATTATTATAAGAGAAAATTATCCTCTCCTTAGTCCTTCCTAGAATTCTATGGATTTTACAAATGCAAAGGCAAGACTGTAATAGTCTGGGGTATGTCTGGATTGAATTTAATTATTGAATTTAAAATTTTCCCACCTCTCTGTTTTTGTGTCTTCTCTTTCTTTAAGTCCTGAAAAAAAATGTTCATTTCTAAAAGAGAACAGTATCCCCAAAGTACTTGGTAACACAGTCTAAGCAACCAGAGGCAGCTACTGTGGAGGGCTAAGGAGAGGACTGATAGAAACTGAGAGACTTTTCTTGTCAGTTGTTTTTTCATTTTCCTGTAAAGATGATGTTCTTCTTTAGACCTCTAAGCTATTATTATAGACATTAACATAATCTGGCCACTAATCATTGACATTCTGAGATATGTCTTGACTATATTTGCATCTTATTTGACCAAATCATAACAAACAAAAATGTTATTTTATACTCAAATGTTAGAGGTGAAAGGAATCTAAGAACACAGAATACTCACATTACTATTAGAAGTCCTTCATTTCACAAAGGAAGATCATAGGATCATAAATTTAGTGTTGGAAGGGACCAGACCATTTAGTCCAAAGCTTCTTAACCCACCTGGGGTCTATGGACCTCCAAGGGTTCTTTGGATAGATTTTATTGAGTCTGTGAAGTTGGAGGGGAAATTATCTTCATTAGAAATTTAATATTTCCTCCATTTCTGGAAGAATTCTGCGAATGGGTCCCTGAGTTTCACCAAGCTGCCAAAGGTGAACATGACAACATTATTTAAGAACTCCTGATCTAGTCCAATTCTCATTTTAGGGATGAGGAAATTGAGGCAAAGGAGAGGTTGAGTGACTTGACCAATGTCACATAAGTAGCAAGTGGCAGGGTTAGGACCTGAACCCATGCCCTTTAATACCAAATCTAGCACTCTTTCCCCTTTGTGAAATGACATGCCCAAGGATAATCCAGGAGAGAGTTAGGACTAGATATCAGGTACATTTGGGGACAAATTTTCTTTCCTCCCTTAGCTCCTTTCCCCCCACTAAAAATCCTCTAATTTTACAAAGGTAACCAATCAAAAATAGGATTTTTAGTATAGAAACTTATTTTTCAGGAATATACCCACTCAAACACAGAAAACTGCAGTGGATGGTGTGTGTAGGTCATCTCACAGTAAAGACAAACTATTTCATCCTTTATTAGTTCTGTACTCTCTCTCCCCCTCTTCCCATTGCAGCATACTGACTTCCTCATCCCTTGTACAATTCCAAAGGCCACTTGCCTGTTAAATAAAGGGACAAAAGTATTTTCTTCTTTTGTGGAATTATTGAATAAGCTTTGCTCCAAGAAATGTGCTACAAAAAAGCAACATTTGGACACATTTAGCTCTCCCAAGCTTGTAGCTACTGTAACAGACCTGACAGTTCTCTTTCCTCATTAAAGTAACATCAGTGGGTGGGGCTATGTAAAAAAAAAAGGCTTGTATTATCCGTTTCTCCTCCACCCTTAGCACATAAAAAACTAGACACACACACACACACACACACACACCACACACACACACACACACACACACATTATTTTGCTACTGATTGGTCACATTCCTGTTAAGGCTCATTTTCTTTCTGTGATGACTGCAACTGAGTTGAGGAAAGTTACCCACATGTCAATTGGAAGGCTTAATGACTCAGAAAAGTCAGGGCTAGGCTGTATTGGATTGGGAGATGTGTTACTCTTTGGCTATTTAAATTCAATTCTATTCCCTGATTTCCTTTCTTTGCTCCCAGCTTCTTTCTTTATCTCCTCTTCAGTGGCATGGAGATGGATTTGGTGATTTCAGTGTTATTAGAAATATCCTCCTTTCCCTTTTCCTCAATTTCATTGATGACTAAAATGTCTTTAATGAAGGTCAAAGTCTTTCACTAACCAATTAAAAATGAGGCTTCCAGTTTAGCTATCTTTTGGGCATATCCCCCTCAACAGTAAAAAGAATACTGGACTTGGAGTCAAATTATTGACTTCAAATTCAGTTTCTGGTGCTCATTAAGATGGCTATATCATTTAACCTGATAGATGGAAAACAGGTTGCTTACCATTCACACTAATGTTGTTGACAGAGTCTTCCCTTAGAGAGTAGTTTTTGATGGAGATAAAGAAAGAGCACTCTGATACTAGGGAGGACTCAGACCAAGGATGGCAGATGAGTGATGCCAATCAGAAATTCTATTTACAGTCTGGGTCTTATTTGTGCATTTGAAAAATCCATAGAAGTCTAGGAAGGACTAAGGAGAGGAAAGTTTCCTATTACAATAACTCCAATGATTCAACCACCAATTAAGTTTAGCCTTTCTGGAAAATAGTTTTTCCACTGATGAATGGCTCCTAATAATCTAAAACACATAGAAATATTTATTATTGTGCACAGGCAGGCAGACCTTTCTTGATATCTTATATTCTAACCCTTGTTCAGAAGAAATGGAAATTCAGAGAGAGCACAGGAGGCTTCATAGAAGAGATGATACCTCAGCTGGGACTCAAAGTAGAATTTCAACACATAGAGATATCAAGGGATTTTCAGAGTTCAATGTACTGATGATGAGATAAAGCAATAGCTAATAGTTCAGTTTATATGAAATGAAAACTCTTCAAATGGAAGTAGTCAGTAAACAATGATTTGTTAAATATTTACTGTGTGCTATGGTGTATGGGATGTTCAGGGAGAACTAGCATTATCGGTGTGAAGGCTTGTCAAGCTCTTTTAAGAGCTGCTTATCCACTTTTGGTGTGCACCTATTACCCAACTCTCACTTGTGGCTCCAAGAAGTTGTAGCACATGCAGTGAACATACTCTGGTAAAACTATCTAGACAGATGGGCTAAACAAAGTTGAGGATAACTGACCGGCCTCGAACTCATTGGGAAGTTAGAGGAATGTGTACCCCAAGCAAGTGAAGACTTTTTTTTTCTGTTATTTTTTTTTGGTGACTTGCCCAGGGACACACAGCTAGTAAGTATTATGTGTTTGAGGCCAGATTTGAAGTCAGGTCTTCCTGAATCCAGGGCCAGTGCTCTATCCGCTGAGCCACCTAGCTGCCTCCAAGACTTTTTTTTTTCTGGAAGAATAAGTGAATGCAAACTATTTGTTCCAATGGCTATGAAGGCTGCTAAAGCACTGTGGAACACTTTGAGCTTGGACAGACATTGAAGATACCAAGGCATCTTGACTTTTGTCCTACCACTAGACTTTGATGATTCTTGAAGAAAGAATGTGGTCTGATGACTTTGCACAACTCTGTCTCACTTAAATTTCATTCATGAGCAAGTAAAGATATCACCCATCATCCACTATTTTACCCCAACATCATGCTGCCATTACTCCTCTTCAAAAATGAAAGATAAACAACTAGTGGCATCTATGTGGCACCATGGATAGAGCACCAGCCCTGAAGTCAGGAGGACCTGAGTTCAAATCCGGCCTCAGACCAAACACTTGACACTTACTAGCTGTGCGACCCTGGGCAAGTCACTTAACCCCAATTACCAAAAAAAAAAAAGCATTAAATAATAGGGATAAAAAGAAAGGCAAAAAACATTCCTTGTCCTCAAGGAGAATACAGTCTAACATGATAAAGGAACATGTAACTAACTCAGTATACAAAAATTTATGTAGAATAGATTGAAAGTAATCTCAGGGGGAAGACCCTCTTAGCTGGAGTGATTGGTGAGAAAAAAAGGAAAAGTACAGAACTGTTTTTTACTACTTCACCCCCAAAGAGTAAGAATATTGGCTAATTATTTCTACTTTATACAAAGCATTCCAGTTTGCAAACAAATAACAACAACAACAAAAATAATAAGAACTAGTACGAAACCAAAGTGGATGAGGAACAAAAAGGGTAGTAAAAAAATGTCCTTTGGGTTTAAATAACTATGTATTATCAATTTTGGAATTATTAAGCAATCTGCATGAGAGATAATTACATCACTTTTAAAAGTTATAAATCTTTTGACTTAGGTCAGCAATCATGGCTTACTCATTTACTTCAAATATGTAAAATCATTTGAGTTATTTGTATTTGCATTTTCTTAGAGTGGCAGAAGCCACAAAGAGACAAAGTGAGGCAGATTTCCAGTTTAAGACAACCTGTAAGGTCCACAGTAAGGGGCTGTTACATTCAGCTGAGAGAGGAGCAAAGGGTAGCCCAGGCTGTGAAAACACAGACCTGGTCCCACCAACCTTACAGGGGACTGAATCACTGGCAGCAGTGGCAATTTCCAGATTTCTCAACAACCCACAAATGCCTAAGACAACTTAGAAGGTTAGTAGAAAAGTTCTGCCAAACGTGGGTGCTACCAGAGCACGGTCCAGTCTTAGCCCCAGCAAATCTGGAGCAGGTCATGGGATTGACTGAATCATTAGCAGCAATGGCTGCTCCCGGAGCTATAGCAGCCCACAGACAGAATATTTGAGAGTCACCTATTTCGACTTCCTGGGGCCAAGATAGTAAAGTAAGCATAAGTCCCCCTCACCCTCCTTTACTGACCTTGAAAAACCCAAAGAATATTGCCCCAGGATAAATTCTGGAATAGTGGAGCTAGCAGAAAGAGGAGATATAGCAGTCTTTTAGCTGAGGAGGCTAGGGGGATTAGTGGGAAAGGTCCCTGTTGCTGTTGCTGAAGAGGAAATTAAAACAATAATTAGGAATTATTTTGCCGAACTATATGCCAATAAATTTGATAATCTTAGTGAAATGGATGAATATTTACAAAAATATACATTGCCCAGATTAACAGAAGAGGAAATAAAATACTTAAATAACCCTTTCTCAGAAAAAGAAATTGAACAAGCCATCAATGAACTCCCTAGGAAAAAATCTCCAGGTCCAGGTGGATTTACAATTGAATTCTATCAAACATATGAAGAACAATTAATTCCAATACTATATTGACTATTTGGGAAGATAGGCAAAGAAGGCATCTTACCAAATCCTTTTTATGTTACAAATATGTTGTTAGCAAATAAATCTGGAACAGTCAAAACAGATACAGAAGATCATAGAACAATTTCCCTAATGAATATAGATGCAAACATTTAAATAAAACATTAGTAAATAGTTTACAACCACTTATCACAAGAATAATAAACTATGACCAGCTAGGATTTATACCAGTAATGCAGCGCTGGTTCAATATTAGGAAAACTATCAGCATAATTGAGCATATCAACAACAAACTTGCAGAAACCACATGATCATCTCAATAGATGCAGAAAAAGCTTTTGACAAAATGCAACACCCATTTCTATTAAAAACACTGGAGAGGATAGGAATAAATGGAGTTTTCCTTAAAATTATAAGTAGCATCTACCTAAAACCTTCAGCAAGCATTGTATGTAATGGGCAGAAGCTAGAAGAGGGGTGAAACAAGGATGTCCACTATCACCACTGTTGCTCAATATGGTACTATCAACATTAGCTTCAGCAATAAGAGAAGAAAAAGAAATTGAAGGAATTAGAATAAAGAAACAAAGCTATCACTCTGCAGATGATATGATGATATACTTAGCGAATCCTAGAGAAACAAGTGAAAAACTATTTGAAATAATAAACAACTTTAACAAAGTTACAGGCTATAAAATAAACCCACAGAAATCATTGGCATTTCTATATATTACTGACAAAGCCCAACAGCAAGAGAAATTCCATTTGAATTTACTGTAGACATTATAAAATATTTGGGAGTCTACCTGCTAAAACAAACCTAGAAACTATATGAACACAATTTGAAAACACTTTTAGACAAGTAAAGATTAAACAAACAAACAAAAAAAACCCATCACTTGCTCTTGGGTAAGACAAGCTAATATAATAAAAATGACAATTCTATCTAAATTAATTTACTTATTCAGTGCATACCAATCACACTACCAAAAACTTTTTGTATAGGTAGAAAAAATAATAACAAAATTAATCTTGAAAAACAAAAGGTCCAAAATATCAAGGGAACAAAGAAAAGAAATGTAAGGGAAGGTGGCCTAACTGTATCAGATCTTAAATTGCATTATAAAGCAGCAATCATCAAAATTGTTTGCTATTGGCCAAGAAATAGGTTGATCAGTGGAATAGGTTAGGCATGTAAGACAACGATAGTCAATGACTATAGCAATCTCCTGTTTGATAAACCCAAAGACTCCAGATTCTGGGTTAAGAACTTACTGTTTGACAAAAACTGTTGGGAAAACTGGAAAATAGTATGGCAGAAACTAGGCTTACAACAACATCTTATCCCATATATCAAAATAAAGTCAAAATGAGTACATAATTTAGATGTAATGGCTGAGACCAGAAGCAAACTTGGAGAGCAAGGAATAGTTTACCTATCAGATTTACAGAGAATGGAAGAATTTTTGACCAAACAAGAGATAGAGAACATTATTAATTGCAAAATGATAATTTTGATTACATTAAATTGAAAAGTTTTTGCACAAAGCCAATGCATCCAAGATTAGGAGGGAAGTAGAAAACTGGGAAAGAATTTTTACAACCAGTGCCTCATTTCTAAAATTTATAGAGAACTAAGCCAATTTTATAAGACTGCAATTCATTCCCCAATTGTAAATGGTCAAAGGATATGAACAGGCAGTTCTCAGATGAAGAAATTAAAGCTTTCTATAAACATGAAAAAATGCTCTAAATCATTATTGATTAGAGAAACGCAAATCAAAACAACTCTGAGGTAGCAAATCATACCTATCAGATTGGTTAACATGACAAAACAGGAAAATTAATGATGCTGAAGATGAGGGAAAATTAGAATACTAATGCATTGTTAGTGAAATTGTGAACTGATCCAACCATTCTGGAGAGCAATTTAGAACTATACAAACTAAGGGTATTAAAATGTGTATACCTTTTGCCCAGCAATAGCATTTCTAGGTCTGTATCCCTAAAGAGATCATACAAATGAGAAAAGGACTCACATGTACAAAAATATTTATAGCAGATCTTTTTATAGTATCAAAGAACTGGAAATTAAGAGGATGCCCATCAGCTGGTGAATGGCTGAACAAGTTGTGGTGTATGAATGTAATGGAATACTATTGTGTTATAAGAAATGATGAGCAGGCTGACTTCAGACAAGCCTGGAAAGGCTTAAATGAATTAATGCTGAGTGAAGTGAGCAGAACCAGGAGAACATTGTACACAGTAACAGCAATGTTGTGCAACGACTAACTTTGACAGACTCATCTCTCAGCACTGCAAAGATCCAAGACAACTCCAAAGGACTCATGATGAAAAATGCTGTCCACATCCAGAAGAAGAACTGTGGAGTCTGAATGCAGATCGAAACAAATTATTTGGTCTTTTTAAAGTTTCTTTTTTGTTTGTTTCTTCTTTCTCATGGTTTCTCCCATTTGTTCTAATTCTTCTTTGCAACATTACTAATGTGAAAATAGGTGCAATATGAATGTATATGTAGAGCCTATATCTGATTGTATGTAGTCTTGGGGTGGGGGGGTAGCAGAGAGATGGGAAGAAAATTTGAAACTCAAAATCTTATGGAAATGAATGTTGAATGTTGAAAACTAAAAATAAATTAATTAATTTAAAAAATAAAAAAATTATCTTAATTTTGGGAAAATCTATCACATTATCTCATCAAATAAATGTGCCAAATTAAAAAAAAAAAAGAAATAGAGGGCATTAGGTGGTCATTCAGAATGAGACCATTAACATCAGAATTTGTAGATGGTATCTTTCAGGAAGCTGGTTTTAGTGACCAATATAGATTATGCAAGGAAATGGTAGGACAATATCTGCATGACATGCATAACGCGGACCCGAGTGGATACTCATTTTGGAATGGCTTGCTCTCCTCAAACCACACTCAGCCTGCTTGTTGTAGGTTTCCAGAGCAAGACCATTACCCCCATGCAAATACTTTCAAACTTTCTCAGAGTAATCATGTTGTGGGGGAATATACCCTCTCTATTCACCGCTATAGCTCATGAGATCTCAATAATACACTGCTGTTTTCAGAAATCCAGAAACTCATAATGATTACCTGTTAGATCTAAATCATCACCATTTACTTCACAATTAAAAGAAAGTAAAACATAATATCTCAGGTACACATTTAAATAAAATACAGAAAGGATAAATGTATGATACACTCCACATAAATGTAGTCTACAAGAAATGCTTTCAATAACTGGGAACTCATGTAGAAATCTTACAGTGAAACACACCAGTGAAGACAAGTCATATGCTCAGAACAGCTCACAATTCTGAAACTATAAATATTGCTATCCCCATGACATGATTCTTCTTCTCCACTTCTCTGCAACACCAGGCAACAATGCAAAGGAGTCTCTTCTCTTTTCTCTTCTTCTCACTTCTCTTTTCTTCTCCACAATTCTGAAATATTTCCCTTCATCTCTCTGTCTCTTATTTTTGGAGTTCACATTCTGGATGCTCTCTGTGAACTATGACACCTATGGTACCTCCAGTTAGTAACCAATTTCTCATATTCTTTCTATGATTAGGTAAATTACATTTGTCTCATAATTAGTGATCAATTCTGACTTCCATATTTTCTAAGTAATTAATCTGAGGTCTCCAATTCTTCAGTTTACCTTTGCAATTATTGAAGCATATTGCATTTTTAATTCACTCCAGTGTTATAGACCTTGTCAAAACCAAATGAGAAACTGCTGTTTTAGAAATCTGTGTCATACATAACTTGAGTAACCACTACTCTTAGAATTCCAAACAGATCCATACTCCAGACAAGTAAAAACAGTAAATCTTTTTCTCAGAAGCAGACTTCTGCTTCAGACAAACAAATGACTGCCTTGAAGGGTCACTTCCCTAGAGTAGAAACTGTACCATGCATTATCATCATCCTCATTATCCTCATTCTTGATATCATAACCATTACCTTTAATAGCAGCATTAGCATTAATAAAGCGGTTTAAGGCTTACAAAATTATTTACATCACTTTTACATTTCTCATTTTATCCCAATTACAATCCTACTAGGTAGGTATCACTATTATTGTCATTGTACAGATAAGGAGGTGGAAAGAGGTTAAGTGTTATGCCAAAGTTTGAACAATTACCAAGTGGCTTAAGTAGAATTTTAGCTCATATCATCCTGACCCCATGTTCAGTACTCTTCACTCTATATAGATTCCATCACTGTAGGATACAAAAATCTACTCAAAACAAAACAAAACAAAACAAGAAACCCAGGAAAATTACTATAGCTGATGTTATATATTATAAACTTATATTCTTTCATAATCTGATATATGGCAAATACCATAGTACAAATATTAAATGATTTCAATAATTTAATCAACAAACCACACTGGAACAATGGTGCTATCAACAACTGAACTGTTAGCCATAATCATTCAAAATTAACTATAAAAACTCCAGAACAACATTTTTAATAGATGTCCCCGTACCAAATATTCATAATTTTCAAGATAAATGGAATCCAAAATCTTTAAAATATAGAATTCTGGCAAAAGCAGATAAAAATCAGATGGGTACAGAACAATGGTGATGTCAACCTTGTTGTCCTGTCTGATAACTGAAGTTATATTATGAATACTTTCTGTGAGCTTATATACTTTCATAGAGCTTATATCTCAATACTGTTACTTGACTTTAAGACGAGTTATTTTATTCACCTGTGCAAAGGCACATAGAAGGTTAAGTACAGAATAATAGTAGCAACAAAGCACCTAATTGGCAGAGATAACTGGCCTCAGAAGCCATAACACAAGTTTGAATTTCACACCAAATACTAGTTGTGTGATCATGGGCAAGTCACTTAATGTTTCTCAGCCTGTTTCTTTGTCTGGAAGTTGGGGTTAATGAAAGTACCTACCCCACAGAATGGCTGTGAATACTAAATGAGATAAAATACATGTCAAACGCTTTGCAGAGCCCTATTGAGCAATATATAAAAGTTAGACATAGCAACTTGTCCTAATTCCAGCTCTCCTTAAACAGCACTGAAAAAGATAATTAACTAATAATAAATAATTATTATAATAAAATAGATTTCTATCTCAACTTCATCAAATGTGAGAACAATAATAATGTGATAATAATATAATATTTAGATTTAAATAACATTTTAGAAATCATGTCAAGGGCAGTTCATTTGCCTCAGATTATTTAGAAGTTGATAAATGACATTATAATTTTATTTTTATATTTGTGATAAAATTCAAATATTATATTTGGAATTATATTGTATAGATTATGCCAACAGTCAGTATGGTTTTATGTGTTAGAACCAATAACAGTTACTAAATCATATACTGATTGAGACATATCATTGTTTGTTTTAAAAGCAATAATACCTATTGAAGCTTCAAACAATAAGATTGTTAGGACACTGTATCCAGATGTTAGATTTGGAGAAGGGGTCTTTTTATCATAGATTGTTAGAGCTTGAAGGGACCTTAGATGCTAGAATTTTTGAAACAGGTGGGAAGGAGATTAGAAATAATTTAGTTCATTCCATTCATTTTACAGATAAGTAAACACAAATCCAAAGGGATTAAGTTACTTGTCCTAAATCACACAGCAAGTTTATTTCAGGGTGAGAATTAGGATCAATTTTTTTTATTCTCAGCCCCGTGGTTTTTTGTTTTGTTGTACTGCAGAGGCATAGTTTCTCATCATACATGTCAAATCATAAATCCAAATATAATGATATGGAAACAGTTATTCTATAAACATAAAGATCACTTTCCTTTCCATTATCTCTGTTTTCCACATCATAACAGCAGTTTCTATATTGTGTAAGCAGGTGACTATATTGGCAGGATTACAAAGCAAAGTCCATTTCCTGGGGGTTAATAACAAACTATGAGAATCCATGGCCCAAATCTCTAGTTCAGGCCATTAGTCTCATCTGGTCACTAATTCCTAACAAGGGAGGCCAAGGTCATTATGGAGATTAAAAATGTGTGTGTGTGTGTGTACGCGTGCATGCACCCAAGTGCATGCATACACGCACAGATTAGCTTTAAATGAGGAAACTTTTAAAACCCTCTAGCTTAGAGTTTTACATAATAGATACAATTATGTGGAATTCAGAGTTGAAAAATTGCTTGACACATAGTACATACTTCATGAAGTGATACTGGGGTTAGTGCCAATTGTATCCCTCAAAGTTAAACCTCTATCATCAATGTTTGGAGGCATGGATCTTATTCAATACTCATATGGACAAAAGTGTTCTGAGGGAATCTCTATTTCTCTTTCTGGTTCACTAGCAAGAGCAGGGTTGGCCTGTTTTTCTGACTTTCTCTTGGATCCAGGGTTACCTGAATCAAATAGGACAGTGAGTAAACTGTCTGTACTCTAAGACAAGGGTTCAATAATCCTGATCTTTAATTCACTTTCTGATGACATTCTGAACACAGACCCTTCCCAGAACCAGCACAACCAGTAGATTCTTGGCTCTGGCCTCCTGGCCTGCCTTAATCTTCATGGCATTCTCAAGGGCTGGGATTGTCAATAAACAAAATATTAGTTGTTAAGGTCCTATTATGTGTCTAACTGTAGACTGAGGGCTATGAAGCATGATCCTTGTCTTCAGTGAGCCCATTATTTCATTTAGGATTAAAAATTAACACGTACACAATTTTACGTGAATTAATATATTCATAGCTCTCTTGTATAGTTAATAGCAACATTATTACAGAAACATAGAGAATCAGAGTTAGAAAGGATCTTAGAAATCACTTGTATAACTCACAAGTGATTAATCAAATTTGCTTGAAGATCTCTAGTAAGGAAGAACCCATGGTCTCCAATTTCAACAATTTTACTCTCAGAGAAGCCATATTTTCAGAATGGCTAAGATATTTTTTTTCCTTCATATATTAAGCCTAAATTTGCCTCCGCAATTTCAGCCATTGCCTCTGATTCTGTCCTCAGGAGTGGAAAAAGAAAAAAAAAAGACTAATTCTTCCATGTGACATCCTTTAACATAATGGGAAAGAGCTATTATACTCCTATCCCAAGTCTTTTCCTCTTCAGACTAAACATTCCTTGTTCTTCCCCCCCCCCCCCGGAGCTGCTTCACTATCAATTCACTTTATGTAAAGTGAAAGAAGTTTTTATTTTTTTTTTAATTTTTATTATATTTAGTTTTCAACAATCACTGTCATATGCTTTTGATTTTTTAGTTTTTTCTCTCCCTCCCTCTTGAACTTCCTGCCCAAGACAGCTCGCAATCTTATATAGGCTTTACATAAACATTCCTATTAAACACATTTTCACTTTAGTCATGTTGTAAGGAAGAATTAGAACCAATAGGAGGAACCACAAGAAAGAGGAAACAAAACAAAACAGAAGAAAAAAAAACAAGTAGTATTCTTTGATCTGCATTCAAACTCCATAGTTCTTTCTCTGAATGTGGATAACATTTTCCATCATGAGACTTTTGGAGATGTCTTAGATCCCTGCATTGCTAAGGAGGGCTAAGTCTATCAAACTCAGTCATTGTACAACATTGCTGTTACTGTGTACAATGTTCTCTTTCTTCTGCTCACTTCACTCATGATCAGTCCATACAAGTCTTTCCCGATTTTTCCAAAGTCCACCTGCTCAACATATCTTATAGCACAATAGTATTCCATTGTATTCATATACCACAACTTATTCAACTGTTCCCCAACTGATGAGCATCCCTTCAATTTTTGATTTTTTGCCACCACAGAAAGAGCTGCCATAAATATTTTTCTACATCTGGGTCCTTTTCTGATTTTATGACCTAGAAGTGGTATTTCTGGTTCAAAGGGTATGCACATTTCTGTAGCCCTTTAGGCATACTTCTGAAGTGGTCTCCAAAATGGTTGGATCATTTCACAACTCCACCAACAAAACATTAGCATTCCAATTTTCCCAAATCTTCTCTAGCATTTATCATTTTCCTGTTTTGTCATGTTGACCAATATGATAGGTGTGATATGGTACTTCAGACTTGCTTGGATCTGCATTTTGCTAATCAATAGTGATTTAGAGCACTTTTTTCATATGACTATAAGATGGCTTTAATTTCTTCATCTGAAAACTACCTGTTGATATACTTTGACTATTTATCAATTGGGGAATGAGTTGTATTCTTATAAATTTGACTTAATTTTCCATATATTTTAGAAATGAGTCCCTTATCATAGATAGTGCTTATAAAAATTCTTTCCCAGTTTTCTGCTTACCTCCTAATTTTGGTTGCATTGGCTTTGTTTGTGCAAAACCTTTTAAGTTTGATGTAATCAAAATTATGCATTTTGCATTTCATAATGTTCTCTATATCCTATTTGGTCATGAATTCTTCCATTCTCCATAAATTTAACAGGTAAATTATTCCTTGATCTCTCAGTTTGCTAAAAGTATCAGCCATTATATCTAAATCATGAAGCTAATTTTGACTTTATTTTAACATATGGTGCAACATTTTGGTATATACCTAGTTTCTGTCATACTCTTTTCCAGTTTTCCCAGCAGTTTTTGTCAAATAGTGAGTCCCTATGCCCGAAGCTGAGGTCTTTGGGTTTATCAAACAGTAGATTACTATAGTCATTGACTACTGTGTCTTGCATACATAAACTATTCTCCTGATCCACCACTCTATTTCTTAGCCAGTACAAAACAGTTTTGATGATTGCTGCTTTATAATACAATTTAAGATCTGGTACAGTTAGGCCACTTCCCTGGCATTTCTTTTCTTTAGTTCCCTTGATATTCTGAACTTTTTTTTATTCCAAATGAATCCTGTTATTATTTTTTCTAGCTCTATCAAATAATGTTTCGTATGACACTGAATAAATACATTAGCTTAGGTAGAATTGTCATTTTTATTATATTAGCTTTGCCAAACCATGAGCATGTGATGTTTTTCCAATTATTTAGATTTGAGTTTATTTGTGTGAAAAGTTTTTTGTAGTTGTGTTCATATAGTTCTTGGGTTTGTTTTGGTAGATAGACTCCTAAATGTTTTATAATGTCTACAGTAACTTTAAATGGAATTTCTCTTTCTGTCTCTTGCTGTTGGGCTTTGCTGGTAATATATAGAAATGCCAATGATTTCTGTGGATTCATTTTATAGCCTGCAACTTTGTTAAAATTCTTTATCATTTCAAGTAGTTTTTTTACTTGAATCTCTAGAATTTTCTAAGTATATCATCATATCATCTTCAGAGCGTAATAGCTTTGTTTCTTCTTCACCTATTCTAATACCTTCAATTTCTTTTTTCTCTTATAACACTTTCAGTACCATATTGAACAACAGTGATGATAATGGACATCCTTGTTTCACCCTTGATCTTACTGAAAATGCTTCTAGCTTATCCCCATTATATATAATGCTTGCTGAAGATTTTAGGTAGATACTACTTATTTTAATTAAGGAAGACTCCATTTATTCCTCTGCTCTCTAGTGTTTTTTAATAGAAATGGGTGTTGTATTTTGTCAAAAGCTTTTTCTGCATCTGTGAGATGATCATGTGGTTTCTGTTAGTTTTGTTGTTGATATGATAAATTATGCTGATAATTTTCCTAATATTAAACAAGCCCTGCATTCCTAGTATAAATTCTGCCTAGTCATAGTGTATTATTCTTGTGATAAGTTGTTGTAATCTATTTGATAATATTTTATTTAAATGTTTGCATATATGTTCGTTAGGGAAATTGGTCTATGATTTTCTGTATCTGTGTTGACTCTTCCAGATTTAGGTACTAGAACCATATTTATAACATAAAAAGAGTTTGATAAAACTCTTTCTTAACTTATGTTCCCAAATAATCTACATTGTATTGGAATTAATTGTTTTTTATATGTCTGATAGAATTCAATTGTAAATCCATCTGGCCCTGGGAATTTTTTCCTAGGAAGTTCATTGATGACTTGTTCAATTACTTTTTCTGAGATGGCATTATTTAAGTATTTTACTTCCTCTTCTGTCAATCTGGGCAACATATATTTTTGTAAATATTCATCCATTTCACTAAGATTGTCAAATTTATTGGCATACAGTTGGGCAAAAATAGTTTCTAATAATTGTTTTAATTTCTTCCTCATTGGTGGCGGATTCACTCTTTTCATTTTTGATACTGATACTTTGGTTTTCCTTCTTTTTTAAAATTAAATTAACCAAATCTTTATCTATTTTATTGTGTTTTTTCACAATAACAGCTGTTAGTTTTATTTATTAGTTCAATAGTTTGCTTAAGTTCAATTTTGTTAATCTCTCCTTTTGTTTTCAGTATTTCTAATTTGGTATTTAATTGAGGATTTTTAATTTGTTATTTTTTGTAATTTTTTTTAGTTGCATATCCAATTCATTGATCTCTTCTTTCTCTATTTTATTCGAGTAAGCATTTAGAGCTTTAAAAATTCCCTCAAGAACTGCTTTCGCTGAATACCATACATTTTGGTATATTGTCTCATTATTGTTATCTTATTGGATAAAGTTACTGATTGTTTCTAAGATTTGCTGTTTGACCCATTCATTCTTTAGGATTAGATTACCTAGTTTCCAATTAATTTTTAGTCTATCTTTCCATGGCCCTTAACTACATGTAATTTTTATTGCATCATGATCTGAAAAGGGTGTGTTTAATATTTCTAGCTTTTTGCATTGGATTGTGAGGTTTGTATGCCCTAGTATATGGCCAGTTTTTGTGTAGGTGTCATGTACTGCCAAGAAAAAAAATGATGTATTTCTTTCTATCCCCATTCAGTTTTCTCTAGAGGTCAACCATATTTAACTTTTCCAAAATTCTGTTCACTGTCTTAACTTTTCTCTTATGTATTTAGATTTACCTAATTCAGAGAGGCAGAGGTTGAAGTGCCCCTCTAGTATAGTTATGTCATCTATTTCTTCTTGTAACTCCTTTAACTTCTCTAAGAATTTGGATGCTATACCACTTGGTGCATATGTGTTTAGTAATGATGTTGCTTGATTGTCTATGGGTCCTGTTAGCAGGATGTAGTTAATTTCCTTATCTCCTTTTGATAATAAGATTTATTTTAGTTTTTGCTTTGTCTGAGATCAGGATTGCTACCCTGTTTGTGTGTGTGTGTGTGTGTGTGTTTTGTTTTTTGTTTTTGCTTTTTTTTTAGCTGAAGAATAATATATTGTACTCCAGCATTTTACCTTTACCATGTGTGTGTCCCTCAGTTTCAAATGTGTTTCCTGTAAACAACATATTGTAGGATTAGGGTTTTTAATCCATTCAGCTATCTACTTCAGTTTTTATAGGAGGGTTCATCCTATTCACATTTACAGTTGTGATTTCTTTTTGTGGCTTTCTCTCCATTCTGTTTCCCCCATTTATGCTTCTCTTTTTCCTTTTTTCCTTTCCCTCCTCACTAGTGTTTTGCTTTTGAACACTATCTCCCTCAATTCTGCCTCCCTCAGTCTCCCTTCCCTTCTATTAGCCCCCTCCCTTTTCTTACCCTTTACCATTACTACTTCTTCCCTCTCTTCTATCCCTCTCCCTTTTCTTTTCCCTTTTCCATCCTACTGCCTATAAGGCAACTTAGATTTCCATACCTAACTGATAATGTTATCCCCTCCTTGAGCCAAATTCAATGAGAGTAAGGTTCAGACAATGCTCATCTCCCTCTCTTCTTTTCCTGTACTGTAATAGGTTTTTGTGCCTTTTCCTGTAATACAATTTACCATTGTCTGCCTCCTCCTTTCTTTTCTCTAAGTACAATCCCTTAATTAGATCTGATTAATCCCCTTACTTAGATTCATTTAACCCACTTAATTAGATTTTTTTTATCTTTGCATCAAAGTCAACTTATACCTATCCCCTCTGTCTATGTATACCGCTGTACAATGATGTAGTAACACTACACTTCTCAAGAGTTACAGGTGCCATCTTCCCTTTAGGGATGTAAAAAGTTTGCCTTATTAAAAAAATGTTGTTTTTGTTGTTATTGTTGTTGTTGTTTTCCTATCCTGCTTACCTTTTTATATCTCTCTTGAGTATTGTATTTGAAGACCAAATTTTCTGTTGAGCTCTGGTCTTTTCATCAGGAAGGTTTAGAAGTCCCTTATTTCACTGAATGTCTATCTCCTCCCCTGAAAGATTATGCTCATTTTCACTGAGTAGGTATTCCTTGGTTGTAATCCAAGCTCCTTTGCCTTACAGAATATTGTATTCCATGCCCTATGATCTTTTAATGTAGAAGCTTCAAGGTCCTCCATAGTCCTGACTGTGGTTTCATGATATTTAAATTATTTCTTTCTGCCTGCTTGCAGTATTTTCTCTTTGACATGGTAATTTTGGAATTTGGCTACTATATTCCTTGGCATCTTCAATTTGGGATCTCTTTTCTTTTGGTGATTGGTGGATTCTTTCTATGGCTATTTTACCCTCTGGTTCTAGGACCTCAAGGCAGTTTTTTTCATGATTTCCTAAAAGATGCTGTCCAGTCTCTTTTGTTCATTGTGATTTTTAAGTAGACCAATGATTTTTAAATTGTCTACCTTGGATCTGTTTTCCAGATCGGTTGTTTTATCAATGAGGTATTTTATGTTTTCATCCATTTTTTCATTCATTTGTTTCTGTTTGACTGATTCTTGCTCTCTCATAGAGTCATTACTTTCCACTTGCCCAATTCTAATTTTTAACAAATTATTTTTTTTATTAGATTGTGTACCTCCTTTTCCATTTGTCCCATATTATTTTTTAAGGAGTTCTTCTACTCAGTGAGTTTTTGTGCCTCCTTTTCCACTCAGCCAATTCTGCTTTTGAAGGAGTTGTTTTCTTCAGCGTACTTTTTTCCAGCTGGCCAACTGTATTTTTTAGGGACTTCTTTGCTCCAGTGTACTTTTTTTTTTCCAATTTGGCCAATTGTATTTTTTCTTTTTTTAAAAAAAAATTATTAATTTATTTTTATTTATCAATAATCACTTCCATATGCTTTGGGTTCAAAATTTTTCTCCCCGTGACTCCCCACACCCTCTCCAAGATGGCACACAATCTGACACAGGCTATACATTTACATTCCCATTCAACACATTTTCACATTAGTGATGTTGTAAGTAAAAACCAAAACCAATAGGGGGAACCATCAGAGAGAGGAAACAAAACTCAATAGAAGAGAAAAAAATACCAATTCAAATTTCATAGTTCTTTCTTTGGATGTGGATAGCATTTTCCATCATGAGGCCTTTGGAGATGTCTTAGATCCCGGTATTGCTGGGAAGGGCTAAGTTTATCAATATTACTCATTGTACAATGTGGCTGTCATTGTGTACAACATTGTCTTGGTTCTGCTCATTTCACTCAGCATTGGACCATACAAGTCTTTCCAGGTTTTTCTGAAGTCAGCGTGTTCATTATTTCTTCCAGCACCATAGTATTCCATTACATCCATATACCACAACTTGCTCATTCATTCCTCAATTGATGGGCATCCTCTCAATTTCCAATTTGTTGCCACCACAAAAAGAGCTTCTATCAATATTTTTGTACATGTGGGTCCTTTTCCCATTTGTGTGATCTCTTGGGATATAGCCCTAAAAGTCCTATTGCTGGGTCAAAGGGTATGCACACTTTTATAGCCCTTTGGGCATAGTTCCAAATTGTTTTTCAAAATGATTGAATTATTTCACAACTCCACCAACAATGTATTAGGGTTCCAATTTTCCCACATCTCCAACATTTATCATTTTCCTGTTTTGTCATGTTGGTCAATCTGATAGGTATGATGTGGTACCTCAGAGTTGTTTTTCTTTGCATATCTCTAATCAATAATGACTTAGAGTATTTTTTCATATGACTAGAGATGGCTTTAATTTCTTCATCTGAGAACTGTCTGTTCATATCCCAACTGTATTTTTTAATGACTTGTTATCTACAGTTAATTTTTGCCCTTCCTTTTCAAAGCTATTGTTATCTCCTGCATACCTCTCATTTTTTTTCCTAATTTTTCTTCTACCTCTCTTATTTGACTTTTAAAATCCTTCTTGAGCTCTTCCAAGAAGGCGTTTTAGGCTTCTGACCAGTTCATATTCCTTTTTGAGATTCCATATGTGGGTTTGTCGACAATGTTTTCCTCTTCAGAATTTCAGATCTTCACTGTCCCCATAATAAGAATCTATGGTCATTGTACATTGAGTTTTGCTCATGGTGTTTGCTTATTTTCTGACCTTTAAAAATAATGCATTCTCCTTCTGAGGAACAGGGGTAGTGACCCAAGCTTCTTGTGCTGCAAGTCTGGGGTCTGGTCACTGGATTTGTGTGCTGGGGTCTCAGATGCTGGAGTTGGGGACTGTAGGGTTCTGGCAGCTTACCTGGTGTTGGGCTGGAACCAGCCACACTGCAGCTCTAGGGGGAGAGGTGGGAAGTCTGGCCTCTAGAGGATGCCTGCTAACCCGGGCCTTTCTTTCCTTTTTTTGGCTCCTTGAAGATGAATGTTTCACTTCTGCAAGATGTGTCTCTGCCTGTAGCTTTCCTTCTGGAGTTGTGATTCTTAGAGTTTTGCACTGGGAGACTTGACTGCCAGAGAATGCCATGGCACATGCTGGTTTTCTTAGCCAATTTCCACTGGTTCTCCTGCCTGTACTGAGCCACTCACAGTTCCTGATAGTGGTGCTTGCCTGCTTCACCAGATGGGGTTCAGGATTTCCCCCTGGTATACTGAGGTGGGGCTTTCCACTAGCTTGCTGGGAGATCTCCCATTCTGTATTACTCCCCCTCCCCCAGAGTAGGAGGGGCCTTTCTTGTTAATCTCCCAGTCTTCCTGGACTACGAGATATTTTCTGGGCTTTCAGAGGTTAATAAGGAGGGTGAGAGCAACTTACTTCTTACTCTGCCATCTTGGCTTCCAGAACTGGAACCAACATAAGTTTTCATCTCGCTGTTTTTTTGAATCAATTTTCATACAGCATAGAATTGGTATCCTTTGCTTTCCTGGTTATCCCCCCTCTGGACACCCACCACCATATTTATATCCTTCCTAATAAGTTGTGCCCTAAATTAATCATAATGCTGAGCTAGATAAAAAAGGGAAACTATCAAATCAAGGCAATAAGAAATTATTAAGTGCTTACTGTCTGCCAGTCATTGTGGTAAGTACTGAGGATACACATACAATCAAAAGAAAAGATAGTACCCTCCCTCAAGGAGCTTACATTCTTACAGGAGAAGACAACACATAGAGGACAACTGAAAAGAAGGAGAAGGAGGAAGAAACACCCAAGTGGGATAATGGTGATGAGTTCCAGAGAGTGAAGAATGGCTGTCCTGGTTCTTTTACTCAAAATATATGATCTGTGAAGAACTCATCAATGGGACAAGGGCTAAGGTAAAGGCAGCTGAGTCATGATGGTCATTCTTGAAAGCCATGAATATTTTAATTTAGTCAATAAACATTTATTAAGCATTTACTATGTGGCAGATACTGTGTTAAACAGTGGAGACACAAAAAAAATAGCAAAAGACAAACCCTGTTCTTAAGGGGCTTAAACTTTACAGAGGGGATGATAAGTAAACGAATATGTACAAACAAGCTATATACGTGAAGGGGGGGAATACTTTTTTTAAAAAAAGAAGCATTAGAATAGACTGAGGAAAGGCTTTCTGTAGAAGATGGGAGTTCAGTTGGACTTGAAGAAAGTCAGGGAGCCCAGTAGGCAGAGATGAAGACAAACTATTTTAGGTATGGGGAACAGTTAGAGAAAAAACCTGGAATTGAGAGATAGAATGCATTCTTTGAATAACAGCAAGAAAGCCAGTATTACTGAAATCAAATAATATGTGGAGAGGAATAAGGGGAAGAAGTTTGGAAAGGAAGATGGAGGGCATGGAGCTATGTCATGAAGGGCTTGGAATACTAAATGGAGGATTTTATATTTGATTCTAGAGGTCACAAACAGGCACCACATTTTCTTGAGTGGGGGAATGATATTGTCTCATCTGTGCTTTAGAAAAAGTTACTTTAGCAGCTGAATGGAGGATTGATTGGAGTGGGGAGAGACTCGAGATAAGCCAACCCACTAGCAGGCTATTCCAATAGTTTAAGCATGAGTTGATTAGGGACTGTAGCAGGATGATACTTGTATCAGAGAAGGAAGAAGACAGTATTTGAGAAATGTTGCAAAGGTGATGTTACAACAGGTGTTTGAACCAGATTGGAAATGGTGGGGCAAGGGAGAGATAGTGAGGAGATGATGAAGGCAAGTAATTTGTGAGTTTGAGGGACTGGGATGAGAGTGGTATCCTGGAAAGCAATAAGGAAATTATGAGGTGAGAGGATTTAAAGGGAAAGATGGAGTTCAGTTTTGAACATGATAAACTGAAGCAATCTACTGGGCATCAAGTTTGAGATGTCTGAAAAGCAGTTGGAGATGTGAGATTAAAGGTCAGCAGAGGCTGTGACAGGATAGGTATATTTAAGAATCATAGAATAGAGATGGTAATTAAATCCATGGGAGATGATGAGATCACCAAGCGAAACTGTATAGAGTGAGAAGAAAAGAGGGACCTGAATTAAACCTGTAATGCAGCTCCAGATCATATTAGATTTTTGGCTGTCATATCATATTATTGACCAAAACTCCTAGTTCTTTTTTAGACAAATTACTCACAATACTTCTCTCATTTTGGTCTTATGAAATTTATTTTATAGAAACAAGTTTAAGACCTAACATTTATCCTTAATAAATTTCATCTTATTAGATTTGGCCCTATTTTCTGACATGTCATAAACTTCAATAGCTTAACTATTATTTTAGGTTTATATAATTTATGAATTTGAAAGGCATGACATTTACTAATATCCCATTCACTATTAAAAATGTTCAAGAGTAGTATTGTTATCTTACATAATGTTGTTATTGCTTGTTCTTCATTCTTGGACAGGACCATGATGTCAGAGAGATGATGCCATGACATGCAAGGGAATTGGATTTAAGTGAGGGAGGGCTGTCAAAGTCACCAGCCTCACTTTTTCTTCTGGAACAGTCTGGGTCCAGCAGCAAGATATATATCAGCATGCCTGGAGATAGTCCCAGATTCATTAGAGGACTTTGATCTTTTTAAGCTAAGGTCTTTAACAGGTCTCAGTTTGACTGAGGCAACACCTATTCAGCGATTTAGGCTAGGTAGGAAATGAGGTAGAGAATGACCTCTTTTACCCAGTCAAAAAAAAAACAACAACTGAAGTCCAGGTGAAAGAAGGGACTTTTTTTTTAGTGAAGTTGTAAGTAAAAATTAAAACCAATAGGAGGAACCATCAGAAAAATGAAACAAAACTCAACAGAAGGTAAAAATAAGTGATAGTGATTCGACTTCCATAGTTTTTTCCTTGGATGTGGACAGCATTTTCCATCCTGAGGACTCTGGAGATGTCTTAGATCCTCGTAATGCTGAGAAGGGTTCAGTTTAACAGTCTTAGTCATTGCATAACATGGCTGTTATTGGGTACAAAGTCCTCTTGGCTCTGCTTGCTTCACTCAGCATCAGACCATATAAGTCTTTCCAGGTTTTTCTGAAGTCAGCCTGTTCATCATTTCTTACAGCACAATAGTATTCCATTACATTCATATACCACAACTTGCTCAGCCATTCCCCAATTGATGGGCATCCTCTCAATTGCCAATTCTTTGCCACCACAAGAACAGCTGCTATGTATATTTTTGTACATGTGGGTCCTTTCCCCATTTGTTTGATCTCTTTGGGATATAGCCCTAGAAGTGCTATTGCTGGATCAAAGGGTATGCACATTTTTGTAGCCCTTTGGGCATAGTTCCAAATTGTTCTCCAAAATGGTTGGATCATTTCACAAGTCTGCCAACAATGTATTAGTGTTCCAATTTTCCCACATCCTCTCCAACATTTATCATTTTCCTGTTTTGTCATGTTGGACAATCTGACAGGTGTGATGTGGTACCTCAGAGTTGTTTTGATTTGCATTTCTCTAATTGAATGAAGGGACTTCTAAAATGTCTTGTAGCTCCAAGGAGAGAGCAGAGTCACAACTCACATTGGTGTCTTCAGACTCTGTATCCTGTGTCTTCTTCACTGTGGCATGGAAAAACAGAGATTACTGAAGAATAATAATTCTAGTGGGAATCAAGTAATACATAGCATCTATCTGGGATTTGGATGAACTCAAAAATTAGATAAACTAATTTGAACTTAGTGTACCTCAGATATTCCTAAATTCTAGATCTTTTAGGTCATCCTTGAATTTATCTAAATTCTGCTTGGCCATATTGTATTTGTTGTCTGCCCTTTCCTATATTCACTCCTCCTCGGGGCAAGGATTACATATATTTTATTCTCCTTGTATATATAAAACAACATATTAGCAAGTGTGAGACATTAGAACATATACTATTTGAGCTAGAAGGGACCTTGAAATTTTAAATGTTGGAATATACAATGGTAGAGAAGAAAGGAACTTTAAAACATTGTAACATTTAATACAGACTGGAAGGAAACTTAAAATATAGAATGTTCAAGTTGAAATAGGCCTTAGAGATCATCCAGTCCAACTGGCTCATTTTACAGATGAGGAAATTGAAGTCCAGAGGAGGAGAAATAATGTCCAAGGTCACAGAGTAAATCTGAATCCAATTCTGAGAGAGAGCCCTGAGCTGTGACTTAATCTGTGCTTGTTTCACTTCATCAAGTTGTTAAGACCTTGTGTTTTCCTAGAGCATTCCCTCCGAACTTGAAGCAAATATGTAATTCTGTTGTTCAGGGATTTGATGAAAATGTCCAAGCTCCAGTTTCTATGGTCCTAATGAGTTGACAGGAGGTGACATGTACATTCCCAAACATTTGACTCTTTTTCTACTGTTTCCATGAAAGACAGACAGTGGAAGAACCACCCCCATCCAAACTCCTTTCTCAGTGCCCTGCTTTAACAGCTCAGCACACTTTAGTAACATTGTTCTCACAGTTTTGAGGGCCGTTATAGCAAAGTATCATTGTGTATTGTGGATAAGGATCCCATCAGCTTCATTAGCCTGCATATGTCTAAGGAGAGTTGCACATAATGCCAGTATTTTTATTTTGTTCCTTCTTGATGTGGATTTTTTTTGGGGGGGGTAGTTTTGTGGCTGATTAAACTGGGATCATTAACTTACACAGCACACAAAATACACTGTGGGGAACAATTCTAGCCCCAGCCCCCAGGGAATAGGCTACATAATAACCTAACAGTTCTTCTCCAACTCTGTAGGCTGTGTCTCTAATTAATAATAAAGCCCCAGTGCTGTTTTTAGTAATTCTTCTCACATCATTACTACATCAGCACCCACAAGGGGAAAAAGAAAGACTTTAAGTTATTCTTTGCTTCCCACAATTCCGTGTTGCCTCACCCACAGTTCTGCTAATCTAAGAAACCGTAGCCAACCATATCTCATCTGTACATCTTGGACACTCACCATCTGCTAATTTTTTGGTCAGGTAAACCTAGTATAGTAACAGGGGTCCTGGTCCCAAGGAGTGAGGAAACATAATCAATCGATAAATATTTAGTAAGGATCTACTAAGTGCCATGCAATGTGCTAATTGCTAGAGATAGGAATAAGCATAAAACAGTCCCAGTTCTCAAAGAGCTCACAATCTGAAGGCGGTATTCAAGAAGAAAACAAACATGTACAAACAAGCTATATGCAGAATAAATGTGGAGGCAAGGCACTAGAATTAAGAGGGATTGGGATAGGATTCTTATAGAAGATGGAATTTGGAATTTTATTAGGGACTTTAAAAAAATCAAGAGAAGTAAGTAGCTGGGGATAAAGAAGGAGAACATTCTAGGCATGGGGGCAGTTAGTGAAAATGACCAGAGTTGGGGGAGTGTCATATGGTAGAAATTGTAAGGAGATTAGTTCTAGTCTTGGCTATACAACTAATGCCCTACTTGACTTTGAAGGAAAGAATAAAAGAATGACTTTGGAAAAATGTGTTTCCAGGCATCATTTTTTATAAGTAAAATCATGGAGTTAAAGTATGTACTCTTACTCGTTCATTCATTTAATTTTTAAGGTAATCTTAAAATTCCTTAACAACTTTGAAATGTTGTTATAATTTTCTAGGTACTAAGATCTTTTATAATATGACATTTAATATTTCTAGAATTCCAAAATTTGTAATGGGAAAAGGCAAAACAATTCTCTTCTAATGTAGCTAGGTGATAATAGATAGAGTGCTGGGTTTAAAGTCAGGAAGAACTGAATTCAAATTCATACTCAGATGCTTAATATCTGTGTGACTCTGGCCAAATCACTAAACCTCTGCCTCAGTTTCCTCATCTGTAATATGGGCCTAAATAGCATCTACCACACAGAGTTGTGAAAATAAAATGACATAATAATTGCAAAGTGCTTAGCACAGTGCTTAGCTGTAAGTACTACATAGAGTTAGCTACCACCATCATCATAGTACCTGTTTATTCTCTGTTCTAATATAGTACTAAGATGCTACATTAGAGACAACCCAACTGATCTCTCTTAGTATTTCCTTCCAAACATTAAAATAATGTCTCAGATCAGGTTGTGTTTGTCCCTCATTCTGAAAGAGGAACATGACATCAGGGACATGATCACATGACTTGCAATTGACTTTGATTTCAGTGAGGGAGGGCTATGCAAGGTCATCAGCCTCACTTTCTCCTCCACAGCCATCTGGGTCCAGTGACCAGACATTCATCAGAATTACTGAGGATGGCCCAGGATGCAATGGAAGACCCTGGCCCTGTTAAGTTAAGGTCTTTTCAGGTTCTCACTTTGGGTGAGGTAACACCCATTCAGTGAATAAGCCTCTTTAAAAAGTGAGTCAAGGGATGGCATCTTTAATTATAATAACAATAACAACAAAAACAAAAAAAAATCACACTGTGAGAGGAAGACCCTCAGGATTGCTGGCCAAAAGAGAGAGAGTTACTATTTACATTCACTCTGAGCAAGGAGGGCCCAAAAAATAACCATGAAGTGGTGCTTGGGCAGGGACCTATTGTCATCCAATCTATGGGATCTAGAATGAATTGAGTTTGAGGCTTGGTCTTTGAAAAAGAAATCTAGCCAGAAAACCCCAGAGATGAAGAAGGAGAGGGAGGGGGAGAAGGAGATGAAGATGAAGATGGAGATGGAACGATGTGTTGAGTTACACAACTGGAATTGGATAGCTGAGTCCATATTCAAGCAGCTTGGACTACTCACAGTGCCTCATATCAAGTTTTAGAGCGGCAGAGTTAACAAAAGGTCAAGGTGAGATATCTTCCTAGCCTAAGAAAACTTAGGTCAGCATGAGAAGTATGTGACAATGGGGTGGAGCCCTGTGTGGAGACAAAATATGTAGTGACAGCAGCAGTGACCATATAGCAGCAACTTCAGGGACTCTCAGCCCAGGGAGAGTAAGGGAGTTGGAAAACTGAGAGTACAGGAGACCTTTAATTAACACTGATTGGTAATGCCACTGCCTATATGAAGTTCTGAGTCCTACTTCTAAGGTATTAAGGAGTGTTTCTGGTCAGTAACAAAGGGAAAGGGGACTTGCCATCAGTTCCAAGAGGAAAAAAAAAGAGTGCTAGTTCTTGTGGGTGCAAGAGACTAGGGACTCTCCCTGGGTGAAGACCACAGCTCAAACCAGGAGAGTAGTGACCATACCACTGCCCAGATTATGGTTCCTTGGAAGCACCAAAAACTTGACAACCCCAGAGGTGTCTGAGAATAACAGCATTAAAAACAAAATATTAGGAACTTGGGACAGTGCTTCCCCACCCTCAGGTGAACAAAGCCCAATTTTAACAGAAAATTCAAAGTCAAGAAATAAGCTAAGAAAAGGTACAAACAACAATAACAAAAGAATTTTACTACATAAATTTGTTATGGTGGCAGGAGAGACCAAGACAAACTCAGAAGAGTATAACAATGTGAAAACAGCTACCAACAAAGCCTTAAAGAAAAAATACTAGTTGAAAGAAAACAGAATAAGAATTCGTGGACTAGTTAAAGAAAGATATGGGTGGTAGAGGAAAAATTGGAGGGGAATGAGAGTGATGCAAAAACAGAAAAATGAGAAGAGAATTAACAGCTTGGTAAAAGAGACACAAAACGTACTAAAGAAAATAACACCTCAAAAACCAGAATTGGCAGGCAGCTAGGAAGCACAATGGATAAAGCACCAGCCCTGAAGTCAGGAGGACCTGAGTTCTAATCTGGCCTGAGACCAAACACTTGACACTTACTAGCTGTGTCATCCTGGGCAAGTTACTTAACCCCAATTGCCTAAAAACAAACAGACATACATACAACTAAAACAAAACAGAATTGGCCTAATGGTAAAAGAGACCCCCCAAAAAAATCACTGAATAAAAGAGTTCCTTAAAAAGCAGAATTGGCTAAATGGAAAACAAATGTGCAAAATTGTACTAAAGAAAATAATTCTTTAAAAATTAGAATAAAACAAGTGGAATCTAATGACTCCATGAGATGTCTAAAAACAATAAAAGAAAATCAAAAGAATAAAATAAAATAGTAGAAAATGTGAAATATCTCATTAGAAAAAAAAATTTTTAAACTGACTTAGAAAATAGATCCAGGAGAGATAATTTGATAATTAGTGGACTAGCTGAAAGCCATGATAAAAAAAAAAAAAGAGCCTGCAACATCATATTTCAAGAAATTATCAAGGAAAATTTCCAAAGTAAAATAGAAATTGAAAGAATCCACAAATCCTTTCCTGGAAAAGATCCCAAAATGAAAACTACTAGGAATATTATACTCAGATTCCAGAACTCCCAGGTCAAACAGAAAATACTGCAAGCAGCCAGGAAGAAACTATCAAATATTGTGTTAGGAACACACAAGATTTAGTGGCTTTCACCTTTTAGGAGCAAAAGGCTTGGAATATGATAATCCAGAACTCAAAGCAGCTAGGATTATAACCAAGAATAACCTACCCAACAAAATGGAATATAATATTTTGGAGGAAAAGTGGATATTTAATGAAATAGAAGACGTTCAAAGATTCCTAAAGAAGAGACACATTGAATAGAAAATATGAAATTCAAACCAAACTTAAGGAAAGCATAAAATGGTTAACTTTAAAGAGTAATCATAAGGATCTTCCCGTATGGAAGATGATACATGTAGCTCCAAAGAACTTTATCATTATTGCGGCAGTTAAAAGGAGTTTAAATAGATAGAGGGCATAGAAGTGAGTTGATTATGTTGGAATAATCTCCCCAAAAATGAAGGGGTAAAAAAGAAGGATGCACTGGGAGAAGAGGGAAGGGAAAGTTAGAATGGGAAAAATATTCACACAATAAAAAGCACATAAGGAAGATTTTTTATGGTGAAAGGGAAAATGGGAGTGGTGGTATCAGGGATACCACCTCATTCTTATGAGAATTGGTTCAAAGAGGGAAGAATACACACACACACACACACACACACACACACACACACACACACTCAGTTATGTATAGAAAAGTCACTTCACCAATAAGGAGACAGAAAGGGAAGAATAAAAGAAAAGGAAGGATGATAAAAGGGAGTACTGATTAAGCAAGGCAGTGCCTAGAAACAAAATAAATGTTTGAGCAGGGACAGGATAAAAAGAAAAAGAGAAGAAACAGAAGAAAATGGGATAGAAGGAAAAATAGTAATCATAAATGTGAATATGGATGAGATGAACTTACCCATAGAATGGAAATGGATAGCAAAATTGATTGTTTACAAGAGACACACTTACACTGAAAAACACAGAGTTAAAATAAAAGGCTAGATCAGAATCTAATATGTTTCAGCTAAACTAAAAGAAAGACACGATAGCAATTGTGATCACAGACTAAAAAACAAAAACAAAACTACACCTAATTAAAAGGTATAATTAGGGAAAATGCATTTTGCTAAAAGTTGCCATAGACAATAAAGCTATATAAAAAAAAAAAGACTTCTCTGAAAGTTTATTTGATAGAGGCCTCATTCCTCAAATATGTACTAAATACAGAACTAAGTCGAATTTTAAAAAAGAACTATTTTCCAACTGATAAATGATCAAAGGATATAAAAAGAAAGTTTTTAGAAGAATTTAAAGGTATCCATGGTCATATGAAAAAATGTTCTAACTCACTATTGAATAGAGCAAGGCAAATTAAAATAACTCTAAGATATCACCTCATAGGTGTTAGAAATGACAAATGTTGGAGAGGATGAGGTAAACTGATGTCTTGTTGGTTGAGTAGTGAAGTGATACCACCATTTTCTGGAACAATTTGAAAGAAGGCACAAAGGGCTAAAAATCTGTACATACTCTTTGACTCAGCAATATCACTACTAGGTCTGTACTCCAGAGAAATAAAAGAAAAAGGGAAAGGATCTATATGTGCAAAAATATTTATAGCAGTTCTTTTGTGGTGCCTAAAAAAAATTGGACATTGAAGGGATACTTATCAATTGGATAATGGCTAAACAAGTTTTGTCACATGATTCTGATGGAGTATTATTGTGCTGTGGAAAATAAGAAAAGGAATGGTTTCAGAAAACAAAACAAAACAAAGAGCAAAAACAAAAAAAAAAAACAACATCAGAAGAACTATTTGAATGGATACAAAGTTAAGTGAGAACCAGGAAATCACTGTCCACAGTAACAACAACGTTGTAATGATCAACTGTGAAAGACTTGGCTACACTGATCCAAGACAATTCCAAAAGACTCATTGTGGAAAAAATGCTACTATCCTCCAGAAAGAAAACTGATGATTTTTGAGTGAAAATGGAAATATAAATCTCTCACTTTATTTTTCTTGATTTAAAAAATGTCTGATATGGAAAGATGTTTTGCATTATTTCACATGTATAAGTAATATCATGTTGCTTGTGTTTTCTATAGATGGAGGAGAGAGAGAATTTTGAATCAAAATTTTAAAAGAAAAGAATGTTACTGAAAATTTTTAAAAATAAAATGTATATATATATATATATATATGTATATATATATATATATATATATATATATATATATATATATATATGTATGTATTATTTTGATATCCTCCATGAGGCTTAGTTTCTTAATCTGTAAATTGAATAGGTTGGACTAGATAATCTCTGACATCACTTTTAGCTATAACATTTTAGAATTCAATGAACCTATTTATTGGCTAAATACAGATGTAAGCAGCACTCAGTGAAGAATTATTTGGTCATTCCTTGGCAATGGGAAACATGTAGGAATTTCTCCCCTCTTCTCAATTCTTTGTGGTGGTGGTGGTGGTGGGGTTCTCTCTGTCTCTCCTGTGATTTACTGCGCCAAGCTTGGCTTTGGGTTCTCTGACAAAAAAAAAAAAACAAGCAATAACAACAACAACAACACACATATCTATACTGAAAGTTTAGGTCCCTGTAATATAAACTCCTAAACCTGTCTTCTCATCTTGCCTTTTCTTCTTCTTCTAAATCTGATCTTTAAGTCTCTTGACATTATTATACCAAAGTAACAACTCAAGGGTGGTGTTTTGGTGTCATATGAGAAGACCTCAGAGGCACATCTCTGGCATTTGAATGGAGGCAGTACTGTGGAGCAGGAAAGGGGCAGAAATAGGTATCAGTGAGGGAGTTCTCTTTGTAGAGGAAGTTTTGAGTGAATTATCAATCCAGTTTTATATAAACCAAGAGTTATTAATAAAGAGCCCCACAATCTACCTCTTGCTGTCAGTGTTCCTACTGTAAGGAATAAAAGGTAATAATATGTGCCTCAGAAGTTTGGGGCCTCTGTAGCACTTGTTAAATCTCTCTCCCCCTCTTCATCCACCTCCTGAAATTTTCTACAGGATGCTTTATGCCCTGGCTTGTAAATGAAGCCTGTTATTATCATTGAGATAGTGTTTTTATGGCATAAATAATGAGGTGAAACAGGGGAAGCAGCGTCGGCTGGAATTACTGCCTGAACTGAGATGGAAATAATCAATATGTCCTCACTTACAAATCTCATCTGCATGTCAACTCCATCCTGCTGGCTGTCTCCCTCCAGATTCATTTCACAGGAGGTCCAATAAAACATGCAGTTGGCATTGATCGCTTTTATCCAGGGCCGTAGATAGAAATGCATCATTTGAAATTAATAGGAGGGCTTGTGTTTATAACCCAGTCCCCAGTGAGTAGCCTGCATTGCAGGCCATTAGGAGAGCGTATGGCCAGTGAGAGATAGACCATTCACAGAGTTGCAGACACATGTTTGAAAGTCAGTAGATTATTTCTTTTGCTTGCATTCCAGCTGGGCTTCCGGGTGTTTTGGGCCCATTTCCTCCTCAGGACTATTGCCTAAATCAATCTAAAATATTGCAATTTATAATTAAATCCTCTCTCAATACTTGATCTTTCCTGACTCTTGAAATGGTTATCATTGGGATTGCAAGAGTTGTCCAAGTAGTTCATGCAAAAAAAATATTTAATGGTACCTTAAGCAGTAAATAATTGTCAAGAATATTATGAGTAGCATATTCAATTACCCTAGGGGTTCAGGACATCTTTTTTGCTGCTGTTGTTGGAGGAAAAAAAGTTGGGAACCACTGAATAGTGGTTTTTAAACTTTATAACTTACAAATCTCTTCCACACATACTACCATATTCAGTTCTCACAGCAGTGCTGAGAGTTTAGAAGGCCAGTTGTTAATATCTCCATTTTACAGATGAAGGACCTGGGAAACAAAGCTCTCCCCATCCCATGTGATCAACTCCAGCTGAAAAGGATTGCTCTCTACCCAAGAACATGATCTGTCTTCTCCTACCTCTGTGTCTATCTGTGCTCATATTATTTCCTATGCCTGAAATGTCCTTCCTCCATTGTTCAATTCAAGCTTAATGATAATGCTACCTCCATTATGTAGTCGTTAACAATTTTCCATGGGGGCAGTATATTAAATGGAAAAATACTTTCACTGAGGAATCAGAATATATTGGTTCATATCCCATATATAAAAAAAAAAACTTACACAAATTTGGGTATATCATTTAACCTCCATAAACCAGAGATTCTTCATTTATGAAATGAGGAAGCTGAACTAGATGGCTTCTCAGATCTATTCAAGCTCAAATCTATGTACTTATAACTTCATGTGCATTCTCTTTTACAATTATACAATATTTATTATTATCTATGTGTTTTATTTCCCCTTCTAGACAGTAAGTTGCATGAGGTTAAGAATAAGATTTTTTTAATAAGATTTTTTTTGATAATTAATTTATTTATTTTTAGTTTTCAACATTCACTTCCACAAGATTTTGAATTTTAAATTTTCTTCCCCTCCCACTTCTTCCCCCCTGCCCAAGACAGCATACCATCTGATAAAGGTTCCACATATACATTCATGTTAAGCATATTTTCTCATTAGTTGTTATTTAAAGAACAATCAGAACTAATTGGAGGAACCATGAGAATAAAGTAATAAAACAAAATAACAAAGGAACGGGAGAGCAAATAGCATGCTTCCATCTACATTCAGACTCCATATTTCTTTCTCTGGGCAAGGATAGCAATTTCCATAATGAGTGTTTTGAAGTTGTCTTAGATTCTTGCATTGCTGAGAAGGGTTAAGTCTATCAAAGTCAGTTATCATACAATGTGGCTTTTACTGTGTATAATGCTCTCCTGTTTTCTGCTCATTTCACTCAACATCAGTTCGTGTAAGTCTAGGTTTTTCTGAAGTCTGCCTGCTCGTCATTTCTTATGGCACAATAGTATTCCATTACATTCATATACCATAAGTTGGTCATCACCTCAATTTCTAATTCTTTACCACCACAAAAAGAGGTTCCATACGTATTTTTGTACATATGGATTCTTTTCCTATTTTTTATGATCTCTTTAGGATACAGACCTAGAAGTGGTATTGCTGGGTCAAAAGGTATGCACAATTTTATAGCCCTTTGGGCATAGTTCCAAATTGCTCTCCAAAATGGTTGGATCATTTTACAATTCCACTAACAATGTATTAGTGTTCCAATTTTACCACATTTTTCATTGTCCTGTTTTGTCATGTTAGCCAATCTGATAAGTGTGATGATCTCAGAGTCATTTTGATTTGCATTTCTCTGATTAATAGGTATTTAAAATATTTTTTTCATATGACTGTAGATAGTTTTAGTTTCTTCCTCTGAAAACTGCCTGCTCATATATTTTGACCATTTATCAATTGGGGAATGACTTGTATTCTTATAAATTTTACTCAATTCTCTACATATTTCAGAAATGAGGCCTTTATCAGAGACATTGGTTGTAAAAAGTCTTCCCAGTTTTCTTCTTCCTTCCTAATCTTAGATACATCAGCCCTATTTGTGCAAAAACTTTTCAATTTAATGTAATCAACATTATCCATTTTGCATTTCATAATATTCTTTATCTCTTGTTTGATCATAAATGCTTCCTTTCTCCATAGATACATGGCCATGGAGATCATATGTGGCAATCAAAAATTTGAATCTAAGCCTTCTGATGCCTAAAACTTGGATTTCTACTTCAACATATTATGTATGGTCAATTATATTAATGTTCTAAAGGAAAATATTATAAAGGAAATAATCAGTCTTGAGAAAGAAAATCTCAGATCAAGTCCCATCTAAGAAACTACTACCTGTGGTATCTTAGGCATTTCATTCAATAGTCTTGGGCCTCAGTTTCCACATGTGTAAAATGAGAGGGTTGGATTAGATGGCATCTTCGATCTCTTCCAGCACCAGACCTAGGATCCTTAGCTATTTACTGTATGTATGACCTTGGAAATTCCCCACAAAGCTCTCTTATCTTTAACCTCTCTGGTTCTTAGTTTCCTTACTTGTGAAATGGCAGTGTTGGCCTGCATCTTCTAGCTTTGTAATCTATGATCTTTGAAGAGAAGCACTATTTGGGGAATGGTATTCTTTTCATTCTCTACTTTCCCCTCTGGTGGTTTACCTCCCCTTTTATATTCATGTTGGCCAAAGCCTTTTTATATTTAACTTTGTGTATGCTATTTCCTCCCTATTTTATTTTAAATGCCTTGAGGCAGAGACAGTACCATTTTTCATCTTTTTATCCATAGCACCTGGCACAGTGTCTTGTAAAGCAAGTATTTAATACATACTTAATTTTATTTTAATTGAATAGAGTTTGCAATTTTTGAGATTCCCCCCCCCCATATGTTGAATTAAGCCATTGGAGGGAAGCTATATAAAGGGCTATACATTAATTAACCAAATTAAGGAAAATTATGTATTAATGTGCTTATTGGAAACAAAACAGGTTAGAAGGAATTTGCTATGACCCATTAGACAAATATTGTTTGTTCTGATACTTATCATTCATTCAAAGCTTAGCATGTTCAGGAGTGAAGAGTTTTGAGCTGGAAATCAAGAATGATCATCAGTTCACTGAGTGAACTTTGATAAGTCATACTTAGATTCTCTGGGACTCAGTCATCTCATAAATAAAATGGGACTAATATTCCTCAGTATCGTCATGTCATATATAAACTCAGAAATAGTTCTAAAAGTTACGTTCTATAAAATTCAGGAGACCTGGGTGAAATGGTACAGTGTCAAACATAGTGGCTTCAGAGTGAGAGGATCTGGTTTCAAATCCCAGATATATTATTTGCTATCTATGTGGCTTGGAAAAACTAGTTGACTTTCCTAGGTCTTAGCTGAATCATCTATTAAATGAGAAAAGAGACCTCTGAGGTCCAACTGTTCTTTAGATCTATGATCTTACATTTTGGTTTTCTCTCTTAGTACCAGGATCAGGAGCAACAGTGAAGCTGAGAGTAGTAAATGGTCTGGTAAGAGTCATTCCTGAGCTTTTGTAGCTGAGCTACCCTAGGTCTCCATCATGTCCATGTTGGTGAGTAGTGGAGAATTTAAGGATTATAAAGAACAAAGGTAAATGTCAAGATCAACAACAAGCTGAACAACTTTCTAGAATCTTGTGCCTGGTTTGGTTACTTTAACAGAATGATTCAAAACCAGGTTAACCCTCCCATGTTTGCAAAGAGAGTGGGTACAAACCTGGACCAGCTTTCTTCCACACAGACATTTCTATGTGTCTCTCTTGGTACAATGACCCCTGGGAAAGTAACCAGGGGAGCAATGTGTATGTTTCTCTTTTACCTCCCCACTGGGAATTTTATGGGTCCTAGCTAACTTTGCATCACCCTTTTAACTGGGAATCAGTTTTCTGGTATTAGTATAGTTGGTGATGATAAAGCACTTCTGATATGGAACTTATTTGACACTACCCTCCATCAACCTAAGACTTATTCAAGAATTCCAGACAAAATATTGTCAATGACTCTATGTGAACTGAAACGGGGGACTTCCCATATCTAAGCCTCATTTTCCTAATACGTCAACTGAGGAGATTTGAAGAGGTGTTCCAAAGTGGCTTATTTTCTAAATCCTATGAGATTGAAAATGTTATTATTATGACTGTGCAATTTGCTTACCTGCTTTCTAGACCCAATCCCAAAGCTCATTACCAAAAAAAAAAATTCTTGACCGTGTTAGAGCAAACTAAATTGCGTCATGGAGGAATTGAATAGTCTCCCTGAACCAACCCTAAGATCCACCCAATCGGGATAATTAATGGATTAGGTCTTGAGTTCCTGAATCTCATCTCCCCAGGAGGACCAAGCTCCTGCTGCAGTACTCTGTTCTCCTGAGGTATAGTTTATGCACCAAACTCTGAGCCATGATTAAAAGAATCATTTTGTATGCAAATCCTTATTGTGATATTTTTTCCATATCCCTCCTCAGAGTGAATATTTTTGTTGTTGTTGTTAGGAAAACAGCCTTTTGCAAATGGGTTAACTGGGGGAAAGCCATGAGATTATGCAGTTCCAGTTGGGGGGAAAGAAAAGAAATCATAATTCTTTGGGGTCTCTTCTCAGTCCTTCTTATTTATGTTTGGGGGAATTAAGCTAAGGTATCAAGAGAAAACACAACACCAGGATTGCAAAAATAGTTTTGACTTCCTTTTCTTAAGACCCTAAAGCCAGACACAGTATTTTCTCAAAAAAAATGTCTGTTATCTCTTGCATGTCCTCATTTTGAGGTCTACTGCCTTAACTGTCAGTGTTTGCCACTGGTTTTCTCCCCCTCTCATTAAAAATGCAACACATTCAAATAATATACAAAGGAAACAGTAATAATAAAACAAAACAAAAAAAAAAACAGGTTATCAATTAACATACAAAAGTAGAACCAAATACTGCATGATCAGGATAAGGGCTCCTTAGAGAGTGAGGCAGCCTATGGGCAAGAACAATGCTAAGCATTCAAGTTTACAACCCCTTTGGGGGGCCTGCTGGTGAGGAAAATCAACTTAAGCTTCCTATTAGAGGCCCTAAAGCAAAGCAAGTTTATTACCCTTGGAGCTCATTTAGAACACCACATGATTTGGAGGAGACCCGTTAGAGGAAACTCACTCCTTCCCCCACACCATCATTCTGGCTGGCTTAGTCTTTTGGTCTCACATATGGATGTTGTGAGGAGAAAGACTAGATTTAAATCCATAGGATCCTAGATATGGAACTGCAAAATATCTTAGAGGTCATCTAGTTCATGCTTCTAATTTTACAGAAAAGGAAACTAAAGTCCTGGAAGATAAGAATTATCTAAGATTTCATAGGGAGTAAATAGCAGAACCAGGGTATGAATCCAAGTGTATTAATCCCAAATCTAGTTGTCTGTGTCTGAAATTATAGATGAAAGAAGTAGGTAGGAAAAAAAAAGGAAAAAATATAACACCCATTTCTCTGAAACTGGGAAAATATGAAAGATACAGAGGACTTGCGTCCAGTCCTGAGTTGTGCTAGTAGATATGTGAGTTACATTATGCAAATCATTTTTCTTTGCATATGATCTCCCCTAGCCTGCAATGCACTTCTTCCTCAACTGTACCTCTTAGTTAATCTAATTTCCTTCAAAGTACAAGTCAAACACCTCATTCCTTAGGTGGCTTTCTAAATTCTCCTCTCCCCTACCCCTGCTAGTAATTAGTACAGCTCCAAGAAAATCACATTGCTGTTATTTTTTTAAATTTCATTATTGATGGAGTTTGACTCTTCCAGAAATATATCTAGTTGTTGGTCATTGGACAAGAATCTCATACTTAGAGTACTAAAATTCATATTAAAATTTATAAAGGGATTAAAAACTCTGTGAGTTTTATCAGTCTTGACATTTTCACTATAAACATAAACCAGAAGTTGCAGATAAGTAGAAATATGAGTCACAGGTACAATTCAAGATGAAAAAAAGAGTTTGTAAAGAGCATTATCATACGTCTCAATAGATTAAGGAACATCATTTCATGGGAAGTTTTATCTCATACTATAACGCTCCTGATAAGTAATTATTTTTGATCACCATGAAAACAATTACAGCTTAGACACCAACACTGATTACAGAAGGTATAAAGACCTTGGTATGAGGTCTTGGTCAGACCCTCGAGATTAAATCAACATACACTCTTATATTTGCTCAGTTCAATACCAATATGGAAATAGGTATGACTATGGTGAAAAATATATGGGAAATCATGGGTTAGGAAGTAGAAATGAAAGAAACCAAAAGACTAGTAGGCAGCACAGAACTCTCACATCTTTACATCATGAATACTTAAAAAAAAAAAAAAGAATTGCACGCATTGGACAAGTGAGTACTGAATCATATCATAAGTCATAAAATTGATTATATTTGAAAAGACACGAAGCAACTTGTTATAGATGTGGGAGTTATCCCTGAATCAGATTTCTGGGTACAGTCAGAGCACTAACTTTTTAGAGTAGTTATCAGAAAGTGTAAGCAGCTAGAAGGAAAATAAAAGAATAAGAATAAAAAAATATGGTATGCAATTGAAGCAACTCAATCTTGAACTATTTCAATAAGCAATTGATAATAAAATATGGATGTTAAATATGAGATCAAAATAGATTCTAATAATTCTATACAGCAGTGGAACCAGTATAAATTAATTATCATAAAAGGGAGATGAAAAGAGCCTAAAAATCAGTTTAGTCAGCAAACACTGGACTTATTTTCCAAACAGAGATAGATTATGGCTAAACACAACACTGGCTTAAAATATAAATTTTGTAAAATTATACAAATGAAGCTGATTGATGATTATGGGTAGCATTGCTTCACAAAGCAGAGAGAAGCAGAGGAAAGTAAAATACTAAAAGGAAAACCTGGGACATGGTGGTACACATTTATAATCCTTATTGCTGGAAAAATTGAGGCTCAATGATTTCATTACCTCTCGAGTTTTTAACTACAGCAGGGCTAAAGAGGATAAGGAGTCCACTTGACTCCCCTGGAAATCACCAGAGTGCCTCTGGCAGGACCTAGGAAAATGTATCAGGTCAGTGATTCTAGGTAGAGCAATAATGGGGTTAGGCTCATGAATGACCGCTGTATTTCTAGCCTGTATACCTAATAAAGTAAATTTTATTTGGCAAGGTATTCAGTAAAACAAAGTCATACCAAAGATGAAAATGGAAGAAAAACAAATAGATGAAAAATGGAAAAGATCTGCAAAGACTTTTGTAATGAACTGTTTTCTCCATAAAAGTCAGTAGCAAGTTTAAAGAAGAGGTGGAAATGTCACTGGTAAGGGCAAAGACAGGAAAAGCAGACAGAATAAATAATACATACATGAAGGAAATAGGCTATGGAAGTGACAAAATTATGAGAGTATTGGCTAATTAGTTCATAAGGCATCTAAAGGAGGGAGAGATACCAAAAATGTGTGTGAGTAGAAACCAGGCTTTATTAATATTAAAAAGAAAAGATGGCTGAGAAAAACATCTAAAACTTGGGACTACATGCCTATTTTCTAATCTATTAAAAATGTGAAAATTATCAACCCGTCTATCCATAGAATCTTTCATGAGAGCATAATCAGGGAACATTTTGTTGTTGTTGTTGTTGTTTGTTTTTGGTGATGCAATTGAGGTTAAGTGACTTGCCCAGGGTCACACAGCTAGGAAGTGTCAAGTGTCTGGTCTGAAAATGGATTTGAACTCAGGTCCTCCTTACTTCAGGGCTGGTGTTGTATCCACTGCACCACCTAGGTGGCTCTCATGTTTTTTACAAGAAATATTTTACAGTTGATCACATCGCTAACATCTCAAAATTGCCTTAACAAGGGCAGCTAGATGGTACCGTAGATAGAGCCCTAGGCTTCGAATCAAGAAGACTCACGTTCCTGACTTCAAATCTGTCCTCAGACACTTACTAACTATGTGATCCTGGGCAAGTCAATTAACCCTGTTTGCCCCAGTTCCTCATGTATGAAATGAGCTGGACAAGGAAATAGCAAACCACTCTAGTATCTTTGCCAAGAAAACTCCAAATTCAGTCACAAAGAGTCGGATATGATTGAAAAAATGACACAACAACAACAACAAATTGACCTAACAATGTATAGATATAAGATCTTTTTTTTCTGGTTATTGTTCTTTTGATCATGATAAATCATTTTGTTCATTAGAGCAAAACATTATCTGCAAGATTATCTTCCAATAGGCTGTCTCTCATCAAAATATTACAAAATGACTTGAAAGACAAAAAGAGCAGGTGATATTTCCATAGCCCTTCACAAAATGCTTCCCTTAAACCATCTATATGAGGTAGGTAATGCAAGAATTATTATTAATATTTTACAGATGGGGAAACTGAGACTTAGAAACACCAAGATTACCCAGTTAAGTGTACAAATCAGCCCTGGAATCCAATCTTTGATACCTTAATACAAATGTTCTTTCTAATTCACAGCGCTGATCCTCTGTCTCACTTGTACATTCTTGCCATAAGAGTCATTCTCACAATCCCTACTCCTTATCCCTGCTCTCCATGTGAGTTGACATGCCTCCCAGTTTAACACCCTGCATAAAAAGAGCATTGGGTAGGAATTTGGATGTACTATGTTTGACAAAGTTGCAGACCCTTTGTACAGAATTTGATATCTTTCCAAAAGGTCCTTCCCTTACTTCCCAAAACATTGCTATGCAATCCCTCCCACTATGTGTGCTTTCTAGGGGCTTTGGTTCCATTTAAATAAGTCAAGTACATAAGTGCTTGCTCTTTTGTAACCTTATAACAAGAGGCTAACCTGAGCCCCCATAGATCTTGTTTCTCAGAGGCATTTCTATTCAAGCAATGTGCTGTTCTGCCTTTCTTGCTGTGTTAGTGGTTTCACTGGAACTGCTGAACAAGCTCTTCTCCTCTTTGCAATCTGTAGACAGCATAAATGATGTCAGCCACAAAACTATCAGCCACTTCAGATCCTAACCCTGTCCAACCTTTTCAAATCCTCCCCCAACTTTCTTAGCTTGGCACTTGGACAGGGGGAAAGAAGGGAAGATTAGGTAATTGGACCTCATTGTTGTTACTCCTTATTTCCCCCTGCCCTCTAAAATGTCTTTCCTAGGATCATATCCAACCTTAGATTGTGATCTGACTTATTAGTTGGAGAAAACTTTCCATGCTAGAGGAGCCCCACTGTGACTCCTAAATTAAAGGAAGAGACTATTAGGACACAAGGAGACATTTGCAGTTTTATATAGGAAAAAGTAAGATTTTAATCCTGACTGCCACTAGCTCAGTTTTTGACCTTGGGCAAGGTACGTTATGTCTAGGTTTAAATTTCCATATCTGTTACATCAAGTCAAATCAGCAAGCATTTATTAAGAACCTATTATATTTCCTAAGTGTTGGATGTTAAATGAAGGGCTTAAGTTAAGTAATCATTAAGTTTTTCTTTTTTTTTCTGTTTCAGATCTTATGTTCTAAATTTTAACATCCTGTGTTCTATGCAGTCCCTTCTAGCTCCAATATTCTGTTCTGAAAGTTCCCTTCCATCTCTGTTAGTCTTTGATCAAAAGTCCCATCCAGCTCTAACATAGCGTTCCAATATACGTTCCATTTCTGACATTCATTGGTTCTTGATTCTAAGTGGGCAATTAAAAGCCAAGGATGTAAAAAAGCAAAACATGGAAAAAGAAACTAACCATACTGACTAGAATGGTGAAAGGTAGTCTGTGTCTGCCTTGCAGTATAAACTGTGAATCCTGTGCATCACTGTTATTGTCTGAATTGTTATTGAACTGTTGGGCACAATTAATTGTGAATTATACCCAGCAACCCCCTACCATCAACAGCACAGGAGAAAATGCTCAACATATGCCAGATCATAAATGTCTCTTTCCCTTGGGGTGACTTTAGCCCTCAGCAAGTATCTATCTCATCTTAATTCTAATGACGCTTGTCCCTAATACTTTAAAAATAAGACACCTTTCTAAGCAGGAAATGATGATGACTTCTACTGCAGTATCAGACAGGGAAATAGAGAGGGAGAGAGTGTAACAATAGAAGGCCTTTTAGTTTCAAAACAATTGACTAATTAAACAGTTACAAAAGTCCCAATGAACAACAACAACAAAGGTTAGGTTTAATAAGGGAAATTTACTAAGTAAATGTCTGAGGTTGGATTTGAGTAGTGCATGAAGAGCAAATAAATAACACGTGTATAGAATATTGTGGTTTTCAGAGCATTTTACACAGTATTTGATCTTCACAACAGGCTTATGAGGTAAGTCAATATGATTTTCACAACTTTTATAGATAAAGAAACTGGATGTCGGACATGTCTTGCATAAAGTCACATGGTAAAAAAGTGTTTGAGCCAGAGCCTAAGGTGCTGTCAAATCTAGGGTTCTTTCTATGGACAAGATATTTCAGTGGATAGAACTCTGGGTCTTGAGTTAGAAAGACCTAAGTTCACAGTAACTAGCTGCATGAGCTGGGGAAGCACTTAACCTCAGTTTGCCTCATTTTTCTCATATGTAAAAAATATGACCTACCTCCCAGGGTTATTATGAGAATAAAATGAAATTTTTGAAAAGTGCTTTGCAAATTTTGAAGTGATATATAACTCTTCTTCTTCTTCTTCTTCTTCTTCTTCTTCTTCTTCTTCTACTTCTTCTTCTTCTTCTTCTTCCACCATGATGGGAACAAAATTCCTAATTGAACTATTGCAGATAACTATTTTTGTATTACAATACAAGAAATAGCTCCAAAAGTTTAAGTGGATAACAAGTAGACGATATTGTCTTGAAATTAAAAAAAAAATACATAATACTGGGATATGTGGAAAAGTGGATAGAATCCTATATGCTCAATATTAGTTAAATTTTTATGAGTAGAATAAGTCCTTTTTGAGATTGATAGTTAAAGCAAGAGTCACAGGACCTGAAGAGGAGATAGAAGTATTCATGACTAGAATAGGAAACATGGAATCTGGGCATAAAGATCAATTTCTTTCTCTGCTCTGCCCCTCATTGTCTATGTGGTCTTGGGCAAATCTCTCTCTTTCTCTCTGTATCTCTCTCTCTCTCTCTCTCTCTCTCTCTCTCTCTCTCTCTCTCTCTCTCTCTCTTTCTTTCTCTCTCTCGCTTTCTCTTCTCTGAGCCTTTAGCTATATTTTGTCTGTGGTTCCATGAGATTCTGTAATAAAATAAATAAAAGTGTTTGGAGAAGATGTCATATGGGGAATGTCAATGAAAACAACTCTGAAGTTTGATTTCATGCACAGAACATTGACAAAGATCATAATAACTCAAAAAATATTGTTGGAGGGACTGTGGGAAGATAGTCATAATATAATACACTGCTGACAGAAATGGGAATGGGTGTTAACTGTTTCTGAAAACAAATTGGAAGTATCTTACTAGAGAAACTCAATTGTTCACACCCTTTGGTCAGACAATATGTGTACTGGGCAAGAAGGTCATCATCTGAGAGAAAAATCTCCAAAGCAGGATTGTTTTTTGATAGTAAAAATTAGAAACAATGTGGATATGCAACAATATATGTAAATGTAACTGAATATTATTACAGATAAGGTGTAATAAATATGAGGATTTCATAGAAACTTTGGGAGATTTGTTTGAACTGGTGAAGATCAAAGTAAGCAGAAACAAAAGAACAATATATGAAATGTCTGTGATAATGTACAAGAAAAGAGTACTAAAAGAAATCAGAATTCTGATCACTGATATGAATAGTGAGCTCCAATAAGACAGATGATGAAACAAACCTTCTTCCTCCTGACAGAGAGGGAGGAGATTCTGCGTAAGGAATGAAGTATATATTGTCATATATAGTTGATATCAGTAGATTTTCTTTAATTGTTACTTCTTAGTTCCAGAAGGGAGACTTTGGTGGGCCAGAGAGGGGAAGGTGCGGAGAGGGAGGATTTGGAGTGGAAGATATAGGTTAATGGATGTTAGCAGGAAGTGACAGGAATGTAAAAAAAAAGGAAAGGAATAAATAACACATAGATAAAGTTACATTTGTAATAGTTAACATTTGTATAGCATTTTGATATTTACAAAGTGTTTTCAATATATTTATTTGTCTCTCACAACTATTTAGCCCACAGAAGACAACTGTTAAATTTTCACTGTGAGCATTTATACCTCAGAAATTGGCAACTTTCCAAATCAGAACTCAATATATTGTTTTGTTGATTTGTAGACAAAGTGATGGAGAAAATAATAATATGCTAAACTTGGGGGGAAAAAAAGTATTGTATGTGCATTTTCCAGAAATCTGGTTGTTGAATATTTAGCAATACACCCCTACTTAAAGATATACATATCCTTTGAGGGCAAGTTAGAGGGAAAAAGGAAATGACAAAATGAAAAGGGAACCTCTGAGCTACATTAGATAATCTCATTGTTTGTTTTTTCCCCAGGCTCAATCTTATTAGGACTCCAACTATAGGTTTCTGAATTCTTTCACTCCAGTCAAACCTTGGACCTCTTTTACTCACCAGAGGGCAACAAGAGAAGGACTGAAGGAGAGAAAGGAGAGGAGAAGAAAGGAGAGGAGAGGAGAGGAGAGGAGAGGAGAGGAGAGGAGAGGAGAGGAGAGGAGAGGAGAGGAGAGGAGAGGAGAGGAGAGGAGAGGAGAGGAGAGGAGAGGAGAGGAGAGGAGAGGAGAGGAGAGGAGAAGAGACGAGAGGAGAGGAGAGCAGAGGAGAGGGAGAGGGAGGGAAAAAGAGGGAGAGTGGAGGAGGGACAGAGGGAAAGAGAGAGGAAGAGATATACATTAACACAGAGAGAGACTCAATTAGACCAATTTAGTTCAGCATCAAGTCTGGTGAGTTGAAATTGTACTTTTATTTTATTTACAATGCAAAAGTGACCTAGGAATGATCAAGTGTCCAGTCCTTAAGTCCAGCTGACCCAAACTCTGATATTTTAGGGAAGAATTATCTCATCCCTCTCTCCCTTTCAGGCTACCTCTGGGGTATTAATCATCCATTCTGCTTGACACATGCTTCCATGTTTGGACTGAAATTCTCGGATGGGAGCTGAGGCTGTCACTCCTAAAGTGTACTCTTCACACTGTCCTATTGCTTGGGCCTCCATCATTGAGTGATTTATGGTCCATGTCAGTGTCATTTAGTGTCTTAATGGTCTTGGTCAAGGACCATCACATATCTTCTAAAACTCTCAGTGTCCTTCAATGGGAACAAAGCTGAACATACAAGGTATTAGTTTTATAGTGTTTGAGAGGAGCAATAACACTGAATCACCATTGTGTAATCCAGATTTTTTCATAGGAAAAAAAGAAGTATATAAAATGAATATGGGGGAATAGTATGAAGATAACAAAAAGAAAATTAAATAGTATTTTTAATTTCACTTAGAGGGAATCATGAATTTGTAGATCTAGAGCTAGGAAGGAACTCAGAGGTGATTTAGTCTAAATGCTTCATTTTGCAGGTAAAGCTAAGGACCTGAGAGGCTAAGTGACTTGCCTAAGAACACATAGGACAATTTCAAGATCCATGAAAGGTTATGCATTGAAGGAATCTTTGAATATAGAAAGTTAGAACTAAAATGGACCATAGAACTCTAGAGATCAGATCTAGTCTGAAACTTTCATTTTAGGAAAGGTAATACTGAGGCCTAGAGACTGAGATGGATGAATATAACAGAGAAAAAAAAAACAGAAAAGAGGGCTGAACCAGGAACTATGAAATACAACAATTTTCTGAGGCCTGATGACCCTCCCCATTTAGAGCCCTGAGCCCTGACAATGTGAATGGACCTTCTAAAACAAAGGCAGAAATCTATCGTAACTGAGTTGAACCCAAGGAAAGAAAAGCATTTTATTTTTTTTGGCTTAACTTTGCAACTTCAATGAGACCATAAAGGTAGGATTTATTTGACTGGGAATTAATGAAGGATGAATGTATTTCTTTTCCCTAATGAGAAGTCTTGATGAAGAACACATGGGGAAGCCCCAGAGAGTTCATACTTTGCTTTTGCACATGGTGAAGTAAAAAGACACCTGGATTCAGTGTCAGAAAACAGGTTTGAATCATATCTCTGATGTTTACTATCTATGACCTTGAACAAGCCATTTTTCTTCTCTGCCTTTTCTCATCTATAAAATGAAGGGGGTTGGACTATGTGAACTCCAAAGTTTTACTGTAAAACTCTATGGTTCCAAATTCTGCCTCTCTCTCATTCCCAATCTGCTTTCCAAGACATAAGTCTGCATTCAGAAACTACTTGCAATGTCTGATGATTAAATGCTAATTCATTTGAGTGTTTGTTCATTTACTTCATGGTAGTTCTCTTATTAATATTTTAATTACATTTATTAATAATTAAAATTTACCAAGCAATTTCCAAAAATTTTTTTTGTTAGAAATAAACAAGCAAATGTTTCTTCTGATATGATAGTGAAAGCCCTTTGTGTCTCTGTCTTATGAAATAATTTCATTATCAATCAAACAATCAACAAGCATTTAATGTGTACTAAGAATCACATTAAGCATTGTCAATAGCAAATAAGTTGAAAACAGTCACTTCCCCTAAGGAGGGCACATCCTAATGTGGGAAGCAGCATGGATGCATTAGTACATAGAAGATACATAAAGAGGAGATAGGAGGCATCTTTAGAGAGTAAGGCTTAAGGGGAGATGATCAGGAAACGTTTCTAGAAGAAGGTTGCATTTGATCTAAATCTTCAAGGAAATCATAGAAAGCAAAAGGCAGAAGAGATTAGGGAGAGTATTCCAGGTGTGGGGGGACAGCCAACTCAATGGCACAGAGAAGAGAGATTGAGTGTCAATTGTGAGCAAAAGCAAGGAAGCATTTATGGCTAGGTTATAGATTGTTTGGAGAGAGACAGAGTGTAAGAAGACCTGAAAAGTAGTTAGGACCAAGAAGGATCAGAAAAACAAACAAACAACAACAACAACAAAAAACCCTAAATACTAAATAAAAGAATTTTATTAGATCATGGAAGTAATAGGGAGCTACCAGATTTTGTTGAGTATGAGGGTGACATGGTCAGATCTCTGATTTAGGAAATCATTTTGCCAAATATCTGGAAAATATGTTGGAATAAGGAAAGACTTGAGGCAGGGAGATCAATTTAAATAGTGAGAGGTAATGAAGGCCTGAACTAAGGTTTGTAGGTGGACAGAATAGGACATAAATAAGATATTATGAAGGTAAGAACATCAAGATATGACAATTTTGGGGAGGTGAATAAGAGTGAGAATTAAGGATGTGAACCTAGTTGACTGGGAGGAAAGCCATGCCAACAGCAGAAACAGGGAAGGATAAGGAAAAGTTAGAGAGGGTAAGGTAATGAGTTCTATTTTGAACATGTTGACATTTGAGATGCCTATGGAACAATCTTAGGGATGTATATATAGCTCTGGGAATCATCTGCATCAGGATGATGACTGGACCCATTAAATCCAATGGGATCACCAAGAGATGAAATGATAGAGGACCCATGACAGAGCCTTGAGATGTGTTCACAGCTAGTAGTGAGTTTAACATGGGTGAAGGTCCAGCAAATGAGACTGAAGAGTGGTCAGACAAATAGAAGGAGAACAAGTGAGCACAGTGGAGAGAGAGAGAGAGACAGAGAGACAGAGACACAGAGACAGAGATAGAGACACAGAGACAGAGACAGACAGAAACAGAGACAGACAAAGAGAAGAGAGTCTAGAAAGAGGTGTCTAATATTCTAAAATGCTGCAAAGAAGTCAAAAAAGATGAGGAGTGAGAAAAAGCCATTAGATTTAGCAGTTAAATCATTGGTAACTTTGAATTAAGTTTATTTATTTTCAGTTTTCAACATTCACTTTAACAACATTTTGAATTCTAAATTTTCTCCCTCCTTTACCCTCCCCTCTCCCCAAGACAGCATGCAAGCTGATATAGACTATACATGTACAATCATATTAAACACTGTCATTGGTAACTTTGGAGAGAGCAGTTTCAGTTGAATGATAAAGTCAGAATTAAATTGCAAAGATTTTAGAAGAGAGTGAGAGAAGGGGCATATCTACCATAGAAATAGTTTTCAAGGAATCAGTAGTTAGCGGGTTTGATAGGACCATTTGTATTTTTTTTAAAGGATGGGGAGGCCTGAATTTGTTCATAGAAACAATCTGTCCCTATGTGTTTATAAGGAGCTTATGATAGGTCAGGTACTGTGCTAAACACTGAGAATACAAAGAAAGATAAAACACCATCCCTCCTCTCAAGGAGCTCACAGTCTAATGGAGGAGATAACATGCCAAAAACTATGTACAAGAAAGCCATATGCAAGAAAAATGAGAAATAATCAAGAGGGAAGGCACTAGAATTAAGGGGACTGGGGAAGACTTTATGCAGAAGGTGGGCTTTTAGCTGAGACTTGAAGGAAGCCAGGGAAGCCAGAAGACGGAGATGAGAAAGGAGAGCATTCCAAGCAAGGGGGAATACCAGCAAAATTGCCAGGATTTTGGAGATACAGTGTCTCTTCAAGGAACAGAAAAGAGGCCAGTGTCACTGGATCATAGAGCTCTGCAGGCAAGAGGTGGAAAGTGTAAGGAGGTTGTAAAATGGGGGAAGTGGAGGAGAGGGCTGTAGATTATAATGGGTTTAAATGACCAAAAAAAGGATTTAATATTGGATTCTGGACATTAGAGAGTGTTAACGAAATTTGTCCAGTAAGGGAGAGTTGTTGTCAGACATGACCTTTAAAAACATCATTTTGACAACTGCGTGGAAGAACTAGAGAGAGACTTATGTCAAACAGACCGACCAGCAAGGCAGAGAAATAGTCGGTGAGATGATGTGGTCCTGTACCAGGGTGATGATAGTGACAAAGCAGAAAAAAGGACATATTCAAGAGATTCTCTGAAGTTAATATTTTTAAATGTTCAAAATAAGTGCATAGGATTATAGAGAAAATGATTTATACTGGAATACATTGTAATAATATACATGTGCTTAAGTGTCTATAGATCTATATAGTGTGTTTTGTGTGTGTGTGTGTGTACATATCCAGATAGATAGATATTTAAGTTAAGAGGTCTCAGGTAAAGAAGTTTTGACTAAATTCTATCCAGCTAATGTGCCACTTTCTTTAAAATTTTCCCAAATAAATATAATTAAGTGTATGGGAAGAGCACCTGACTGGGGACATCAGGGAATGCGTCCTGGAAAAGGCAGTATTGATTTGGGTTTTGAAGGATGAGTAAAATGACAACATGTAGAAGTCAGTGGAGAGCATACCTGGTGGAAAAAGAGGCTTTACCAATGGTGAAGAAATGTTTAACTCTAATCTAGACAAGAAGCTGATACCTTCAAAGCACAGAAGACCTAGTGTTTTACATAGCACTGATTTAGGAGGAGCTATAAAAAGTAATGTGGAAGTGCATGATGTTTTAATGTTTAGTAATGTATGAAGATGACAAGTGGTGGCTGGCCCATGACATCACACAAACCTTTCCCTTGTTCTAGCTCATTCCTTCAAATTTTATTTTTGTACCTTAATTATCTAATTTTTCAGTCATTTCTCAGAAAAAAAAAACTTCCTTTCATTTTTCTAAACAGCAATTGGAACCCCTTGTTCAATTTCAAAGAGGCCATTTGGATCATGGGGAAATACAATGAATTTGGCCAAACTTTGCCTCATCAGTACCACTAACAGTTCTAATTATCATGTCAGAGTAGGGGCACCTTTGTGACCATGCAGAGACAATATGGTGACAGGGCAAATGTCAGTAAGGGGTGGCAAAATGTTGTAATAGATTAGAGAACAAAGGATTTAGACCTGGAAGAGAATGTAGGTACATGATATAACTTCTTCATTTTACACAGTAGGATCCAAAAAGGAGAAATGATTTGCCAGAGGTCATATTGGTCAGCACATGACCTCCTGACTCCAAATACATGATGATCGTGATGGTAATAGTAATAGGGATGACAAAGATGAAGATGCTAAGACAATGAATAAACCAATGATGGGAACAATGATGGACAAAAAGAAAAGGAAGAGGAATACAGAGCTTCAATTTAATGGAAAAAATTCTCTGGCTGTTCTGGGAAGAAGCATGAGTTATCACTGAACCTGGAGTTTGAATCGTGCCTTTATATCACTCTGAGGGGAGACATTACGTCTCTCTGAATACTGGTTTCCATAATTCTAAAATATGGATTCATGTGCTTAATTCTTACATGACCCTTATCACAGGAAAGCCCTTTGTAAACCTTAAAGGATTATATAAATGTGAGTTTTCATTTTGATTTTAAAAAATCCTTTCATCCATTTCTGAATAAGTATTCCTCCAATAGTTTCTCTTTTCTTATTTTCCTATGTAGTCTATTTCTGCTGTTTTTCCTTCCTGTCCTTTCTCTCTTCTTTCCTTCTTTTCCTACACTAAAAGATTTGGAAAGATTATGGTCATGGTCACAGTTTTTGTAGATGTCCTTGATCAGCAATAGCTGGAACCTAACATTTTAGTGCATTCAGTATAAGTGATTCTGTTCTTGGTTGAAGAGAAAGTCATATTTTAACTGGGAGGATCAGTATGGCTGAATCCTCTGAAACATATGGATAGGTTTACAGAATAGAATCAATCAGATACTCAAATGATATAGGAAGTGGATTATTTGGTCACAATTGGGAATCTCAGGGTTCAAAATTTGGATATAGTAGAATCAAAATTAGGCAATATGGTCAGGTTTAGGGCACAGTTAGAGCTAAAGGCTTTGGTCAGGGTTGGAGAGTGAGATGAGAATTTGATAGTCATAAGAGAGGGGTAATCAATATGATCAATATTATTACCCATCCTGGGTGTATAGAAAAATTGCAATACCCTCAACAGAAAAAAAGAAGTTAGAGAGAGTGGGGAGAGTATTGAGGAAGAGATCACCAGTTCTGTTTTGGAAATGTTGAGTATTTAATGTTTATGTGATATCTGTTTGGAGATAGTGGAGAGAGATGAGCTCACTATATAGTTCAGAGTAGAGTTTGAATTGAACCCGTAAGACCTGATGAAATAACTAAGAGACAAAAAAAAGTGAATATTTAGAATATAATATTCTGAATCACAGTTGAAGTGAATGGTTGGATTTGGAGTAGTATAATGCAAGGGTTAGGTCATAGGGTCAGCATGAGGTTCTAGTCAAGTTTGATGTTCATGGTCAGAGTTAGAGAATATGGCAAGATTTTGATTGACCGATTGATTGATTCAATGAGCTTATTTTGAATACCTACTATGTGCCAAGAAATGTGCTAGGTAATGGGGATGTAAGGATATAAAGCAAATAGTCCTTGCTTACAAGGATCTGGTATTGTAATGGGGAGAACAGAACATAGAAAATTACAAAGAAAATAAATATAAAATATATGGAATAATTTATTTGGGGAGTGATATCTGGGATAGAATTCTTGTAAGAGGCAATACTTAGATGCACCTGTGAGGGAATTTAGAAATTCCATGGGGTGAAGATGAAGAGAGAATGACTTTTGAGAACAGCCTGTTCAAAGGAACAGAGATAGGAGAAGCAATGCCAAGTTCAAGGAACAGTAAAAAGTCCAGTTTGACTGAAACATCAAACATGGAGGGGGGAGTAATATGAAACAAACTGGGAAAGGTAGTTAGCAGCCAAAAGAGAGCTGGAACTAGCTCTAAGTTCATGAAAGCTGATTGTTAAATTTTCAGTATGATCATTTAGACCTCAGAAATAGTAAAACACTACAAATTATGCACTGATTTGTCAATTTCTAGATTTAAGAAACTGATGGATACAATTGTAATGATGCATATAAAACTTAAAAGGGTGTTGTATACACTTTTTGAGAGAGACAGAGAGAGAGACAGAGAGAGAAATAGAGAGCTGTTAAATATTTACCAGTGCACCTCAAGTAAGAGCCAAATTGTGAAGTTCTTTAAAAGGCAAATAGAATAGTTATTTCATCCTAGTGGAGAGAGGGAAGCACTGGAACTTCTTGCATAGGAGAGAGACCTGATCAGGTAAGTGTTTTAGGGAGATTACTTTGGAACCTAAAGATTTAAGCTACTGGCAGGGAGATAAATTAAGTGATTAGAATCATCTAGGTGAGAGATGATGAGGGTCTGATCTAAGGTGTATCCATGTAAGTGAAATAAAAGGACAAATGAAAAGATAGTAAGGTGGTAGAATTGATAAGATGTGGCAATTTTTGCATGTGAGGAATAAAGGAGAGGGAAGAGTCAGTGATAATTGACACAGCCATCCTAGATGATTGGAAAAAATGCAGTTGCCTCAATAGAAACAAAGAAGTTAGAGAGAGTGGACAGAATATTGAGCAACAGATCACCACTGCTGTTTTGGACCTGTTGAGTATGAAATGTTTATGTGATATCTGTTTGGAGACAGTGGAGAGTTCAATATATAGTTCAGAGCAGAGGTACTAATTGAACCCATAAGACCTGATGAAACAACCAACAGAAAAAAAAAGTGTAGCGAATAAAGAGAAGTCTTAAAACAGAACGCTGGACTCAAATTGAACATAGGGGTAGGATTAAAATGATGATCCTTTAGAGGAGGCTGGGAAGAAAGTTAGGAAGAACAAAAAGGAAACACCAGAAGGGAAGAGTTTCTGTGAGGAGTGACTAGTCATCAGTGCTGAATGCCACAGATGTGTGGGAAAGGTGAAGAACTGAGAAAAGGCGCTCAGAGTTCGTAATTAAGAAATCATTGATAACCTCAGAAAGAGCTGTTTCAATGAGGAAATGCAGCTGAAAGTTAAATATAATGTGCAGAGAAGTGACTGCTAGATAAGACAAGAGATTCAATGAATACAGACAGTACAGGGAAGTTTTTGTTGTTATTGTTTCCTTATTTTTATTTAATGAATTTGCCTGTGATAGGAAGAAAACATAGAATAGCAGTTTGAATGGCATCGTAGGTCAAAATAAAGGATTTCATTTTTATGTAATTGTGTGTGTGTGTGTGTGTGTGTGTATTTTAGAAGGAAGATCTGCATGTCTTTTTAAGAAGTAAGGGAGGGACACATAGATAAGGAGAAATGGAAAATCAAAAAGAAAGCAGAAGTAATCAAAGGAGGAATGAAAAAAGGAGGGGGGTTTAGGATCAAGAGTACAAATATGGGCAGCTAGGTGGCACAGTGGATAGAGCATGGCCCTGAAGTCAGGAGGACCTGATTTCAAATCCGACCTCAGACCAAACATTTGACACTTACTAACTGTGTGACCCTGGGCAAGTCACTTAACCCCAATTGCCTAAAAGCAAAAAAAAAAGAGTACAAATAAATATACTGATTTTTGCAATGAGAACAAAAATCCCTTAGACCAAGACTGGAACAAAAAAGGAAAAAAAAATCAGAGTGATTTAAAGTGTAGTTGAGGAAAGAAGACAGAGAGCCTCACTTCTTTCTTTCTTTTTTCTTTTCTTTTTTTCTTTTCATTTCTTTTTTTTTCCTATGCAATATTTGTTGAGTTCCTCTTCTGAGATCAAGGTTGGAGAAGGTGGTTTAGGTGACTTGAAGAGAAAGTTTAGAAGAGGTGGGGAAGGCAATGAGATAATCACTCTGTGGGGGTAGGGGGATTGGATTGATATGCAACAGTGGTATGAGGAGGATGGGAGCTAGACCCCCAAAACAAAAAACCCTGGAGTTTGCCACATAGCCAAATCTCTGGCATTTGCCTAAGGCTATAATTCTATCAACTGACCTTTCATTGTGGCTACACCCAATCTCCCAATTCTATTACACTTAACCTAGCTTAACCCTCCATTGTCTTACCTCCTTATGGCCCAAGGCCATTTCCCACCCTTAATCCTAGCTAGGTTCCATTCTCCCTTGGCCAGGAGGTCCAGTTCCCAGGTGTTCTGTTCACCCCAGTTTACAGGCCACTCCCATTTAGATCTTCCTTATTCCCCTGCTCCAGTCACCCCAAACAACTTGGCCACTCCTACATCCCTTCTGCAGTCTTTCTGTATATAAGGTCCATCTTGTGTCCATTAAGGTGCTCAGATTCTCAGAATTTAGCCACTGCTCAGATTTTTACAATAGCTCACAGGGGCTCAGATTCCTTAAGAGTCTGGCCAATATGGTGGATCTTTAACGAACTTTGTCTTTGGCTGAAAGAAAGCTTGGGTCAATTTCTTTCAGGCAGGAACCATGTGTAGTGATCTTGGGTTGGGGTCCCAGCACCCCTAAACCTCTAGACCTTATCAGGTGCTCAATTGGGAATACATGACTTGAAATGTTATGGGCCCTGTCAGCATGCTTATGAAACTTCCTACATCAGCATTTAGCACCATGAATGCAGGAATAGAAAAGGTAGGTGATGAAAATAATCCATATTTTGGAAATTGTCAAGGGAAAAGTGGTGATAGGATAAGGGTTGAAGGTAGGGTAGATCAGGTAATAGTAAGAATTGGTGTTCAGAGTCGCAGTTGGAGCCTGTAGTCATAGTTGCATGTAAGTAGATTGTGTCATATGACCAAGGATTAAGTGCAAATTAGGATTGAGGATCATGGTGAGCATTGAGAATGCAGGAGGGGTTAGATGTAGTTAAGGTTGGATCACATAGTCAAGGTTAGAATACAATCAAGCTTGAAGGGGAAAATTGGAACAGGAAAGTGTAGTCTATGTGGGCTATGGCAAAATCAGGGCTTTAATGAAAGTGAATTTGTGATTATGGGGTATTATTAGGGCTAGGACCAGGCATTGTCAGAGATGATGAAGACAAAAGAAGTGAGGTCATTTTAGAAGAGTTATTGAGTCTCCTTCAGTCTCTGTTTTTTATTCTTTTCCAGCAAGACATGAATTAAAATGGGGGGGAGGGCATTAAATCATTTCAGAACCCAATAACCCAAATATCCTTGTGTAGACTAACCTTTACCTTCCTCCATTAGGTGAACTGTTCAAGGACTCCCCTCCCCCATGCTTCAAACTAGAATGGACTTCTGAGGCACCGAATTTGGAACACAGTCAGCCCCTGCCACTTAACACAGAGGTTTCATCACTGCTGGCCAACTCTGACCTCCTGCTTTTAAGTTTAAAAGCCTCCCAAGTCTTCTTGGACATCAAATAGCTCTCACCACACACCATTTGGACAATTTAAATGCAAATGATTAGGGAACATTTGGGCTTCATTCCCATTAACTTATTTTGGCTTTTCCAAGCGAAAGAAATATATGGCTCAGAGCAGAGCATTGTAAGGGACTGGAACAAGAAGTAAAAACAAAAAAAAACTAAACAAAAAACTAAGAATTCAAAGAGTTTTAAGACAGTTTAAACCATTTACCAGATACACAAACCCTAGTTAGTTTTGTCTGGAAAATATATTTAGCCTGATTATTTATGTCCTAGAAAAGGGGATAAGTAAAACATAAGAAGGCAGTTTGAAGGGCAAAAGGCATATAAGATTGGACAGGATCATAGTATTTCTAACTCAAAAAGACCTTAGAGATCATCTAACCCAGACTTTCATTTTATAGATAGGCATAACTGAGGCTCAGGGAAGATAATTGACTTGTTTAAGGTTACACAGATGCTAAATAGCAGATGAAGAACTCCAACTAAGGCCTTCTGAATTCAAATTGAGTGCTTGTCTAACTAAGCCACACCTAAGCCATGTGATAGGTTTTCTACATTATGGCTTAAGGGAGCATGGGTCTGGCTTTCAGAAGTCCTGTGCTTCATCCTGCTCTGCAATTACTGCCCATGTGACCTTGGGTAAATCATTTAGAGGTTAATTTGACCTGTTTCCTCATCTATAAAAGTGTGATGGGTGATGAGGATGGGATCTGGACCCCAAAAAGGAAAAACCCTGGACTTTCCCACATGGCCAAATCTCCAACATTCCCCTGAGGCTATAATTCTATCAACTGGCCTTTCATTATCTCCTATGCCCAATCTACCTCCCTATGGCCCCAGGCCACTTCCCACCCTTAATCCTATCTAGACACCATTCTCCCTAGGCCAGTGGTCCAGGTCTCAGGTATTCTGTTCACTCCAGCTTACTGGCCACTCCCAGTATCTTCCTTAGACCCCTCCTACAGTCACCCCAAACTAGTTGGCCACTCCTAGATCCCTCCCACAATCTTTCTGTATATAAGGTCCATCTTGTCTCCATTAAGGTGCTCAGATTTTTTATAATCTAGCCAGTGCTCAGATTCTTAAGATCTGGCCCACTTGATTAGCGATACAAATGCTTAGATTCCTCAAGAGTCTGGCCAATGTGACAGATGTTCTAATAAACCTTGTGTCTGGCTGAAAGAAAGCTTAGGTCAAATTCTTTCAGGCTGGACCCACCTATCATGATTTTGAGGTCCCAGCACCCTTAATCCCCTACACCTCAACAATGGTTGAGTTAAATAACCTTGACATTACTTTGCAGCTCTGGAGCTAGAGGGTCCTAGGATTTTATCATCTTTAAGGTTATTTCTAGTTTTCATCATCTATGGCTCTGGGGTTACTTTCTATTGATCCAGTTCTTGTTTGAGATCCAATCCAACCTCAGATAAAATCCATTCCATGAATGGTCATAGCAAAGAAGAATATCAATATACCTCAACTTCCGTTGTTGATTATTCCGTATTTTGAAATAGCATCTTAGCATTTTTAGCTGGAAGTGAACTTAAAAATCATCTCCCATTTTATAGAAGAGAGATCTGAGACTGAGTGAGTGGAAATGACTGACCCAATGTCACACAGCTTGTTAGTCATAAAGATAGGACAAAATATTTTGCCCTTTCCACCACTCCAGGTACTGTGTGGTCCATGTGCAGAATTCAACCCATGAAAGCTGTGAAGAGCCCAGCATTTGTTTCGTATGTTGCATTACACTCCGGGTGCCAAATTCCAGGCACAGAGAGGATTAATGAAATGGCATCTCTAATGTGCTTCAAAATCCTCAGAGGAAGTTCCCCTGACTCATTACAGGGTAATATTATTCTGGCTATGGAGTTTAGTTAAAAAAAAATAATGTTTTCTCTCCTTTATTGCTAATTTCTCTAGATTTACCATAGATAGCCTCCATCTGGAGATGCAAAACTTGCCTCCTTTATTACCTTTCTCTCTCTGGCTTGTGCCCCAAACAAAGGTAATTATAGCAGACCCTACAAAGACCTTTACCATGTTGTTGCATGTCCTAACTATTAAGTTCCGGGAAGGCAGAGACCATATCATATCTAATCTTTGAGAACAGTATTCAACATACAGTAGATCATAAGCAAATAATTATTGAATGAAAGCATGTGTTGGTAAAGATATGTATATTTATTAGTGAGTATACTATGAATATGAAAAAAAATGCTAAGATTAGAGACTTATAGAATAAAAGGAGTAAAAGGAAATAAAAGCAGCCACACCTGGTTACTGTGATATAGCAGATGAAGAACCAAATCTGAAATCAAAAGACCTGAGTTAGAACCATGTATCTGCTATTTACTAGCTGCGTTTTCTAGGTTAAGTCATTTCCCCTTTCTAGACCTGAGTTTCTCCATCTGTCAAATGAGGATGCTGGATTATGTTTCTAAAGTCCCTTTTAGCATTCTGTCCTAGGAACATATGCCCCATTCCCTCTCCTGGAAACCAGGGGAAACTTGGATTAGATTTTATCCATAATAGTTTGAACTTCTTAATCTTATGATTCTATAATGCTTCCAGAGCCTCAATTTAGCTCTTCACAGCTATATGAAATATTACACTTAGATTAAACTTGAATTTCAACTCAACAAACATTTTTAAGCACCTGCTATATCTTTATCCTGTGTCCAATGCTAGAGATTCAAAGATGAGAAATCTGCTGTCCTGACCATTCAGGATCCTAATGGCAGAGGGAAGACATGGACCCAAAGGGCTAAGGTTCAAGTTAGGAGACACAAATATTTAATAGTTCTCTCTCTTAGAAACTCTAAGTACAAAAGATATATCTAAGCAAAATGCTTTTTGATATTCCAGGAGAGAGAACTATCCACTGTGTGTGTGTATGTGTGTGTGTGTGTGTGTGTGTGTGTGTGTGTGTGTGTGTGTGTGTGTGTATGCATGTGTGTATGTGTTTGGATGGGGAGAGGAGGGTTGTGGGGAAAGGTAAAGGATCAGGGACATTTTTGTGCAGGGAATAATATGTGATTGAAGCTTTGAATAAGTAGGACAGTGGGAAAAGAGGGTGGCGATTTCTGAAATGATACATCTTCTCATGATGCATGTCATAAAGACAAGAAAAGATAGGAAAAAAGTGGAGGAGTAGGGTAATCCATTTTTTTTTTCTGGAAATTGACATGGAAAGGAGTAATGTGAGCTACAGTTAAGAAGCCTGCAGTCTAATGAAACCTTGAAATATTTACCAGGTTAAGATCTTGTGAATGATCAGCTACTAAATGTGTATGTTAATAAACATACTATATCCATGCACATTCATAGATTTAGAGTTAGGAGTTTAGATAACCTATGATCTATAGATAAGAAAATATAGGCTCAGAGAGGCAGCTGGGTAGCACAGTAGTTGGAGCACTGGACTTGGAGTCAGGAAGAGTTGAGCTCAAATTCTGTTTCAGATACTTCCTGGTCAAGTGATCCTGAGCAAATCATTTAACCTCTTTGTGAAAGTTTCCTTATATACAAAAGAGTGACAACAATAGCTTCTACCTATCAGGTTTCTTGTGAGGATTAAATAAGATATTTGAAAACAACTTTGCAAATGCTAAAGTATCGTATATGCTACCTATTAGTTATTATTATTAAATATTTGCCCAAGTGTACAAAGGTTGTAAACCTGGACTTTGACTCTCATTCATGTGATTCTAAATCCAGAACTTGATTCATAGCACCATACTGTCTTTCTTAAACGTAAACACACTACAGCCACCTCAGCTGAAGAGGTATGTGTCTAATCCCTTTTAAACCTGCTACATTTACACTCCTTGCATAACATATACATGTCATTTAGTATGTTTAGAATAATCATGTTTTAGTACATGCATGCCTATTAGGACACACACGTGTGTATATATGCACATGTATGTACATGTGTATTTATGTTTTATGCAAGCATATATGTTTGTGCGTGTGTGTGTGTGTGTGTGTATGTGTGTGTGTATCATCCAAGGAACATAATATTTAGATCTGAAAGAGAGTTTAAAAATCACATAGTCCAAAACCACAATTTTACAGTTGAAAAACCTGAGGCCCAGAATAACTGCTGAGTGTCAGAGCTGAGACTTGAACCCAGGATACATAAACACACATAGATGCAGACATATAGGCACACACATGCAAGTATGTGTGGATGTATGTGTATGTGTATACAAAAATTAAAGCATATCGTCACATTAAGAATTATGGGACATGGTGGTATATACATACACTTATATTCATGTATTTTCAAATGTATATGTGCATATGCACATATTAAATCCACATCCATTGGGGTGTGCGTATGTACATACATATTATATACACACACATATATATGTATGTATATGTTTAGACTTAAAGCTGCACTAAGACTTATGGGATATGCAGTAATTTGTATATGTGTATACATGTATTTGCAAATGCATTGTATATACATATCCACACATGTGCATATGTACACATTAAGTTAAATCTACCTCAATTGGGGAGCTGTATATGCATTCATACATACATACATATACATACATACATGCACATATCCCTAACTGAGGTGTATTTAATTTGGAATCTAGTTCTGGTGAAGTTACTTTGCATTTATGACATTATTATTCAATTGCCTTTCCCCTGATGCAGACCTGGCAGGCTGCTCTGCACTGACAGATGTGCTTGTTTTGGTTGAATCACCACCGCCAGGCGTATTATCAGTTTTACTAATGTTTGCTCTTTTATACTTTAACAGGTAGAGTGAGTCATCCTGTCCACACAGACCTGTGGAGAGACACACATACAGACTCATAGCTCCACCAAACAATCTTGGACATGAGCCTGCATCATTGTTGTGGGTACATAAACAGGTGTGCCTCCAGAGAAAAACATATTAACACATGAAGCACACAGATGTTGTCCTGTATATAGAAATACAGCCACAGGCAGAGCCAAGAATTCAAAAAATCTGTTTCGGTTTTTATTTCTCTCTGACTCTATCTCTATTTTTGTGTCTTTCTGTGTCCCTACTTGTCTTTCTCTTTTCCACATCTCTGTGTCTCCCTGTCTTTGTCTTTTTCTCTCCCTCTCTGGCCCAGATAGACGTATCCCAATATATACACTTATAGACCAGTGCACACACGTGTATCTATATCCACACATATAAACATGTATATATACACACAAATATATACGTACATACATTCACACACATATATACATACATATATACATGTGTATGTGTATATATGTATATACATGTGTGTGTATGTATATATACATATATATGTATATATGTGTGTATGTATGTGTATATATATGTATATATGTGTGTGTATATATATACATATATATATGTATTTATACACACACACATACACACACACATCTTTTAAACATGTGTGTGGGTGACCAGATCATAGAGTCATTAGCCTCTCAGCCCCAGGTTCTTCATAGATAAAATGGAGATAATAGCATTTTCATCACCTATAGAATATGGTTATCATTGGATTTGTGCTGTTTAACAATATTATTGCTGACTTGGACAAAGGAATCGGCAGCATTCTCAGGAGATAAACAATCCAAAGCTAGGAAAGATAGCTAGTTAACCCACTGGATGACAGATCCAAGAAACAAGAAGATGAGGACTGGCTAGTATGTTCTACAAATTTACTAAGAAAATATCTAATGTGGCTAAATATAAAGTATCACATGAGGATTATATAGCTAATCTCTATCTCTATATCTATCTATATCTATATGTCTATGGCCCACTATGAATTAACAGTCTTCTAAAGCAGCCAGAAATCATGAATATAACCTTGGATTGAATTAATCAAGGTCCATTTTTCAGTACTCATGAGGTTCTACTCATTACTTTCCTGGTAAGAACACAACTGGAATATTGCGTTCTTTCCTGGAAACTACATTTTAGGTAGGACGTTGATTTGAAGGAGCATATCTCAAGAGAGACAAACAGGATGATGGCAGCCTTAAAGTTCATACCATATGAGGATCCTTTGAAGACATTTGGAATGTGTAGAGAAAATCAGTCTTGATGGAAATAACAAATTCTAACAAGTCAAGTTGTCCCCAGGGGGATTGAACTCAATGGGAGATAATGTGTTGCTCATCATTGGAAGACTTAAAGTAAAAGCTGGATTTCTACTTATCAGGTAAGTTGCTGTGGGGATTATTTTTCAGGTATGAGTTGGCATAGACAGTCACTGAGATTATTTCCAAATTAGAAATTCTATAATTCTGGGAAATGAGATAAGAGTGTCAGAGAAGTAGAAATATAATGTTGAGATCTTTGGACTTGGAGTAATTCAATTTAGTTTTGAATCACAGACTTACCATACTAACTAACATATGTACAGTGCTTTGAGGTTTGTGAACTGCTTCATAAATATTATCTGATATGATTGTCCCCAAAATCATGGTGGCCTGTGCTCTTATTAGCTTCATTTTCCCGATGAGGAATCTAAGGCAAAGAGAGGCAAAGAGATTTATCCAGTCTCATATGACTAGTAAGTATCTGGGGCTTGATTTGAAAGCAAATCTTTCTTATTCTAACCACTAAAAAACCTACCTGTTTGACTTTAGTCAAGACTCTTCACCTCTCAGCCTCTGTTTCTTTTTTTCTTTTGAATTTAATAAACATAAAAATATAAAATTTCAATATTCAAATAAAGTCCTTCTCTTTTTCCTCCTCTTCCTCCTCCTTCTCTCTCTCTCTCTCTCTCTCTCTCTCTCTCTCTCTCTCTCTCTCTCTCTCTACTTTACTGTCACTACCCTCTAAACCCTCTCTTGTTCCCCTCACTTTCATTGTAACCAATAAGTGTAGTCATTACAAATACATACATATGTACATATATATATACACATATATATACACATATATATATACACACACACACACACACATATACATTATATATGTATATGCATACACACATTCATAGGTATGTTGTATATATGCATAGATATGCCTATGTATATATGTACACATTCATGCATACACACATACATACACATGCCAATGAGAACGTACCTCTAGAGTGTGCTAGCACTCTGGACTCAGACTCTATGTAATCTGTGATCAAGATGGAAATAGAAACAGGAGGGAGTGACATTTGTAATCATGTTTTTGGAATTGTGGCCCTGCCACAATTTGTGTCTGTGTCTAGAGTTTCCAGGGACATAACAATAAGAGGTGCCCCAAAGTGTAAATGGCTGCCTTTGCAGTTGAGTATTTACACTCACTAGTGGTCTTCAAGAAGAGTCTGGTTGACAATGGTGGAGAATGTTATAGAGGGTATTTCTCTTCAGTTATGGGTTAGAGGACAGAGAGAAAGAAAAAGAAACAGAGACACAGAGAGATGGAGACAGAGAGACAGACCTATAGGCTGAAAGACAGAGACAGAGAGACAAGGCCTGAAACAAAATCAGAGACAGACAAACAGAGACAGAGCAGGAACTACTGGGCCAATAGATGTTTAATGTCTGTCGAGGCATATGAAGACGTATATCAAGTCCTATTCATAAAAACTCAACAATTTAAAGATTGTCATCAAAAGACTAAACTGTGAGAAATGATAGGATTGATTGTCTGACTCGTTCCTATTAACTGTGCAACTAAGTTCAACTACAATGTCTTTTAGAGTCCCTCATGAATAATAACGACTAAATGAATGACTCAGAGGTAGCTACATTTTCATTTTATTGTTCAAACCATTCTCTATTTCTGATGTAGTAAATGAGATGGGTAAATAATTGAGCATGGAGTGAATGCGTGCATCTATGGAATCTTCGGATCTATGTAAATGAACTCTCTCTTTGGGGAATGGTGGAATAGAACTTCTGGATTTTCAGAGCTTAAATATCCTTCTGCTAAATGAGGCCATCACAAACAAAAGGAGTAGGGTGATTTGGTGCTGTCAGTAGAACAGACCTGAGATGCTATGAAAAGAATTCTGGTCAATATAATCATATTGTCCTTCTGTTTGGGGTGGTCATTTATGAATATTCACCCATATTCTTCCCTTGTGTGCCTTGATGAAGCTATGAGTTCATGCAATTGTCTAGGTTATACACAAATACTCAATTTAAACTTGCTTTGCAATTGTAATATCACTCAGTCTTTTTTCAGCAAGACTTGGAGTTCCTGAGAGGTGGCAGGACAGCTAAATTCTCTCAACTTATAAGAGCCTCTAACCTGTTGAATGTCATTAATTTAACTTCCTGAGGGTAAATTCCTTAGGGGATCGGGTCTGCATAAAAGAGAAAAAGAAAGAAAAAAAAGAAAGAAAGAAGGCAAACTCAACCACTGAATGCTTCCTACAAGATATTAGAGCAGAGAGGAACTGCAATATTCATCTATCTAGGCCAACTGTCTGCCTTTACAGATCAGTAAACTGAGGCAGAGACAAAAACCTGTCTTGAAGTGAAAAAAATATTTGTAGAGCCTGGAGTAGAACTAAGATCATCTGATTGTGACCACAATGGTCCATGGAGAGCAAGAGAGTATCAAACTATGACTCAGCTGTTTCCTTCCTACTTTCAAAGAATCAGCCTAGAAATCAGCAGTAAGGGAAGGTTAGTGATACTTTCACTAAAACTATTATGTGGGATCTTAGGATCATAATTTTTAGAGTTGGACAGTACTTCATTTTTACAGATGAGTAAGTTGACTTCCAAAGAGGTCAAGTGACTTCCCCAAAGATAACAGGTGTAGTAACAGAACCAGAAGGCCAACCCATGTCCCATGAGCCCAAATCTAGTGCTTTTTCTAATAAATCATGATGCTTCTTTTTCTGACTCAACATGCTCTTCAGGCTTCTCAACCTTCTCGACCTCACCACCTGTCTTCTAGCCTTGGATAATTCTTTGCCCTTTCTCCTAATTTGTGGTAACCCCTACAAGACCATGGTTTCATGAGTAGCTTCAGCTATGCAGGCTTCCCTCCCAATTCAATTCACTTTCTTCCCTTTCTTGCTCCTTCCTTTCCAGAACCCCTTTATGTACTATCTTCTCCTGTTGGATTGCAAGTTCCTTGAAGGAATACACTATCTGGTTTATTAGTAGTTTTATGAGTAGTGCTTAGCACAGCAGCTGGCATTTAATGAAAGCTTTAATGAAAGAGTTATCTATCTCTCTTACTTGCCAATGTCTTGTGCCTAACAGATGCTACATCTGGGACTTGAATTCAGATCTTCTGATTCACTCCTTCTTGCACTATTAAATGTTTCTAAAAACAATACAAAAACAAACAAAAACTGTCTAATAATAAATAGATGAATTGCTTTCTTATTTGACTGATTTTCAGAGGGATCTTTTAGTATGAGGCACAACACTGTTTATAGACAGCAGTGGAAACAGTTAAACTTCCTTCCATGATTTAGAAACCCATGGTAATTCAGAAAATGATGAATATGATCATTATTTTGGGAAAAGGCTAGGAATAATTTCTTCCTCTGAAAATTTCCAGGAGAAGTCAGTTTAATTTCAAAAGTTTGTTGTTGTTGTTGTTGTTGTTATTTTCTCCAGACAAGGACTCAATGAAGTAAATATGTTTTCAACTTATGGGACCCACAATCATTTTTTTATAAATCATAAGACTTTCATGTGTTCAAAACTTTTCTGCACAAACACGCTTATCATATATTTTTCATCAACTTAGATCTTTTATTTTTATACCAATTTATATTTTAATATATAAATAGAAATTATTAATATAATATAATTAAATCTACATATATAATATCAGGAGACCTATGCCCTTTCTTAGTTTACCTACTAACTAAACTTTTTGTACCCTCTGTTTCATTAAAAATTAAATTGGGGGGGTGAGGGCAAATGATAATAATAATAGTAGTAATAATAATGATAACATTAATAACAATAATAAAAAATAAACATAACAGACATTTTCATAGCCCTTTTTATAGAGTATCTTCAGCTAATCCAATCATTGAGAATGTGTCAAGTATTGGGCTATTACAATTCAAGTTAATTCAATTCAATTAAACTCAATTAAAGAAACATTTATTGTCCACAAAGTGTCAGACACTGTTGGACACTGGGGACAGAAAGACCAAAAACAAACAAAAAATAGTCTCTACCCTCAAGGAATTTATATTCTACTGGGGGAAGTGTAGGCCACAGCATACCCAAGGAAGTATAAAATATATTTTTTAAAGTAAGTGGGGAGAGATGCTAACACATTGGGGGATCAGGAAAGGTCTCTTGTAGGATGGTGCTCTTGAACCCAATCTTGATGCTCATTATAGGTTCCATAAGGCAGAATATTCCTAGCAGGGTAGGGACAGAATGGACAGCGGAATGTTTCACTGGTGGATATAACCAAATCACAAACTAGGATAGTGTTATCAAGTGCCTCTGCTCTCCATTTTGCTTGGTAGTATCATATTAAAAAAATACCTTCTAGTTGTGACCAAGCTCCACTTTCCTTCATCTGTTGATAACTGATATTTTGTGCTTATTGGAATGGAGATGAGGACAGGAGGAAAGTGAATCCAATCTTTTCTCACCTACTTCCTGCTGGTAGATCTCTTTGAATGAGGAGGAGATGTTTGAAGAACCTTCCCTTCTCCTACCTATCTCCTCCAGTGTAGAAATGTTCCTCAGAGGTGATTATGAGATTAAGGAGGAGGGTAATGTGTCCTTTTAGACATGTTGACATAGAATAAGGTTCTCTAGAACTCAAAATGAGGTCCCCCACCACAACACACACAGCATGTGGACTGGGTGGAGGAGGGGAACTTCTCTTCACTTAATCAGGTCAGACTCCTACTAGTCCAAACTCACTGTTAGACCTGAGAAGACACATGACTGAGTGTTTGACCTAGTTTTTTTGCCCAAAAAGTTATAAGCAGGATTTCTGGGATTTTGCTGTTTGGCCTGGTCTCCTTTGTTTCTATTGTCTACCAGCTTTGTGATGAGACCTGGTATCTCTACACCCTGCTCCTACTCACTTTAATCCTCTCTTTCACCAAAGAACAGAATTTAGGTTTTTCTCATTCTTTTCCTTTTGCTTCTACCCTTTTTTCCTTTACTTTGAATTATGGAATTTGACCATATTCTTCTCTTGTTTTCCCCATTTCTTTTTTCACTGTTCATACTGAAAACAAAAACAAAACAAAACAAAAAACAAACAAAAAACACAACAGCAGCAGCAGCAACAACAACAACAGCAACACATGAACCTATAACCACATCTGCCTCAATGAGCTTTGGGAAGGTAATTAAATGCCTTCCAGTTTACAGGAATAATAATGTACATATATTTTTCGAATCATTATTAAGAATATTATTTTTCTGATAAAGAGGTCATCACTAGTAGACTTGGATGTTGTTGAGTTAATGCTTTATCTTATGTCCGTGAGCTTGGCAATTCAAATTATACAAAATTGGTTTGTCCATTACTGAGCTAAGAACGTTCTGATATACTCTATTATGATGACCCCCATGACATAGTTTACTCTCTAAAGCAAAACTGTGTGGTTATTTTATTTTCTTGGGGAGGGGCAGATGTGGCTAGAATATCCCAGGAGTCAGGACAGATTCATGAGGTGATGGAGACAGCAGCTGGTGGCGCAGGTTTTGATGGTGCAGATTCCCCTCCCTGCTTCTTAACATGCTTTAAAGTATTTGAGTACACACACACACACACACACACACACACAGAGATGTACATATAGATGCATATATCACACATATATGTTTGTGTGTATAAACATACACATATGTATATACACATGTATGTATATCTGTGTGTACGCACACACCTGTGTGTGTATGTGTGTGTGTGTGTGTGTATAATCTCAATTGAGCCTTATACAAACCCTATAAAGTAAATACTACACTTACTATCATCCCCATTTTCAGATGAGAAAGCTGATATTCAGAAAAGTAAATGTGCCATAGTCACACAGCATGTAAATGTTAGAAGTAAGCCTTGAACTCATATCTTCCCAACCATATTTAGCACTTTATCAGACTGCCTCTCAAACTATGTTATCTCTCATATTTCTTCCAGCTGTGACATTCTCTTGTCACAATCTATTTTCTAAGGCCTTTTTTATCTCTAATGTTATTTATTCTTATGTCTCTTTCAATTCTACAAAACTTTTAGACAACTTTTTAAGGGTGTATTTATTGGATTAATGGGCCATTGAAATACTTTATTAATGTACCTCTGAAAGTGTTAGCCTTAGCTTTCTGAAGTCATTTTCTCATTCAGGATTCCTGATACCCTAGTAAAAAAATCCTGTAAATATTAACTGAAAGTCAGAACCCTGTCTGAGAGTTTAAAAGACCAGACTTCTAGTAATCTCCATGGTGGAATACAATTGACCACATAACAGAAAACAAAGCTAAACAGATTGAAAATTTATTGGCGTCTGCTGTGTTGTGATTATGGCTTTTAAAATGATGCACATCACATGTGTAAAATGCACAAATACATTACACCATTGCAAAATGTGGGCCATGGTGGTTGTATACAATGAAAGATTTTTATCTAGAGCAGGATGCTGCCTTTTTATACTGTCCCCTGCCAGCAGAACGCCTGGAATGCTTTTATTGGTTAAACATAATAATAAAATGAGATTCACCCAATGTGAAAACCAAAAGGACACCCCTATTAGGGATACTGGCTCAATTGATTCCTCAGAGGACATAAACCACCCTTTTGTGAAACTTAACACTGAGAAAGAGAGTGGTTTGTGTAATCACATTTTGATGCATCTCTTTAAGAAATGTTTTATTGTTGCTAGTAGAAAGCATATATACATTTTGTTCAAGGCCCTATACAATCATACTACTTTGCATTGTGTTCAGAGGATTCCTAAAGTCATTCATTGAAAGAAGAAGGGGCTTTAGAAGACAAGATAGTTCCAAGGTAGAGACCCTCAAAGAGGAGGGTTGAATTTCAGTGATTGGCTCTCATTCAGAAAAACTAAAACAAAAACAAATATACTTTTATACCTATAGCTGATGGTGGGGGATGAGGGAGATTATTTTAAAAGTACAGAAGCACCTTAGAAAACAGATTGTTAGATATTAGAACATAGAATGTTAAAACTGGAAGGAATCTTAGAACATTAGTAATAGGACACAGAATATTAGGTCTGGAAGGGACCTTGGAACATAATACATAGAATGCTAGAGCTGGAGGATACCTTAATAATCACATATGTCGTTCTTTTTTTCTTAAAATTAAGGGAACTAAGTTCCTGAGAACTTAAGAGACTTCCCCAAATCAAAGTGATAGAACCAAAATTTGAATTTAGATTTTCTGGATAGATATTTGAATAAAAAGAATATGGAAGAGAATAAATAGGTTATCAGGGGAATCCCTTCCATAGAGACTTTGAAAAAGTAGACAACAAGCTGTTCTATGTATAGTCTCATTCTGGTCCTGACTGAAGAAAGGGGTTTGATTTGATAGTGGTTTAAATCCTAAAGGAGCTTGGCGTCTAGTCTAACTTTACAATGAATTATCTAAATTACTTTTCTTTTGCTGCTGCTCATCATCCATTCCCTAGCAGTTAGATATTTACAGGCAACAGTTAACCAGCCTGAGATATTCCATTCAGATAAGGATAGTGAGACTGAGAAACTATTTCCTGCAAAATACATGCAGTGCAACCCACTGGGAGCAGTTTCGACCACCAGCTCTTCTATTATCATTCTAGTCTAACTGCAGACAAACATAGGCAAGCAGGCCCACATGTATTTTTCTTAAGAATTATAGACCAAAAGTGGAGAGGGGAGGGGGAAAGAAGGAGGGATAAAGTCCAAGTTTCCTTTGGGCCTTTTCTTTTTCTTTAAATCCCTGATGAAAGAAACTGAAGAACAAAATAATACCACTACCAACAAAATAGGTCAGAAAAGCAATTCTGGCTGGAATTTTATTTAACCTAACTCCCTGACTTCAGGCAAGTAAATTTCATAAGCCATTTAACGAAAGGGGAAACTGAAGCCTAGAGAAAAGAAATGAATGGCCCAAATTCAAACAATAATCTAATGGTAGAGTTGGTATCAAAACATAGGCCAACTGATTCACAATTTTGTACTATTTCCACTATAAAATGATGCTGTGATCCATTATCTGAAATAATCTGGAATGTCTAAGACATTAACTTTCTTTTTCTTTTTTAAATCATGGAGACTTTGATTAAATCCTACTCTTGAAGACTAGCCCAGCAGAGCATAGACTTTTGTATGTTTTATACTTGCGGTAAGGATGTAGTGATAAATTCTGTTTGCTTTCTGAGGACCACCCTAGTTAAGTTCATAGACACCTAGTATGAGTTGGTTGGGCATTCGGTGATAAATTAGTTCTAGGTGAACCATCAAATAAAGACAAACAAAATGACTCTCAGTCCTTTGTGGTGCCCTTTTTTGTCAACATTGAACAGTGGTAGAGCATGATATCAGGAGACAGAGAATGCTAATAAGAACTCTTATAGGAACATCATAAATGTTAACTTAGCTGATGGTACTACAAATATGGACCCAATGTCCAGTGACCAAGGAGTAGCCCAATACAAGAGAAATTGAATTAAAACAATTTTGACATGCTCACTATAAATTAAACCAGTAAATAAACAAAAACATTTTCAGTTAAATAGAAGGATTAGCAAACAAGTAATTTTAAGTATCAATTCTGTGCCAGGCACTATACTATCTTCTGGACAGATAATGATAAAAATGACATTTTCCTTTAAGGACCTTACAATCTATCAGGATGACTGCCAGGGTCTGTTTATAAAGACAAATGAAGGAGTTGGTTTTATTTTACTAATGCCTAAAGGCGATAAGAAATATTATTTAATGGTATAGCCAATAATCTCATATTGCAGTGCTCAAGCTATGTACACACACACACACACACACACACACACACACTACCACCACCACCACCATGACCACCACTATCACTATCATAATAGTAACTATAGATTATATGCAAACCAGTGGTAAAGTATGAGGAAGTGGGGTGATTCATGAAGAACTCAATGAAAAAAATACTAATAAATCAAGTTAATTTATTCTTTGATACTTAGCGACTTCGATGCTAAGGTTGGCATTGGGAAGATGACAAAACAAACAAACGGGGGAAAAGTATGGTTCAGGAGCAAAGAAGGAGGCAAAAAGTTTGTAAACTCTGAAGGAACCTGGTAATCATATATCAACAATTTGTGATTCAAGAAAAGGACGGAGAGTTTCTAGACATGGTAAAAATCAAATGATAACACAAAGGGATTGTGTAAAAATAATTTCTTATTAACAAGGTAGTGATCTTTATTTTTGGGTGGAATGGATCACAGAACCTTTGAATCATTATGAGAGTAATACCAAGAGCTCTACACCTTAGACACTGTTGTCTCCCTTCTCCAATAGCATCTCATAGAAGCATACAATCATAGACTCATAGGACATCAGTGCTAATTGGAACTTAGAACACAGAAATTGGAGCTGGAAGAAACTTTTAAAAAAATAATATTATTACATAGAACATAGAATAGTAGATCTGAAAGGAGAATATCTCTTCCTTTGCAATGCAGCCTGGTAGAATATAGAATATTAGTGATAGAAGGAATCTCAGAACATACAATGTTAGAATTTAGAATGTCAGAGGTGGAAGGGGAAAGTTCTCTTCTTGGGGAACATAGACCATTAAAATATACAACATTTGCAACAGAAGGAACCTTAGAATATATAATGTTAGAATGTAGAATGTTAGAGCTATGAGGGATATTAGAGAGTGTCCAGTCCAGGGATGGGGAACCTGCAGCCTTGAGACCACATGTGACCCTCTAGGCCTTCAAGTACAGCCCTTTGACCAAATTCAAACTTCACAGAACAAATTCCCTTATGGCTTCAAGGCCACATGTGCCTGACTAGGTTCTGAAGTGAGGCCCTTTTACTGAATCCAAACTTCACAGAACCTCCAGGCCACAGGTTCCCCATCTCTGGTCTAGTCCAATCCTTTTCTTCAAGGCTGTAATTTAAGTCTGTCTGATTCAGAGAGGAAAGCAAAACAAAAAGGACAGTGTTGAGGAGTAATAGAGATTCAGGCTCATGGAGGTAAAAGGAGCTCAGAATCACTGGGGCAGAGATTCATAGTCAGCCCTTTCTCTCCTCAGATTGCTTCTGGTTGGATGACAGGGGAGACAGCCCAGAAAGATACGGACAAAAAATGCAATTACACATTTCCTGTTCAATGAGGGGACAGAAGCCAGAACCTATCTCAAACTTAAAAAATTAATCAAGGGACAGTGCCCAGTAAAAAAATACTCCAAAGAGAGCTTTTCTCTTCTGCATCTGTGCTTCTGAAAGTTAATCATCATCCTTGTCCTATATTAGAGCCCAGAGTCTGGCATTTTTCATTCTTGGAAAATGGCTTTATCCCCATAATACGAGTGCATTCTGCCATCGAGAACTACAGTCTCTAAAAGGAGAGGATCTCCTTGTTTCTTTCCAATAATAGAGAAGGCTGCCAACATAAGTATTTTAAAACACTGATTTCATCATCTCACCTCCATGATTTAGAAACTTCAATGGCTGTCTATGCTACAGCCTAGAGCCACAAGTTAAAATATCTCCATCTTTTCACTTTAGGCCTTCCAATATCCAATTGAACCATACCTTGACATAATAATCCTACACAAGCCCCTCAAATCTATCGTGCACTCTAATTAGGATGTTCTCTCCACTCTTTTGACCATATCTTCTACTCATTTCCATTTCACAGAAACTGATTTCCTGAATCCCAGGCTAATGTCCTCTCAACTACACCATACCATACATTTGGAATACCACACCCCTCTACTTTGAAACCATTCTCTCCACCCAGGATATTCTGTACCTTCCTCTCTACCTATATAAATCTCATCCGTTCTTCAAGGATTAATTCAATTCCTCCTCCCTTACCCCTCATTACCAAGAAGCTTTACAACTCCAGTCCCACATTAACCCCTGCTTTGTCTGAATTTTCTTTGTATAAGGAAAAGTATGCTGGATTAGCAGTGAGGTAATGAGGAGAAATGGGGTGGGATCAAGGGGAGTACTGGGGTGTGGTCTAATATTGGCTCTGGAGAAAGAGAAGTTGTATTTGAATCTTGCCTCTGACTCTTCCTACATTCTTAACCATGGACAAGACATTTAGATTCCAAGAGCCTATTATCCATTTTTAAAATGTGTAGGTTGTACTAGGCTGCCTCAAAAGTCCCTTTCTGGTCTATATGGATAATCCAAGAAACTGACTTTTAGGATTAGTTCCGCTAACTACCCTTGTACTTTGGAACAAGTTACTTAAACACTATGTCTCTCAGTAAGGAGACTAGGGTATTTGAAGTCAAGAAAAAAGTTTATTTCCTAGCTCTAACACTGTGATCATAAGCAAATTACTTAACCTCTCTGTATTTCAATTTCCTTTTTCTGTAAAGTAGTGATAACACATTGGTACAAGGGGAGTAAGACATTTTGTAAAGCACATTTGCTAAGCAAATAAATGTAAATGTATTGTGTTGCATAAATGTGAGTTATTGTTTTTTTATATGCAAAATGAGGTAATTAGACAAGATAAACTCAAAGTCTTGCTCTCTAATTTGCTGTGTTCTAAAGTTTTTTCTAAGTCTAGGAATATAGGTTCTAAGGCTACTTCAGGCTCTAATATTATTTGTTCTTTGTTCTAAGCTTTTGTCCCTCTCTGGCATTTTACCTCTCTGGGTCCTCTATAATTTGTCATTTAAACTGCAAAACCTAGTATTAATTTCTGTATACTATATAGTATTTGTTTTCTGGCCAGCCCATCTTAGGATGAGCTTCCTTTTCTCTGAGCTTGTAGTAAACCAGAGAATAGGTGACTTGTCTAATTCCTATGAAGTATTATTCACATTCCTATTTAAGGTCAGCAAGTTGACAAGAAGTGTTTCCCAGGTCTCCTTTAACATTACCTGATAGTCTTCTAAATTTGTTTATGGTGCATTTATGGCCATGAACTCAATTAACAGTGTTCATACCACATGGTAAATGTGATCAGCAGCACCTGAAAACAAGAAAGGTTCCCCCTCCCCCCTTTTTCTTGTAAATTTTATATCATGAAATGAAAGTCAGTTAAAGATCCATTAAGCAGGGATTGTAATGGGAAGGAGGAGCTGTACTCTCTATCTGGTTTGGGGAAGATAAGCTGTATAAATCAGTGCACCTTGCAGCTGAACATTTCCTTAAATAGCTGAACAGGAAGAGTGCTTGTTTTTGCTATTAATATCCCCATTGCTCCCTCCTTTCACTAACGGAAGCCAGCCAGAGCAAGGATGGAACGCCAGGCAGCATATTGAAACAGGCTTGAGATTTATTCTTAGTAAAATGTAGGGAATTCCATTCTAAATTTTTGCAATATTAGAACAGAATGCTGGGTTTGGAGACCAGAGGTCCTACATTCAAATCTCAGCCTGACCATTCCCCATTGTTGTTTTAGTTATTTTAAGTCATGTTTAACTCTTCATGACTCCTTCTTGGGTTTTCTTGGCAGATATACTGAAGTGGTCTGCCATTGTTTTTTTTTTTTAATCCAGTTCATTTTACAGGTGAGGAAACTAAGGGAAATGGATCACAAAGCTAAAAAGTGTTTGAGGCTGGATTTGAACTCAGGTCTTCTTGACTCTAGGCTCAGAACTCTATCCACTATGTCTGCCACCTAGTTGGCCACTATTACCTGTATGATACTGAGCTTCTATAACTTTAGCTTTTTGAGTTTCAGTTTCTTCATTTGTAAAATGAGGATATAAAATTATATGACATCTAAGGTCTTTTCCACGTTTTAAATTTTTACTTCTTGCCCCATTGTCTTCCTTATTAGGATGTAAACTCCTTGGGGCTGGGATTGTTTTTGCCTTTCTTTGTATCCTCAACACTTGGCCTAGCATATAACTGATGCTTTAAAAAGTTTGTTGACTTGACTATGGTCCCATTAACAGGATGCCAAGACATATTTCTTGAGGAGAATTCAGTAGCAATAGTCAAATTTATGTAAAATCTTCCCCCATAAATTCTAGACTGGAAATATGCTTTAGAGACGATCTAGTCCAACTCTTATTTTAGAGATGATAACCCTAAGGCCCACAGAAGTGGAATGACTGGTTCAAAATCATATATCAAGGAAATATCAGGGTTCATGTTGATTTGAGATCCCTCTATTATAAATTCAGGACTCTTTCATTTATATTTTATAGCTTCTCTGTCTCTGTCTCTCTCTCCTCCTCCTGTGCTCCTCTTCCTCCTTCTTCTGCCTCTTCTTCCTTCTCCTCCTCATCTTCACCTTTTCTAGGTTAACCCACTTACTATGTACCTAACATGATTTATCTGTTCCCACCTACAGATTCTGGTCAAATATATAAAGTGCTATAAAATGTATTTTTATTATTCATTATTATTCATAGTATTCAGTGCCAACACAATTCTCTAGGATTATAAATTTTATAAGTTTCACATAGTTGCTATTCTGTATCAATAAGAATGGAAACTCAGATGTTCCCATTATTATAACTTAAGAACACACATACACACACACACACACATATACACATACACCTATGTATATGTATGTACATATATACACACATACATATATACATACTATATATTAACATTTAAGGATACATGTATATATTCATATATGCACATATATACACTATGTATTCATATACATATTATATGTATATATGCATTTGTGAATGAATAACTTAATAAAGCATTTGTTAAGCACTACATATAAAGCATTGTGCTAAAGTACTGGGTTTACAAATAGAAAAGTAATACATTCCCTTTTCTCGAGGAGTTCACATTCTAATAATGGATGCAAGATGTATAGAATGTTTCAACTGCAAGTCAGGTAAAAAGGTCCCATGGTTCTTAGGACACATCAGCAAAGCATAAGGTAAGACCTATTTGACATATGTATATTTGTATGTGTGTGTGTGTGTGTATGTATTTAAGTATGAAGTTATATCCATGTCCTTGGCCTAGAGTGTAGATCCAGGATTATTTAAATTCAAGCCCCAACTTTGACAAATACTGGTTATATGGCCCTGGGTGAGTTGTTCAACCTCCCAGTACTCTAGATATTTCTCTAAGGTGAAAAGAAGGTGCCAGAATTCATTTACTCACCAAGTTCCCAGCACCAGTTAAATCAGGTTTGTGTGTGTATGTGTGTGGCTTTATCCTCGTAGCACAGGTGGCAAGTATTAGGGGTAAGATTTGAATCTAAATTTCCCTGACTTTAAGTCCAACACTCTATCCACTACATATATTTAACTATCCACTACCAATTACACACACACACACACACACACACACACACACACACACACACACACGTATGTATGTATACACACATGTATGTATATATACACATATATGTATGTATATACACACATATGTATACATATGTGTGTATATACATGTATGTGTTTATGTATACATGATATATTTAAAACTTGTCCATGTAGATAATATATAAGAAGTGCTGTTGCAAGTAAAACCCCTGAGAGATAGTTTCCAGGTAATTAATAATTAATGTATTAATTAGCCTAGCTAATAATCAATACATTTATGGTCAGTGGTTTCTCTTGGAAACCAAAGACAAGAAGGGAGACTCTGAAGCACTTTAAAACAGGTGTGTACCTTCTAACAGGTTACTTCCCTGAGAAGTCAAACTCAACTCTGATTAGTGGATATTTAATGAGGAGGTGGATCAGAAATCTTCAGCACCTGTTGAGAGCTTGGCTTGATCATGAGATTCAGTAGCCTCCAGCAATCTGGGCAGGAGAAGCCATTTCCATCTGGACCTTTCAGGCTAGTTTTCTTCTCCATGAGCTGGGTTGCCCTAACCTCTAATTGTTGTTGTTGGTGGTGGTCCTTCATTCTCCAAGAGGTCCATGACATCAGGAAGTTAATGCCAAGACTTGAAAGTAAATTGGATTTAAGTGAGAGAGGGCTGTGCAAAGTCACCAGCCTCACTTTCTCCTCTGGAGCTATCTGAGCCCAGTGGCAAGATATAGATCAGGATGACTGGAGATCTCCCTCCTCCCCCCAAGCAATGGCAGACCTTGGATTTTTATTTTATTTTTTTGAAGGACAAGGAGACATGCCCCAGGGCTAAGGCTGCCTTTTGTTTAAAGAATTAACAAAAAGTAAGGGTCCCTGCCCAGGTAGATTCCTTGGGAGAATATTACCATACTCAGTTACACCCATCAGAGAATGACTGACCTTTTCAGGATTGGAGTCTTAACAAAAATAGGAGGAAAAGAATGGCTCACAAATTAATTAGTTATTAATGTAATTATAATATTAATTTATATGTGTATATATTTTATGTAGAAGGTTAAACAAGTATTTGAAATAAATTGCTTCTTTTGAGCCTCATGATAACCTTTAAAGTAAATATTATAAAAATTATTATGCTCATTTTACAGAAGAGGAACCTGAGGAATGAGTTTAAATGGTAGAATCTTCATCACACAGGTAGTAAATGTTGTAGGTATGATTTGAACTCAGATTTTTTTTATTCTAAGTGCAAAATTTATCCGTTATATGATGCTCTATTCCCTCTTAGAAGAGGATTAAGTGGGCTTGATTTCAATATCTCTCTCCTTTTATTGTTTTCTGTTTGTTTTCTTTTTCTGTCTTTGTGAGGGGAGTGTTCATGGACACTAATCATATCAATTTTCTCCCCTCCTTTCCCCATTTATTTGTTGAGATTAAAGAATGTGAAACTTTGTCAAAAGTTCTCCTCCTACGGAGCTATATTGTGCATTATCTCTCTTGAGAGCTCACAGGGGACATCTGTTGGTCCCTAGTGAACGGATCTGCTTGAAAGATTATTAGCCATTGGAAATCAGAAAAGTATTAACTTTTGGTCATAATGGCCCATGAAAGAGCCCCCTTTTTCTTCTTCCCTCTTCTTCTCATACACTTTCTTTCCCTTGACTTTCAGTCATAAGTGTCTCAAAGAGGCGTATGGAGGGGATTTTACCTTTCCCTCCTGCCCTTTAGGAGTAGAAAAGGAATCTTGCAGGGGAAGAAGTTGGTGAACCAGCCTGTTAAAGGGGTTGATTCATTGACCAAGAGATTCTAGAAGACTTCTGCCTTTTGGTTTCCCTTTCTTTACTATGTCAGAGATGCCCTTGAAAATGGTATTTCCATGAAAGCTTTCAGACTCCTAAGACATGTGGTTTTGTGGCTCTTATGAGAGGGTTTCAGAACCTGTGGCAAATTGAAAATAAACTTCTCTGTCTCTGTCTCTCTGTCTTTCTGTCTCTCTCTCTCCCCTAGTCTACCCTAAGTGAAAATTTTCTACTGTGTCTGTAGCTCATAGAATCAACCTAAAGCATAGTTCAAGTGAATCCCTACAATGCAAAGGAAAATTCATATGGAGTTCCAGATGAGTTATTCTAATGCAGCCCAGGGTAGGGGAAGTAGGTCATCTAGAAAGAAGCAAAGAAAATCAAACTCATAAACCCTAAAGATTTGTGAGAATCTCAAAAGGAGAATTACTGTGTGGGATCATTTGGAAATCACAAGTTTACATCTCAGTTGAGCTCCCAAGATGTGCTCCATGGTCAGGAAACCCCTCCCAAAAGAATCTTGGTTCATCTAGAAGCAGGTAGTGTCCTGGGTTCTAGATTCCATACAGTCATTGTCTTTCATTGACTCTTATTCCCACCCTTTAAACTCCAAGTAGATCTTAGGTATGACTCACATTTTAGAAAAAAAAAACTCCATTAACTGGGAACAAAACTAGCAATTCCTTGTGTTTCTAGGAAAGGGAACAGGACATGTGTGCCTCAATGGCAAGTGCCTTTTTGTCAATAATCTGCCAATGCTTATAGTCTTAACAAGGGGATTAAAGAACTCATCAATTTGATCAGGAGCTCCCCAAATCAGGCACATCCAATCTGCTTTATTGATTTTAATTCAGTTTCTTTCTGACCTCCTGTACCTGTATATTTTCTATTTCCTGATTTCTCACTGGATGAATATTGAACTCTATCATGACAATAAGCATAGTGTGAGGTTAGGTGAAAATGAGTTGTATAGATGGGTAATAAATGGAATAGGATTATAGAGAGGGAGACATCTGGAGGCACCAGTAAGAGAAGTGACCAGGCAAGTTGTTGTGGAGAATATGAACTATGATGATCTCAAATAATTAGTGGTTAATTAGTCAACTAACATTTTTTAAGCATACTATACTAAATGGTATTTTAAAGCTTGAAGTCAAAACTGAGTAATATTTGTAGATAGATTTTTGTGAGGGGAAGGAAAGTAATAGATACATTTGAAGCAGTGCCAATAAAATGATCAAAAGTGAAATGATGGAAATAAACATAGTAAATCCGAGGGACAAGGAGTAGGCCAATCTAGCTAGAGTGGAAGGTTAGTGAAGAATATTGAAAAAAAAATAATGCTAGAAGTATAAACAGAGGCCATTGGGAAGAGTGCTTGATAGCTAGGCTAAGGAGTTTAAATTTTATTCCATAAGAATTGAAGTCATAATGACTTAATCTTTATTAAGTCTGATTTGGGAGGAGATCCTGTTCCCTGAGTTCTACCAAGAAAAACTGGGAAAGGGCAAAAGGCACAGAAGCTGGTCCTTCCTTCCTGCTCCCATATTTCCTCATGCCCTATCCTTACCAGTCAACAGCTCCTGTAATACATGGGCTACCTAATACATTTTTGGGTTGTTGTCAGTTCTTTTCTGAGCCAGGTTGTTAATCAAAATAATTAAGCAAGTAATGATATGTAGAAAATGAAAGTTCAGCTGGATATCTCAAAGGCTTTTGAAAAGCTGAAGGGATTTCTTATTATAGTCAGATAATTGGATTGTACATGGAGGCTATCACATATGTTGGCCTGATAGCCATGGATGAAGGATAGAGAATGGCTATTAAAAATCATATAATCCAGTTACCTCAGATAAGAAAACAGGCCTAGAGAAATCAGGTGACTTACCCAAGGTCACATCACATAAGAAATATAAAGAGGTTTTGAACCCAGATTATCTGGCTCCAAATCCAGCATTCTTTCTGTTTCACATTATTGCAATGCCTTAGAAGATTGGATTATAGAACCTGAAGAACACAGAGTATTACAGCTTGCAGATACCTTTATAATATTAATTTTCAGGTTTTTCACTTTAGAGATGATGTACTTAGATGTCAGATAAGGGTAAAAATTGCCCAATGTCACAAGACTAAATTTTAAGATCAGTGTTGTTTAACAGTTAGATTCAGGAAATAAATGAGACATAAAAATTCACATCTTAAGCAAATTAGAGAAGTCAGCAAGAAATTAGCTTTCAGATCTATGGATATGGGAATTGTCAATAACTAAAGAGGTAGAGAAGATCATGTAAGATGAAATGATAATTTTGATTGAGTAAATTTTTTTTTTGTTTTATGCAAACAAATCTAATGTTCTCAACATTATAAAGGAAACAGATAACTGGGGAAATAAATTGAGTAACAAATTTCTCAGATCAAGTTCTTATTTCCAAGATATATAAGAAAGTGAATCAAATTTATAAGATTAAGATGCAAATGTAAAAAAGACAAATGGTCAAATGATAAGAATGAATAGTTTTTAAAGGAGTTATCAACAATCATAGGAAGAAAAATTTCTAAATCATTAATAATTATGGAAATAAAAATTAGAAAAAAACCCATGACATTTCACTTTATGGCTATCAGTTTGGAGAAAAGGATAAAAGAGGAAAATTTAAATATATATATATATATATATATATATTTATATATATATATATTTATATATATATAAATATATATATATTTATATATATGTATATATATAAATATATATATATGTGTGTGTGTGTGTGTGTATGTGAATATACATATACATGCTTACATATATGAAGAGAGAGAGAGAGAGAGAGAGAGAGAGAGAGAGAGAGAGAGAGAGAGAGAGTCTGGGAAAACTGGAACATGATAGTGGGCTGTTGGTGGAGCTGTGAATTGGTCTATGCTTTATAGCAATTTGGAATTCATTTTATTTTATTTTTTAATTTTTTTACAATTTGGAAGTATTCCCAGAAATTTATCAAACTATGCATTGCCCTCGACTTAGCCATACCACTACTAGGCCTATACCCCAAAGAAATAAAAGGAAGAGGAAAAAGGATCTATATGTGCAAAGATATTTATAGTAGTTCTTTTCACAATAACCCCAAATTGGAAACTGAGGGGGTATGCTCCTATTGGGAATAGGAAAATAGATTGTGGTACATGAAGGTAATGGAATATGATTGTACCATGAGAAATGCTGAAATGTACAAATTCAGGGAAAAAAAAGTGCGAAGACCTTTATGGACTCATGTAGAGCGAAGTGAACAGAAGCAGTAGAAAAGCATATAAAATGATAACATTTTAGAGTAAAATCAACCTTGAAAATCTTTAGAACTCTTAATTAACACAACAATAAATGATTAACCCAAAAGAATGAAAATGAAATATACTTCTCCTCTCCTAATAGATAGGTGAGGAACTTAAAATGCAGGAAGAAGGAACAAAAAATAATGTATATATTTATACATATGAGTATGTATATATGCATATATGTGTGTATGCATATATGTATATATACATATATATGCACACATATAAACATATCTATATACATATATTTTTTCAGGCAGATAACGTGTAAATTTTTTTAGGCTATGGAGACGTGCATTGATAGATGTGTTTTTTGGGTTTTCTTTTGGAGAGAAAGGGTGAAAAGGTGATAGTGAGAATGATAGATTCATTTTACTTGACATATAAAAATAATTAACTAAAATTCAATTAAAAAATACATGCTTTATTCAAAGACGTGTTCTTGATGGGTATAAAATTGAGCTTAGTCCTTGCCCTCAAGGAGCTTTAGAGAGAAGTAGACATAATAAAATATACATATACGTGTATACAAAGTAATATTTTATGTATATAAAAGAGGAATAAACAAATTACTATGCAAGCCACAGGGAAAATCTTTTCTGACTAGGGGAAATCACACACACAAAAAATCATGAGTAGGATTGCAATGGAGCTGAAACCTGAAAGAAAGACAAACTTTCAATGATGGAGATGGGTGGGGTTTTGGGAGAAAAGAACAAATGAAGGGATTATTTCCTTCTTTATCTTTTACTTACTAAAATAGTTTTATAACCTGTATGCCCATTGCAAAACTGCAGATTTGATTAAATGGTCCCCAAGAACCTGTCCCAGACCTAAAATCTTACATTCTAAATATCTGTGTTCTTAATTGCCTTCCAGGTCTAAAATTCTATATTCTGAGTTCCTTTCAAATTTTTATATAGGGAGAGGGAGAGGGAGAGAGAGAGAAAGTGAGGGGGAAAGAGAGACACACAGAGAGAGAGATTGTTCTAAGGTCATATCAAATTTTGTGATTTTGATTCTATTATATTGATGATTCATATTCTGGCTCATTGTAGACAACACTGGTGAAACAAGTGACAAAATTTATGCATTTGGATTTCAGGGACAAGTGTGCTGCTGCAGGTTCAAACTTGTTGCTTCTTATTGTGACAGAGCAATATTACAGAGATTGCTTGGTTGGTATTCTTCATTCTTGAAGACAACTACAATGACATCTCTATGTCAGGGTCAAGGGACAATATGTCCAACTGTGGCTGACCAGATTAACATAAGCTCAGAAGACTCTGCCACAGGTTGGGCACAAATAGTATGTATGAACATTTAAAGAGGAAATGTCTCTAAATTTGCACATCTCACATTTCTTTTGGCCTACTGAAATTCTGCTTTGTTTGTAGCATACAGCACCTTCTTTGATGTGGGCATGCCTTGCCAGAAGTATGTACCATATCTAACAAACCAATTCCAAAGTTCTTTAGAGAGACCATGAAAGTGACCTTGTATCATTTCTTCTGTAAGAGTTTTCCTGTTGTGAGTTCTCCATAAAATAGTATTGTAAATGAACATATATTTGACATTCAAACAGCATGGATGCCCATTAAAGTTGCACTCTTTACAGTGAATTTGAATGCTTGGCAGTTCAGCTCCGGAAATGACCTAAGTGTATAGTACCTTATCTTTCCAGGTGATCTTCAGGATCTTCCTAAGACAATTCAAATAGAAATGACACAATTTCTTGGCATAGCATTAATATACTGTACAAGCTTCACAGGCATACAGCAATGATCTCATTGTGTGAGTCAGCACAATGGCTCTGTAGGTCTTCAATTTGGTAGGCAGTCTAATACATCTTCTCTCCCACAATTTCCTTTGGAGCATCCCAAACACTGAGCTAGTACTGGCAATGTGTGCATCAACCTCAACATCTATGTGTATGTCCCTGGAAAGTATACTGCCAAGGTAGGTGACCTTATCCACAGCATTTAAAATGTCTCCATTTGTTGTAATGGAGGATTCCAAGAATGGATGGTGTGGTGCTGGCTGCTGTAGTACATCTGTCTTCTTGGTGTTAATTGTTAGGCCAAAATTAATAAAAGCAGCAGAAAATTGAGCTATATGTTCTTGTATCTCAGACTCAGGCTGCATTGAGTGCACAATCATCCGCGAACAACAACAACAAAAAGTTACTTAGCAACTCTCCCTCCACTTTAATCTTGGCTTGTATCTTTTTCAACTTAAATAATTTACTCTCAGTGCAGTAGCTGAACTTGATGGCATTTTCATCTTTATTAAGGGTGTCTGACAATATTGCTGAAAATATCATGCTAAAAAGCATAGGAGCATGTACACAGCTCTATGTCACTCCATTGGTGACTGGAAAAGAATGAAAGCATAGACCATTATGCATAACTCCTGAACACAAGCAGTCATGAAATTGATGTATAATATTGATGAACTTATCTAGGCAATCAAATTATGCCATAATTTTCCACAAGCTGTCAGAGTTGAGAGTATCAAAGGCCTTGGTTAGATCAACAAACATTGTGTCCACACTTCTTTTCTGTTCCTGGCATTTCTCCTGGGGTTGTCAAGCAGCAAATTCCTCAGTCTTTTCTGAAGCCAAACTGGATCTCAGATAGATGATTATCTTCCAAGTGAAGGATCAACTTTATTATAAAGAACTCTGGCAAGAATCTTGCCACCAATAATTAAGAGGGAAACTTGCCTATGATTGTCACAAGACAACCTATTTCCCTTTCCTTTATAGAGATGGACAATGGAGGCACCTTTGAACTCCTGGGGGATAACATACTCTTGTCATATAACCTGAAAAATTTACATCTGTTTTTCTATGAGTATTGGACCCCCTTCCTTGTAAAAAGGTGTAGATTTTCAGGGAAGACTAGTACCTCACATATAAGGGCTGCTAAGTCCTTTTTAGCCTGCTTTCCACCTTTGGTTTCCATCTGATGCACCCACCTCTCAACTGTGGCTCTAAGAAGCTGTATCCTGTGCAGTGACCACACCTTGTTAAACCATTTGGGCAGAGGGACTAAATTAGATTGAGAGTAACCACGGGGTCTCAAACCATTTGGTGAGTTAGGGGGTGTCTACCCTAAGCACGTGAAGATTTCCCTAGCAGAATGGGCAGATGAGAACAATTTGTTCCAATGGCTATGACAGAGGCATTCAATATAGAGAGCTTCTTCCTTGAATGAGAGAGCATTGGAGGAAGCTCTTCATGATGTTTTATCACATCATAATATCCTTACATTTTTAATGATCTGATATGTGTTACCTTTGAGTCATCCAACCCTGGCCTGTTGCTGCCAGGTTCCTAAAGGGGTTGGGGGAAGGATGAGAAACCATCATGCTTGTCGTGGTAATGGAATTTAAGGTCACATTTTGCCTTCAGTCATCAATGTGCAAATGTTATATGACCAATGAGAGAATCTTAAATGACTATCCCACACCGTCCTATAAATATTCACTCTTCTCTACAGTCCCTTTTGACAGGAGTATAGGAACCCATCCTCCCCTCTAGGACTCTGGCAGAGCCATAAATATAAAGGAAGCCAGCATTTCTGTCATGGTAATTTCCAGAAAATGAACTCCAAGAAAAATTCAGGTTCATTATTCTCTGGTCTGTCATTTAGCTTGTCCTTCCCTCCTTTGTCCCCCCCCCCTTTTTTTTCCTGGTGTCTGTTGAAGAACCAAAGCTCAGAGAGCTTAGAGAATAGAAGATCATTAGACTTAGAGTAGGATCTCATATGTTAGAGATCAGCTACTTCAACCCTTTCATTTTACAGAGGAAGACATTGAAATTCAGATAGATTAAGTGACTTTCCAAAAGTCAAAGAGCAAAACCTAATTTAGGGGTTAAAACAGGAGTTAGTAGGGAATATATAATGGAACCAAAAAAGGCCTCCTATGATACCTTATGAGATACTAAGTTCCAATCACTGAGGTATTTAAGCAGTTGTCGAATAACCTTTTTTTTTTTTTTTTGGTGATTAAATACAGGGCATTCATTCCCTGGGCAGAGAGCTGGACTAGATAACCTCTAAGACCCATTCCAGGTCTAACATCTTTTGAGTTTATTCATGTCAAAGTTGAAATCTATATAATAGATAAGCAATTTGACTCAGAATGATAATATTTCCATACCCTCACCCATAGTGTAATCACTGTCTCAAAAGTGACAAAATAGACCAATATATGAAATATATATTGGGAATAGAAGACACCATGAGGCTTGTCTCCTCCTTAGCTAAATGAGGAAACAGGAATCAAGTACACATTTTCTACTTCCAAATCCAGGAGTGTTACCAATATTCCATGTACCCCACACAATGACAAAGTTGTGGTAGACAATCCCCAGCCTCTCTCCTGTTGGACTTTGTTCACATTCTATTAGAATCTTTCACCTTCTATCTTAAGGAAATGCACTTCTTTCCTTTCTCATCTTCCTCTCAGCTCCCACTATCTTTTCCGACAACCTTTTCCACTACTCAGGCTTAATCTGACCTAGGTAGATGAAAAAGAATTGATATGAAGTTTTTGATTGGGCACCTGTCTTTTTTTCTCTCCATCTCTTTACCTTTCAGCAGCTGAAGGGGATCTATCATGATAATTTCCCATTATTAGGTTTGAAGTGTTTTGAATGTGAAATGCCTTTTCACTTAGAAAGAATTGATGCCTATAACATGTAATGTGTTAGCAGTTTGGTAGAGTGGTTGACAGCCCGAACTACATTGCAGGTAGCAAATCACCATGGCTGAGCTCCATTAAAGAATAGATCGTATCTGTTAATACAGCCATAGTGTGTGGGTCATTGTGCTGAAAGACAGTCTTGCTGCTGGGGAGAAAGATTACTATGTGACTTTAGTCTATTTTAAACTTGGAAAATGTGTGGTAGACCTACTAGTCATGATTGATTAAAGATATGAAAGGGATTTTATGACTCTTCTCATATGTGTCAGGTTTATAATTCCCACCTGGAAGAAAAACTGCCCCAATGGCTTAAATGAGACCAATGGTAAGTTTCAGGACCATGGAAAGCTTCCTAGTTACAGTTTGATCACCTGGGTTACTTTTTCCCCCATAGCTCTTTGAAGAAGATGAAAAGCCAGGAGCATGGTATTGCAATGCTAATTAAAGGTATTGGTGGCTTAGAGAAAATATCCTGCCCAAGACCAACTTAGGTCATTAGAAAAATCATATTTTGAGCTAGAAGACATCATGGTATCATAGTATGTTAGAGACAGAAAGGCATCTCAAAAATTACCTAACCAGATCTGTTATTTTATAAATGAGAAAACTGAGGCCCAAGGAAGTAAAGTTGCTTGTGCAGGAAGGCAAATTCACATTGGTACAAAGTATGAAAGTAAGAATTAGAGTGGCTTCAAAATTAGTGGGTTTCCCCCCCAATTCACTACGCTGCTTCACATTGCCCCCCCTTCCTTCAACTCTACCTCTGAAGAAACCAATTCCCAGAAAAGTAAAATGAGTAGCCAATCTATGGTCACTTCCATAAAGGTGGTGGAACTGGAATATAAACTGATGCATTTTGACTTGAAACAATCTTTTTTTTTTCCCATCACACAATGGAATTCTTCATATACAATACAATTATTTACCATTGAAATTAGTTACTATGTGCGGTACATTGAGCCTTCTACACTACATCATAGGATGGCAGCCTGCTCTCAGGGACAGTATAAAAAAGAATTCTTCATTAGTGGAAAGCTGAGAATACTAACTCCATGTCATTGTATTCTATGATGCCAAGGAGCTAGAGACAAAGGCTAAGCTTTAGATGTCAGGATAATATTGCCATTAGGCTTCCCTGATGAATTTCCCAAAAAATTATTGCCTTGATCCACAGTTTACTAAAGTGGGCAATACTGCCCCTTGGGGGTGCTGGAATGATCCAGAGGGTGGTAGTAGCCTCAGGTGCAATTGGGGGATGTTGAATAAAAATAAGGGGGTGTGGAAGCATAAAGAGAGAAGATATAAAATTTTAAAAAAAAAATTCATACATGTTTCATCTGTTGTGTAACAGAGTTAAAGTCATAATGATTAAATTATTTTCCAAACCAACACACAAAATCCAAGTTATAACCAATCAGTGGCCAAATCCACTGACCGGTCTTAACAAGCAAGTGTTGGTAGATGAGTGTGTGGCACATTGTCAGGAAGTCCAGCATGCATTGGCAGGAATATGTGTGTGTAATGACTTACTTATAATACAATCCTGAACAGTCACGTGAGGTAATACTACATCATCAAAATTTCAATGCAGGAAAAAATCCCACAAATTTACAATAAATTATTAAACTTAAAATGCATCATTTAAAAATATATATTTTCTGAAATGATACAAATAATAAAAATGTTTAAGGGTTAAAGAAAGTAGATTTCCAGGGGGACACTGAGTAGTTTCTGGTTTTTTTTAAAGGGGGCAGTAGAGGAAATAAGTTTGGTAACCTCTGCCTTAATCTAATGTAAATAGTACTCTAAAGACTCAGGTAAACATCTTATCATTGAATGTAGGATCTAGATCAATTGGGGATATCTAAACAAGCTATGGTATATAAATGTGATGCAATATTGTTGTACCATAACAAATGACAAGCAAGATGATTTCAGAAAAACCTGGAAAAACTTCCATGAACTGATATATAGTGAAGTGAACAAAACCAGGATAACATTGTATACAGTAAGAACAATATTGTTTGACAAGAATTGTGGATGACTTGTCTATTCTCAGCAATACAGTGATGTAAGACAATCCCAAATGACTAATGATGAAGCATACCGATATTGAATACAGAGAAGCATTCTATTTTCACTTTCTTTCTTTCATTTTTTTTGTTTGAGAATTCTTGTACAAAATAACTAATATGAAAATGTTTTACATAATCCCACATGTATAACATATATTTAATTGATTACCATCTCAGGGAAGGGTTAGGGGAGGGAAAGAGGGATAGAATTTGGAACTCAAAACTTTAAATGGAAACGTTAAAAAAATTTAAAAAAATGCACACCAAGAGAAGAAAACAATCATAAATAAACAAAACAAAGGTGACATGACTTGCTTAAAAGTCAGTAAAATACATCAAAATATTAGTTAGTTAGCATTCTGGAAACTTTGAAATTGGACGGGACTCTAGAAATCAACTATTTCAACTCATGACCAAAGGAAAAAAAAACCTGTCTCAACTATTCCCCATGCACTCATCCAATCTCTACTGAAACACCTCCAGGGAGTTGAGGATAGGGAAGAATTTCTTTAAATTGTTGGAGAAAGTCAAGAAGTTGATTCAACCTTCAGTAATATCTATTTCAATACCATATATATGTATGTATGTATGTGTATATATATATGTATATATATATATAGAGAGAGAGAGTATAAATATATAGATATATATATAGTGTGTACAAATATATATATATAGTGTGTATAAATATATATATATATATATATTGTGTGTGTATAAATATATATATATATAGTGTGTATAAATACACACACACACACACACACACACACACACACACATATATATATATATATATATATATATATATATATATATATATATATATATATATACACACACACACACACACATCTACAACCATAGCTTTAACTATAGACAGGTAAATCTATTTATAGCTATGGATAGACAAATAGATAGATAGAGATAGATAGAGATACCCATTAGCTACTGATATTTCTATTTATCACTTTAGCAAGCTGAAGCTTAGGACAGAAATATTGACTCTTAAGAACAGGCATTGCTAGTCTATTTAACCTTTGTGTTTTCCTTAGACCAATGAAGAAACAGCTGTTGAGGTGCTGTTTAATATCACTATGTGTTTTGAAAGGTACACATTACTGAGCTCTGAGATCTGAGTAAAACCTGACACTGGATGAACAGAAATCCAAGTTAAAAGTTATCCTGAAGATATAGAGGTGCTTTGAGTAATCCACTCCTCAATTTGCAAATGAATTGGTCATATTGCCATAAATCAATTATTTCTTCTCTTTTAAGAAATGAGTTCTATTCCCAGTGGCAAATTTCCTTGGATCAGTCCTTCCTTGTTCTTCCCAAGGTTTAAAACTCTCTAGATAACATAGAGGCTCAAAAATGTTTATAGATAACACTTCAGGTTTTAGAGTTGCTTGCTAACAGGAGTTCAAAAGTAATATAATGTTTGCAATTTCTCTTAGCCTTTGAATGCCCTTGCTCCCTTATTTGGCCTAAATCTGTGAGGTGTCATTGGCCTTGGAATATCTAGGAAATGTACAAATCAATATGTCAGTCAAAAAAGTATTTATTAAGCATCTACAACATTCCAGGCACAGTGCTAAGTCCTAGTGGATACAAAGTAAAGCAAATACATGAACCCTGCCATTAAGAAGCTTATATTCTAAAGTGAGACACATACATTGGGATTTACATAAGGTGAGATTTGAACTGAATCTTGAAAGAAGCCAAGGAAGTCAGAAAGTGGAGGCACAGAGAGAGAATATTCAAGGTATATGAGTTAGCTAGTGAAAAGACTCAGAGTGGTACATGGAATGTTATATTTACAAGAAAAAGCCAGAAGTCCAGTGTTGTAGATCTTATAATGTGATGAAGAGAGTAAACTGTAAGAAGATTGATAGGTAGGAAAGGACCAGGTTGTAAAAGGCTTTAAAACTTAAATCAAGGAGTGGTAATATGGAGAGATTGTGGTTTATGAAGTCAGGGGGGAGGGAAGGGAACAAAATACAGAATACTAAAAGTAGATCTATGTTTTCAAGACCACTTCTTACTTGAGTTTCTGTTTGAAGAATGATCTAAACATGGTCAGACCTGTAATTTAGGAATCTCACAGCAGTACCTAGAATAAAGAGAGTAGTTGTTTCTCTTTCCTGAGATACTGTGGTCACTTACTTTGTGGAAATTCAGGTCTAATTTTATGCACAAGGAATAGCTGTCTGTATAATATAATTTAAAAGCTGCCAAAAGGTCCCCCAGCCTCAAAATTTCTCTCCTCTTGACTGTCATGATGCCTGAAATTCTCATCATTACTGTCATTCTTTGCAGTTAAGATGTTGTATGATATAGATAATATATTATCAGATATTATGGACTTGGAGGATGTTAGAATTGAAAGGAACTTTAAAAGTTATCTATTAATCAGCAAGCATGTATTCATCACCTGCTATGTGACAGTCACTGTGCTAGGTGTTAGTAATAAAAGTAGAAAGAATGAAACAATCCTTATTTTAAAGGAGTTTACATTCAAATGACGGAACCATAAAAATAAATACAGTTACAGAATATCTCAAAACATGCTATATGTGTGTATATATATATATGTATATGTTTATATATATATATATAGACACATACACATATACACACATATATGCATACATGCTTATATGTGTATATACATACATACATGTTATATATATAATACAATGTAGTTAAATATTAATTACTTTGGGTGGGATGGAAGTAGTAATTGAGAAGATCAGAAAAAGCATCATGTAGAAAACAGTGCTTGGGGTTCATATTAAAAAAATGTTGGAACATCTATAAGGTAGAGATAAGTCATTACTTCAGAAGGAGATCATTCTAGGCATGTAGGATGACCAGGGGAAAGGGACAAAAATGTGATTTGGAGAAGTATCAAGGGTGAGAAAGTGAAAGTGAAGGCTATTTTGTCTAGATTGCAGAGGGCGAATAATGTCCAATGAAGCTTGAAACGCTGATCAGTGTCAGGTTATGAATGTCTTTCAAAACTAAACAGATGAGTTTATGCTCCTAGAAACAATAGGAAGACATTACTGTTGATTGAGTATACGAGTCACAGGTTAGATATGCGCTCATATAAAATTTGGCATAGACACTGAGGCATTCACCTTCCTTATTTAACATGTTGAAAATTTGACTCATTGTCTTTTTCTGCTCCTCAATTCTTGCCCTTACATTAAGGGAGTTCAACATACTTTCTCAAATACTCAAAAACTCCCCACTTTCTCAATCTGTACAATATCCATGAGCTATTCTGCCATTTCACCTAAACAGTATACAGAAATGGTTACATCCTTCATGTTACCATAATCCATAATGTTATAGTTCCATGTTAATACAGTCTCAGATTACTTTATCATAATTTTATGACTTCTTATGTTTCTTCTTATTCGCCGTATTTCCATATCTTTTCACTGCTTCTTTTCCAAGCCAGCACTGTTACACTGGTTAAACCCTTTAAACTTCTCTATCTCAATTGTTTGATCAATCAGTTCAATCGTACCCTACCTCCTATGCTCAGAACTCTTAACCTTTGTGCTAGCACTGAACACACTTTGCCAAACCCTAGCCTCATTTATTTCCACCACCTTATTCCTTCCCTTTTATTAATATGATTGTGAATGCACCCTGGAACTATGATGATTGGGTCCAATACAAATGTGTGCCTTGTCCAAGTGAAATTATGTAATATAAATTTGTAGTGGACCTAATGTGTTAATGGATCTTGGTAATTGATTAAGTATCATATTCAAATGGCTATTTCTCTTCAAGCTTCTCACACTATTTCTCTCAGCTGACTTTGATTCATATAGTTCATGAAAAACATTGAAAACTTTAGATGACTCTTCTCTCCTCCTCTTACATAACTCAAGCATCTTATCCTACAATCTATTTTATCCTTACCTCACATGAAAAGGTATCCCTCCTCATTACTAGAGCAAATCCTCTACTTATCTGCTTGATCACATTCCATCCCATTTTCTCCAGCACATTGTCTCCTGTATCATTCTCAAATTTCCTTTAATCATTATTCTCTCTTTATGTGCTGGTTCTTTTCTGGCTTCCTATGCATGTAGTCATGTTTCCCACAACCTAAAAAACAAAAACAAAGAAAAACAACATAGCAGTTCTCACTTTATTGTATCTTCCCCACCAGGTATCAGCTTATTTCTCTTTTTCTCCTCTTGGCTAAACTTCTTGAGAACACTGTCTATGTTTTGTTCCTCCACTTCCCTATCTCCTCACTGTCTTTTAAACCTAAGTAATACAACTTGTAGCTTCATCACTCAATTGCAACTGCTCTCTCCAAAGATACCAGTTATCTTAGTTGCCAAATCTAAAAGCCTTTCCTCAGTCTTCATTCTTCTTGAATTCTTTCCAGTTTTTCAAACTGTTGGTTATGTTATTCTCCTGATGTTCACTGCTCTCTGGGTTTTCAAGCATTGTTTGTTCATGGTTGTCTTCCTACTTCTCCATCCAATAAGCCTCTTGCACTGGGTTTTTATCTAGGACATGCCCACCAGCTATATATGTCCCTAAAACTCTGTTCTAGGATCTCTTCTCTTTACTTGGTGATGTCATCAGCTCCCATGTCTTCAAATATCATATTTATACAAATGATTTCATTTACATATGTGTGTACATGTACATATACATACATGTAAATATATACATATGTGTGTATACAAATTCAAATAGGGTGTCTTATAGGCATTTCAAATTCAAAGTGTTCAAATCCAAACTCATCATCTTCTTTCTTTAACCCTCAATCACCGAAACTTTTCTATTACTGTTGAGGATAACACTATACTGTAAATCAGGCTTAACAACTCACTCACACTTGTAAAATATACCTAATCTTTTGTTTAATTTTGCCATGTACACCTCACACACATATATGTCCTCTTTAGTCTACTCACATAGCCACTACCTTGTACAAGTTTTTATCACCTCACACTTAGAATACTGCAATCATAGACTATTCTCTTTGACTCAAGTCTCTCCTCACTCAAAAATGTCCTCTATTCAGCTGCCAAAGAGCTATTCCTAAAGTGCATATCTATCCGTGTCACCATATACTTGATATACTGTAGTAGCTCCCTATTATATACAGATCAAAAAAACCCCAACTAAATAAAACAAAACAAAAACAAACAAAACTGCAAAACTATGTTTGACATTAAAAGTCTTTCACAATCTAGCACTTTCCTATCTTTCCAGACTTCTTACACTTTGCTCCTCTCTACATACTCTAAGACACATTAATATTTGCTTTCCAGTTGTTCAAAACATGTGCCATGTAATCAATCAACATTCAATCAATCAACATTTATTAAGTACCTACTGAATGCCAGACACTGTACTAAGTGATCTCTCCTTACTATACTCTGGCAATCCCCCATTCCTAGAACATTTTCTCTCCACAACTTTATCTCTTACCTTTTAGGGTTTCCCTCACAATTCAGCATAAATTATATTTTTTAGAAGAGGTCTTGGGGGGATGGAGCCAAAATGGCTGAGTAAAAGTAGAGACTTGCTTCACCTCTCCCCCAAACCCCTCCAAATACCTGTAAAAAATGGCTGTAAACATATTCTAGAGCAGCAGAACCCACAAAAAGACATAGTGAAACAAATTTCCAATCCAAGACAACCAGTATGGTTGATGGGTGAAATCTATTGTGCCGGGCTAGGAGAGGAACACAGTTCAGAGTGGGCACACTGGCAAACACCAGGCCTCAATGAATCTGGAGCAGCCTTCAGAGGAATGAGGCAGCTGTGGAAGTTTTCAGACTTCTCAAACCACAAATGCCAAAGACAACTTAGAAGGTCACTAAGAAAGGTAGGTTGTACCACAGTGAGAGAGAAGCTCAATTCCAGTCCTAGTCCCAGCACAGCCCCAATGAGGCAGCTGCCTCTGGAGCTCTAGGGCCACAGACAGAAGAGGAATTGAATGGCTCATCAATGGGGGATTGCTGGTGCTGAGGCAGGATTGTCTTGCTTCACCTTTGCTTGGATCTGGGTCACAGTTCTGGGGAGTGGTCCTTGGGAGAGGAAGAGCACTGGTGTGGTGCAGCTTGTAGTGGCAGTGAAGAGAGAATCCTCTTCACATTTCCAAGACAGAAAAGAGTGCTTGTGGTCACTCATAGACCAGAGCACAGGCCAGGAAAGGAGTAAACACCTTGCCCTTGATCATACCACCTTGGAAGAACTCAAAATTTCCAAGTCCTTAGAAGCATTTCTGAAAACAGTTTCACAAAACCCCTGTAGCCTGAGATAGTACATTCTCCACACTGGAAGCAGACCCCTTACTTAAATATCTGATTGGAAAAGCAACTGACATGGAAAATAGACCCAGGGGAGACAATTTAAAAATTATCATCTGAAATATCTGAAAGCCATGATCAAAAAAAGATCCTCAACATTATCTTTCAAGAAATTACCAAGGAAAACTGCCCTGATACCCTAGAACCAGAGGATAAAATAGAAATGGAAAGAATCCAACAATCACCTCCTGAAAGATATCCCCAAAGGAAATCTCCTAGGAATATTTTAGCCAATTTCTAGAGTTCCCGGGTCAAGTGGAAAATGTTGCAAGCAGCCAGAAAGAAACAATTCAAGTACTGTGGAAACACAATCAGGATAACACAAGATTTAGCAGCTTCTACATTAAGGGACTAGAGGGCTTAAAATATGATATTCTGGAGGGCAAAGGAGATAGGATCCCAATTAAATATCACTTACCCAGTAAAACTGAGTATAACTCCTCAGTGGAAAAAATTGCAATCAGTGAAATAGAGGACTTTCAAACATTCTTGATGAAAAGCTCAGACCTGTATAGAAAATTCAATATTTGTAACTCATGAGACCTTTGTCAGTATTAGGGTAGTTGGAGGGGGTGAAATATGTGGATAGATAAATAGAGAGAGAGAGAGAGAGAGAGAGAGAGAGAGAGAGAGAGAGAGAGAGAGAGAGAGAAAGAGAGAGAGAGAAAGGGAAAGAGAGAGAAAGAGATGGCACAGGGTGAGTAGAAGATGAAGGGGTGTCATCTGAAGAATAAAATGAAGTGGTGAGAGAGGATTATACTGGGAGAAGGACAAAGGGAGAGGCAGAATGGGGTAAATTATCTCACATAAAACAAACAGAAAAAAAGCTTTTATACTGGAGGGGAAATGGGGGAAGGTGAGAGGGAATGAATGAGTGCCATTCTCATCACATTTGGCTTAAGGAGGGAATTACATATATGCTCAGTTAAGTATGGAAATCTATCTTACCCTATAGAAAAATAGGGTGGAAGGGGACAAGAGAGCAGGGAGATGAAAGACAGGAGGACAGATTGGGGGAGGGGGCAATCAGAAGCAAACACTTTCTTAGCAGGGACAGGATCAAAAGGGTGAATAGAATAAATGGGGGATGGGATAGTATGAAGAAACCTATCATTAGTTTTTCACAACATGACTACTATGGAAGTATTTTGTATGACTACATATGTATAACCTGTATTGAGTTGCTTGCCTTCTCAATGAGGGTGGGTGGGGAGGGAGAAAGAGAGAAAATTTGGAACAAAATGTTTTAAAATACATGTTAAAAATTTCCCATGCAACTGGGAAATAATATACACAGGCAATGGGATATAGAATTCTATCCCTCCTACAGGAAAATACAAGAGGAAAGGGATAAGAAAAGGGGCAGGGTGATAGGAGGGAAAGTAGATTAGGGGAAAGAATATTCAAAACACATGCCATCTTGGGATAGGGGGAAGGGCAAGATGGGGAGAAAACTTGAAATTCAAAATCTTATGGAAGTGGAGGGGCGGAGCCAAGATGGCAGAGTGAAAGCAGTGACTTGCTTGAGCGCTCCCTCAAAACCCCTCCAAATGCTTATAAAAAGTGGCTTTAAACAAATTCTGAAGCAGCAGAACCCACAAATAGACAGAGTGAAACAAATTTCCAGCCCAAGACAACCAGGAAGACTGATCAGAAAGGTGTATCGCACCAGGCTGGGAGCACAGCGCAGCGTGGACGTGCAGGCCGCCCCAAACCTGGAGCAGGCCTCAGAGGACTGAATCACAGGAAGCTATGTGGGTTTCCAGACTCCTTAATCCAGGAATTCCTAACTTAGAAGGTCAGTGGGAAAAGTCTGTTTCTGCAGTGCTCAGAGAGGAAGGCAGGGTTTCAGCTCCATTCCCCAAGAGTGTGGCGCTGGAGAGGGCAGCTGCTTCCCAAGCTTCCGGCCCACAGACTGAAGGGGAATCGAGTGGCTGATCAGATAGGGATTGCAGGGATCTCTTTGCCAGTGCTGAGGCAGGAATCTCTTGTTTTGCCTGTGTTTGGATCTGGGTCACAGTTCCCGGGCAGGCATGCTGGGGTGAGATCGACTGCTGGTGTGGAGGAGCTTTGTAGTGGCTTTGGAGAGAAGCCCCTCCTCACAGTTACAGGACAGAAAGGAGTACTTGTGGTCACAGGCCAGGAAAGAAATAAACACCTTGCCCCTTATCATACCACCTTGGAAGAACTGAAAATTTACAGTTCCCTACAAGTATCGTTGAAAACAGCTATACAAAGCCCTTAAGCTTGGGACAATACATTCTCCATATTGGAAGCAGGCTCTTACCTTACCAAAGAGTTTAAAACTCAAGCAATTGGCCAGGATCATGAGCAAGCAGCACAAAAAGAGTCAGACTACATTATCTTACTTTGGTGAAAAAGGAGATCAAAATATACAACCAGAAGAAGACAACAAAGTCAAAGCTCCTACATCGAAAGCCTCCAAGAAAAATATGAATCAGTCTCAGGCCTTGGAAGAGCCCAAAAGGGATTTTGAGAAGCAAGTAAAGGAAGTAGAGGAAAAACTGGGAAGAGAAATGAGAGTGATGCAAGAAAATCATGAAAAACAAGTCAACAGCTTGCTAAAGGAGATCCAAAAAAGTACTGAAGAAAATAGCACCTTAAAAAATAGCCTAACCCAAATCACAAAAGAAGTCCAAAAAGCCAATGAGGAGAAGAATGCCCTAAAAATAAATATTGGCCAAATGGAAAAGGAAGTCCAAAAGATTACTGAAGAAAATACTTCCTTAAAAATTAGGATAAAGTAATTGGAAGCTAGTGACTTTACGAGATATCAAGACACTGTAAAAGAAATCCAAAAGAATGAAAAATTAGAAAACAATGTGAAATATCTCATTGGAGAAACAACTGACATGGAAAATAGATCCAGAAAGAGAGAATTTAAAAATTATTGGACTATCTGAAAGCCATGATCAGAAAAAGAGCCTGGACATCATCTTTCAAGAAATTATCAAGGAAAACTGCCCTGATATATTAGAACCAGAGGGCAAAATAGAAATGGAAGGAATGCACAGATCTCCTCCTGAAAGAGATCCCCAAAGGAAAATTCCTAGGAATATTGTAGCCAAATTCCAGAGTTCCCAGGTCAAGGAGAAAATATTACAAGCTGCCAGAAGGAAACAATTCAAGTACTGTGGAAACACAATCAGGATAACACAAGATTTATCAGCTTCTACTTTAAAGGACCACAGGGCATGGAATATACTATTCTGGAGGGAAAAAGAGATAGGATTACAATCAAGAATCACCTACTCAGCAAAACTGAGTATAATTCTTCAGGGGAAAAAATGGTCATTCAGTGAAATAGAGGACTTTCAAGCATTCCTGATGAAAAGATCAGAGCTGAATAGAACATTTGACTTTCAAATACAGGACTCCAGTGGAACATGAAGAGGTAAACAGTAAAGAGAAATCATAAGAGACTTATTAAGATTGAACTGTTTACATTCCTGCATGGAAAGATGATATTTGTAACTCATGAGACCTTTGTCAGTATTAGGGTAGTTGGAGGAAAAAAAAAATATATATGTATGGATAGATAGATAGATAGATAGATAGATAGATAGATAGATAGATAGATGGCACAGGGTGAGTTAAAGATTAAGGGGTTATATCTGGAGAATAAAATTAAGGGATCAGAGAGGATGATACTCGGAGAAGAAGAAAGGGAGAGGTAGAATGGGGTAAATTATCTCACAAAAAAACCCAGAAAAGTCTCTTATGGTGGAGGGGAAACGGGGGAAGGTGAGAGGGAATGAGTGAATGTTATTCTCATAGGATTTGGCTTAAGGAGGGAATAACATACACATTCAATTGGGTATGGAAATCTGACTTACCCTACAGGAAAATAGGAAGGAGAAGGGTACAAAAGAGCAGAGGGATGATAGAGAGGAGGGCAGATTGGGAAAGTGGGTAATCAGAAGTAAATACTTCTGAGGAGGAACAGGGTCAAAAGGAAGAATAGAATAAATGGAAGGGCATGATAGGATTAAAGGAAATAGAGGTAGTTTTTCACAACATGTCTGCTATGGAAGTGTTTTGCATAACTGCACATGTATAACCTATATTGATTTGTTTGCCTCTTTAATGAGGGTGGGTGGGGAGGGAGGAGGAGAGAAAATTGGAAACCTAAAGTTTTAAAAACATATGTTTAAAAAAAATGTTTTCTCATGCTACTGGGAAATAAGAAATATAGGAGATGGGGTATAGAAGTCTATCCTGCCCTACAGGAAAATAGAAGGGGAAGGGGATAAGAGAACGGGGGAGAGACAGAAGAGAGGACAGACTGGGGGGAAGGGATATTCAGAATGCATGACATCTTGGGGTGGGCGAGGGGTGAGATGGCATGAAAATTTGGAACTCAAAACTTGTGGAAGTGAATGTTGAAAACTAAAAATAAATAAATTTATTTAAAAGAATCTTATGGAAGTGAATGTTGAAAACTAAAAATAAATAAGTTAAAGAAAAAAAGAAGAGTTATTTTAAGATTCCCTCTCATTTCCTACAACATCACTTCCATTCTCTTCACTCTCTAATTACCTTCTTTTTTTTCCATATTTATTGTGTGCATTCAAAATTATTTGTATTTGGTATCCCTCATTAGAACATAAACTACATAGGAGCAAGAACCCATTTTATATGCCTTTTTGAGGTATCTTCAGTAATTAAACAAAATTCCTGCATTTAGTAAATGCTTGTTGACTGACTATTTAATTGGAATCAATCAATGAAGTGTGAGAAATGAAGAAAGGAGGCAAACCTAGGAGACTCTTCAATGGTGAAATAGAAGTTTCTTAGAATCAAGTATTTCAGAGAAAATTTTCTGAAGTTTTAAGTTTGAAATGCCTGCAATGTGTCCATTTTGAAATGTCCAATAGGTAACTGATGGTGCAGGAGTGAAACTCTGGGGGCATCGGGAGAAGACTGTTGTTATATACACAGAATTGTGTGTGCGTAATGGTGATATTTAACCACGTGGAAGTGTGGAAAAGAAACTGAAAAAAAGCAATAAAACCTGTAGGAGGAGAACCAGGGGAAAATGCCTCAAAAATTGAGAGAGAAAAGAATATTCAGCAGGAGAGAGTTCTCAGATGGGTCAAATGCAAGAGATAGGTCAAGAAGTATGAGGACTAACAAATGATCATGAGAGTTGACAACCAAAAGATCATTGACAACTTTAAATGGGACAGTTTTGTTTGGGGGATGAGTTTCAGAACCATATTTTAAGGGTTGACAAAGGAGTTTGAGGAGAGGAAGTAAAAAATAGGGAAGCAAATAATTAAGAAAATTTGAAGATTGAAGAGAAAGGGGATGGATGAGAACACAATTTTCTCTAGAGAAGAGAAGAGGGGATGAACTCAAAGACACATGAAAAAGGGTTGATCCTGGCAAGGAGAAGGGTTACCTCTGTCTGAGATTGAGGGAAAAGAAGAGTCAGAAAATAATGTCAAGAAGATCTGAGGTTAAAAGAAAGGGAGAAAAGTGAGCTGACACAGAATGGCCTGGATTTTCCCAGCAAGTAAGAAGTAGGATACTTAGCTTAAAAAGACTGGGTTTAAGTAGGTATGGGATATTTAAGGAGAAAATTAAGAATTCATATCAGTTCTGTGTAGAGTGAGGGTGGAGTGAGATACGGAATCAATTATGGAGGAATAAAAGGACTGTTTTGATTCTGTGATGGCCCAGTTGTAGGTGGATAGTATGAATTTTTGAAGTCCCCAGTGAACATAGTTGTGAGACTTCCTATACATGGATTTAACAGATCTTGCATAGAAGCAGAGGATTCAGAGTCTAAGGTTCAAGTTAGAAAGAGATGAATGGTTATAGGACAAGGGGATCAAAGCTTTCAAGAGAAGATGACAGTATAGAGTTGAAATGGCTACCTACTAGGTTGAAATTATAGGAGGAGAAAAGTAGAGAGGAGGTATAATGGTCTGATAAAATATTAAAGTATAGAGATACTGGAGATTTGATAAGGTAAAAGGTCAGATTTAGGAAGGGAGATGTATAGAGAGTAAAATGATAGGAGGTTAGTGTCAGATAAAGAATATCAGAATTTTAAATTAGTGAATAGAATTCTTTTGGGTAATGGTGAGATCTAGTGTGTGACTTTCCCTGTTTGACTGAGGTAAAATGAAGGAGCAGGTCATGATATTTTAAAAAAATATGCAGAATTGTGATGTTACTGAGCTTGATGGAGCATTTATGTGAATATTAAAAACCTTTATTATAAGAGCAGGAATTAAGGAGGAAAGAAAGATTATGAGCCAGAGGTTGAACTCCTTGAGAAAAGAAGGAAAATAATTTGTGAGTTAATGTACTATAGCTACCATAATTTGGATTGGGCAGAAACTTTTGATTGAGAATATTACAAAGGAGAAGAGATTATTGAGTTATGCAGGTAAAAGGAGAAAGCAAGAAGCCACTAGTATCATGACTCTTCCCCCAATGTCAGTATGTAGGTGGGTTAAGAGAAGCTACAGCCAGTGTTGGATAGGATGGCTGGAAAGATTATCTTGGGAATGGTTTGGAGAAGAAATGTACCCAGAGTTTAGGTGAATGCTACAATATTCTCAGAATGTGATCATCCATCCTAACGCCTCCCACAATGGGAAATTACTTCCCATATTTCATATCAGGTTATTCACTAAACATCATAGAAGGAAAGGAAGACGCTGGGGGAACTATAGACAAGGCAGATAAGTATTGATGGTAGGAAGAGTAAGTCAAGAGAATGGGATATTTTTCCACTATCCTCTGCCTTTAACCTAGGTATTAAGGCATTTGGCAAATAGGGTTGAAGAGGTAGGAAGATGAAAGAAGACATGGAACAATTCCAGTGGCAAATTGTGCTTCTATCAAACAAGCACACTTATAAAGAGAAATGTGTTAGCTATAGTGTGGGTACAGGAAAAGAAGAGAAGTAAGTTTGTGTTCAAGAAGTTTAAAATTGACTTTGGAGAGGCAAGGCTTAAATATAAAATTATTCAAAAATGGAAATAAATTGAAAAATATTATGTAAAAAGATATGATTGTTGAATCATAGGACATAGAATATTTAATCTGGAAAATACCCGGAACAGACTGTTGTAGTTAGAAGGGTCCTTACAGCACAGAACTTAAAGTATGTGTGTACTTGTGCGTGTTTATGAAAGAAAGAGACAGAGACAGAGACAGAGGGATATATATATATATATATATATATATATATATATATATATATATATATATATATATACAGAGAGAAGAGAAGAGAGAGAGAGAGAGAGAGAGAGAGAGAGAGAGAGAGAGAGAGAGAGAGAGAGGAGAGGATAATTCAAGACAAGGTATATTAGAAAAGAATAGACAGGATTCTTTTTATACAAATAAATGCAAATTGTTATGTAACTATATCTAGAGAGACAAGGGGAGGCAGAACTTTGCTAGCAATAATAATTCAGTGCTACCATTTTCTTTAGAGTAGTTCAACATTCCAGAATCCCTTAGACTGCTCATGCTCAGTAGAAGTCTTATTATCATTTCTGGGAATTAAGTTTATGGGAGACGGATCAACCCTTTGGAATCCCTGAGTCTTGATGTCTTCCATCCTACATTCAAAATGTCCATGACAAGAGGAAACTGGGCAGCCCTAAATGAAAGCTTTCCAGCAAAGCATGGCTGACATTGCTTCATTATGAAGATGCATGGGGTGCATAGTTGCTAATGAATGCCGGTGCTCCAAAGGATAAACTCGGCTTCTCTCTGATACAATTTAACATCGTATTTCCCTAATTTGAGGCTGATTTAGTCACTAGGGTATTTGGACGCCTCTTCTATGGTGCCGATAGTTAATTAAACAGATGTTGCAGAGGGAATCATTAATTTTAGTGCTGCAGATGGGAGTAGAATGACTTTGCGAAGTTAATGTTTCAGCAAAACAATAGGCTTCTGTCATCAGTTGGTATAAACCGAGTAAATTAAAAGAACAAGTAGAGTAGGGGAGGTTGCTTAGAAGAAATATCAATTACTCATTTGAGTCTTTGCCCATTCTTATTTTTCATCACCATAAGAGAATGCTAATGGAGTATGGAGAGTTGAGAGTAAGGAAAGGGTCTGGAGAAGTAGGGGACTTTGCTGTGCAAAGATTTTAATGTTCCTTGAGTTCATTTGGTATGTGATACTGAATGAGCTGATGAGATTAACTGAGTCAGACTTAAATAAGGAAGTCATATAGTCAGAAGAACACAAACTAGAGGATGGGAAGCATGGAGTGCATTCCTAGAAATATTGCTTAAAATGGCAACATTTTTGAAGTGGGAGACAGCTTAGAGCAAAGGAAGTTAGAACAAAGACAAAGAACACTTTCACTTAAAGGTACCATGGAATATAGAATGTTAAAGCTGAGAGGGACCTAAACAATTGTCTAGTATAACTGCCTCACTTTGCACTGGATGAAAATGAATGGGCAAACGCCATGCCTGAGATTAGAAACCTACTTTGTTGAACATCTGTGACTAGAACCCAGATTTTCCAATGACCAGCCAAATGCACTCTTCATCATATTATATTGCCTCTCTTTGTATTGTTTTCTATTGCTTAATTTGTTTGAACTTACAGTGTTAGAATTTGTGAGATCATGTCTGCAATTCAAGCATTCTGCAATCAGAAACCACTTACATACTTACCTTTACCCTGACTTCAGAATCTTTCTCCTTTTCTAAAAACAGTTGGTCAATGGATCAGAGCCCACTGACAGAGAGAAGAGAGACAATTCTTCAATGTTAAGTGTTGTGCTCTTTAGATTGATGGGACCCACACAATATTTGGTTGCTACTAGCAGGCATATCCACAACATTCAGGCTCATAATTGAAACTACACTGAAATTTTCTCTGTGCTTTCCTATAATGCCTAGTGTCGCATGCCATGGCATGTTATATCACAATAAGTTCTACTAATCATAAAACATAAGGATGCACTACTGATGTATACTAGTGTGCATCTATATTTGGCTCACACTATGTGATGAATATTTTTTTTTTGCATCAGAATCAGAAAGTCAGAGATTTTCTGGGCCAACCTAGGAATCTTCCTATAACATCATTGAGATGTAATTGTGCAGCCCCCACCAGGAGACTTCCAGTAATGAAGTTCACTACCTCTCAAGGTGACCCATTCTACATTTGGTTGATTCTAATTATTAGAAAGGTTTTTTTTTTCCGCCCTTACATTGAGCTATGTATATTTCCCTCCTATTATTTAAAGTTCCTCATAGATTATATATTGCAGCTTGCTCGCATTCTCTTTTGATTTCTATATAACATTGATTTTTAATTTCTTAGAGACTGTGTTGCATGACTTATTGCAAAACAACAACACGCCTTTAGGATACAATATACTCAAATTTAAATTGTCTTGAACCTGAAGGAATCTGCATTTGATGATTCAGAAGGTCCTTTTATTATCTCAGGATTAGCACCACACAGTGTGAATTCATTGAGGGAATGGGTAGTGTTTTTTTTTTCCCTGTTGTGTTCCTGTTTCTGCATTTCTTTATAACTGCAATTCAGAGATAACCTGTACCCGTACACTAAATGGTACCCAACTGGCTTGAGTAGGTAAAGACAAGAAGATAATGGTGCTGGGAATAAACAGGGTGATGGCAGAAGAGAGATGATGTTCAGGGTGGAAGCAGGAAACAGCAGGCAGGATGTGATGTTGGCATTGGGAGGTCTAAAAAAATATGGTAAGTTCTTATTACTCTTTTTCCTAGAAAATTTTATGGGCTATAATGTAATAATTATATAAATATGAATTTATGACTGGCAGCTTTCCATATATTAGTGCAAGGCATTATAGTAAAAGAGGTTTGAGCTGTCATTCTATCATGCAGGCCGCTCAATAAAGTAACATTTTGACAAGACAAGTAATCTTCATTCAACAAGCATTGATGAAGTTCCTACTGGTTTCAGGACTTCACACTAGGCATTAATGGTACACAGAATTAAGGAAAACATCACTCTGTAATCTTAATGAATTTATGATTACAAATCCTGAAATTATCAATGTCTATTTCTGAGTCAACAAAGTCAGATTCAATCATGTTCAAGATAATTTTAACTTGATTAATTTGCATTCTACATGTGTTTCTGTATTGCAGTAGGTCATGGAACACAAAGTCTCAAAGAAATTAAATAAATATCATCCAGAAAACAACAGAGAAGTGCATGGTCAACCTGAGCAAGCCACAGTATTGAAGCAGCTAGGAACTTTGAAGAACTAGAGGAAAATATGTTATGATGGAAATGCATGCCAGAAAGAGAAGATAAACTTTTTAAATGAAAAGGAGGAGAAGTGAAACATAAATAGCTATAGAACTCTACTGGAAAGAGTACATCAGGAGAGATTGAGAAAGGCCTCTAGCGTGTTGTGTTGATGCTCTCTGTGAACTTTCTGGAGAGCATGGACAAGACACACATAGGAAGGGCAGGCATGTGTAAGTTGGGATTTATACCACCGAAGGGAACAATCAATTATTTGAGATTACAGAAACATTTGAACATCTGACTTCATTACATATTGTTTTAAGAATTTGGAATCCATGTATAGTAGCAGTATATTTGACGAATTATAATATTGCATTCTTGGAACATTCTACATAGCAGTTTCTTTTCCCCTCAAATGGAGACTAGGAATACAGATGAATCCATGGAAGAGGAGGTAGGCAGTAGGGTATAATCTTGTTAATAATGTCTGTGTAGAAAGCCAAGCTGCATAATATAGTTTTGTTTTTTTGTAAGTAACCTTCAAATCATCCATCTGAGTTATTTCACATGATCCTCACCAACTGGAACTCTTCAGAATTACAGCTCATTTGTTCCTATGTAGGTCATGCCTTTAGCATGGTGGATTCTACCACCTGTTAACAAGAGACTGAAGAGAATGATATTTGATTCCTAACTCTGCATTTAATCACTAAGTGACCCTGGCCAGGTCATTTGCTGTATTTGGAGCTCAGAATATTTATAATCAAAATTAGAGAATTGGATTATGTAAGTGTTTATCAGAAGAACTGAAGTAGGTTTACACAAGATGGACAGGCATGATTCAGTTGTGATCTGTCTTGTTGGGAGGAACAATTAAATTACTTAGATCACAGACCCCTTTGAGTGTTTCAGTACATTGTACTCTTTTTTTTATTTAAATTTGGAATCCACATATGTCTTAAAGGTCCATTGAAGACCTAAGGTTCTGGGACTATCTCTTCTTCCTCATCTGAAATCTGTTCATCCACTGCTCTTCTAGGAGTTAGCAAAGTCATCATTATAAAGCCATTCTCCTGAGTCCCCTAATCTATTTCCTAGCTCACTGAGCCACCCTGTCCTAGCTGGGTGATACTGGATAAAAGATTCTACAGAGGGGCAAAGCAGCCTTGATACATAATGGTTATTGTGCTATATCTCAGCATGGGAGTAGGCATTCCAGCTGTGCAGAGCCTGCTCATGTGCTATGACTGCAAGTGCCCTGATTAAATCCTTATGCATATAGTTCCCCAGGGGGCCTCATTCAGTTATCCCACTGACTCAGCTGGGAGAACAACTTTTGTTGCTGTTTAGTGATGAGAGAGTCTTAGAAGAGTCACATGCTTCTTCTTACCAGCTCTTCTTACTAGCTTCTGGTCTTAATTAATTTCACCTTTCTTCCACCCCTGCCTCTTCCAAGAAAGTACTTTCCCCCGACTACCTCTACTTTCTATTGTTTTTCCTCCCATCTCTTTCTACCTTAATTATTTAGAGAGATGTTCTCATTATAGACATGTCTTCCATTGCCAACCCATTCTATGTATGGATTCTGGCCAACATTTTCATATACTACTAAGATTGTGAGTGAATGAAATGAAGATTGAATAATATCTTTCACTGATCAATGCCCTCTGCCATTGGGGCATTTTTTTTTAATATTTGTTTTTCATTTAAATGGCTAGAGCAGACATATAGCTTTGAATATATAGCTGGAAAGCAATTAGGTTGGTTCTGTGAGCAGGGAGTGAAGACATAAGAATATTAATACACAATTGAAAATAAAATCATAAATGCTAGCATAAGTGCTTCTGGTTGGCAATTATTTTCGTATGATGGCAAATTGTTGAGCTCATTCTAAAAGACAAGTCTACTGATACCTTTACTTAGAAGATATCTCGATGGAAAGGATTGTCTTTTAAAGTTCTGAACAGAATACAGCATGCTGAGGACATGAAATAAATATGAAACACTCCCCATCAAACAAAGAACAATTCTTTGGAGTAAGCTACAGGGCACGGAACATGCCTAGGCCCCCTATCTCAGTTTTAGTCGACTTCTAAAATTACCAAACTATATTTGCTCACCTTAAGCCCCACCTTATATTCTCGTTCTATCCCTGCCCCTCTCCCCCAGCAGCCTCTAACAAATACATATGTCTTTGTCAGAATTTAGCTTGGAAGAGCCCTTTGATTAGAGAGAACTATAAGTAAAAATAATGCATTCATTGTCTCAGAATAGGGTTTCTTCCTTATTTATTTATTGAATTTTTTAGTTGACCCTAGGGTTTTGAGAAGTCAGTTCAATGTGGACAGAGAGCTCTCATAGGGGCTACAAAATTCTCAAGCAGAAAGGGGTCTTAGGTCATCAAAAATGACCTCTTTATTTTACAGAGGAATATTTTACAGGTGAATCAATTTGCCAACATCTCCTAGGTTGTTAGTATCCTACCTGGAACTAGAAATCTCTAAGATCTATAAAAGAGAGTATCTGACAACGTGAATTTTCTTGTTAACTATGAAACTGGTGATCAGGGAAGAGAAAAAAAAATTAGACAATGTAATTAAATGTTACCTAATAATAATATCTTCTTTGATACGTACCAGGATACCTATTTCTTGTAGCCCTTATGGTGGAAGAACACTTGGATCTTAAAAACATTTCTAGACCAGGTTGAATTTATGTCAATGGAGAATAGAGCCTAGACTCACTGGATCTAGAGTTGAAAGGGACTTTTAAAATAATCAGTCATAGGATGGTAAGATCATAGATTTAGAGTGTGGAGGGGCATATAAGGTCATCTAATTCAACCCTCTCATCTTATGGATACAGAAACTAAGGCCTAGAGAGGATAAGAAATACATCCAAGAGAAATGGCAGAGGAAATATTTGTACTTCTTACTCCAAACTCGATGTTGTTTGCTTATCCAATACTTCCAACATCTTTACCTCACCCCTGTCTCATTTGCTCTTTACCAGAGAAATATTTATGAAAAATATAATGAAATGCATTGTTATTTATAATACTTTGTGTAATTCATTATGATTTTAATGATTTAATAGAGTTTTTGTTTTACTTTTTCAATGCTTAGCTCTTAGAAACATGAATTGTGTTATTAGAGTAAGGTACCAATTTTATTCAGTATATACACTGGTTACATTTATAGAAGATGGAAAGTTTGAAAGGGAAGGAAACTTAGAGGTAACTTAGTCCAATAATCATTTTATAAATTAGGAATCTAAGGGCTGTTAAGGACAAGTGACTTGACCAAGGACACACAATAAATTAATTAAAAAGCCAGAAATAGAATCTTTGCAATATACTATATTCCTCTTTATGTCAATGTTAGAGGGAAAGGCATATGTTGAAATGTACTTTTAAAGAGGTAGAGAATTTGGATTGAAAGAGCATCATGAGGATGCCTATTCTATGTAGGGAGATGAAGTGGAAATGAAGGAAGATGTCTGCTTTTTGCAGAACTATGAGCACTTGCCTCCTTTCCTCATTCTACTCAAGGGATCTAGAGAAAGGCTTGATCAGGACAATCAGGAAAAAGGAAATAATTTAGCCTTAATATCTAAACACACACACACACACACACACACACACACACACACCCTGAAAACACTGATGTTGGATTCAGAAGCAGTCACCCTAACTCTGTCACCTATGTAACCTAGGCAAGTTACTTAATTTGACTGAGAGTCAGTTTCCTCAGCATTAAATGAAAGAATTGGGCTAAATTACCCCTCAGGTCTCTTCTAAGCTCTAAATTAATGATCCTGTGTCAGACCCAAAGTCTCGCCTCTGGTTCTTGAGTCCTAGCTTGTGACTCTGCTTTGATCCATGGTGTGATTATTCACATTGGACCTCAACTTGATCTGGTAAATTACTTTTCTAGGAAGAGGTTGCCATAGACTTTCAGGTAAGTAGACCCTGGTGGTATTCCTCACAATCTCCTTCCATTGTAACAGCTAAAATTCACATAAACCAGCCACCTGCTCACACACCCCAGTAATACAGAAAACATATTCAGTGCAACTTGGGTTTGAAGCCTCCTTAAACTCCTCAGTAATGAACCTCAGCAAAACAGCACATACTAATTCTTTATTTAATTAACTGGAGATATGAATTAATGAGCTTAGATGAGGCATTTGAACCAGGACTTACCCCCCCCAAGCCCCACTCCCGTACACATACACATGAGAATTCATTCTTTCCTCTCAACTTGCCAACAACTCCCTTCTACTGATATATAGAAATAATCAATGGTATATTCTCATCTCTTTTATAAGAGCAACCAATTTTAATGCCCAGAAAGTAATTATGAATCCAGCAGTCCCAATTCAGAATAAATCTCTCTGAAGTGTATTCTCCTCTGTCTGTAAACAGCATCTTTCTTCCAAAGAACCATAAAGACTCTACACAGTATTGGGAGATTTAAATACCACACACACACACACACACACACACACACACACACACACACACACACGAGTGTACTAACTTGAATAAAAGAAAAGGTGGGCTCTACTCTAAATACTTGCTGCAGAAAGATCCTCAAGTCTGTCCTCCATCTTGCTAGGGAGATTACACATTTAGATTTACTTTTCTGCAGCTCAAGCCATCACACATTGATGGGAATTTGTTTAATTTTCTTTTTTTTTCAGGAAATTGAGTTAAGCATAATAATCAATATTCTAAACTATTTTTAGTAAAGTCTTGTCTTAGCCCTGCTAGAGTAATATAACAAAAAATACTGTCATAAGGGAGGGGAAATATGCACATATATATATATATATATATATATATATATATATACACACACACACACACACACACAAACATATGTGTGTATGTATTTTTATCAATTTATCTGTCTATCATCCATCTATATCTTCAAGAACAGTGTTTTAATGTGAACCATATGGGAGTAGTCAACAAATATCACTCTGTGTGAGCTAAGGGACATTGCTAAGGCAGTGCTGTACAGTGAGCATCTACTACACTGGCTTTATATTCAGGAAATGTGGGTTCAAATGCCAGTTCTTTCACTACCTATAAAATCTTGGGCAAATTTTTTTAAATTCTCTGGGCCTCAGTGTCTTTATCTGAAAACAAGAGGGTGAGAGTAGATTATTTCTAAGATTCCTTCTAGCTCTATGTCCTATCCTATGATCATAAATTTGGTAAGTTTCAGAATCTAGAATCCAGTTGTTAACATCTGTCTGGGTTGGTGAAGTAAGAACTCACATTTGAGATCAAAGATTGCCTGAGATACTAGCAGCTGGATCCTATCTCTTATTCTGGCCAATTTATAAGCCCAGATTGCAAGACTCAATGGATTTTCCTGATATTTTCTAGCATAAGGCTTCAAGCATCAGTCTTCTGGATTGTAGAAAATATTACCATTTCATTACCATTACCCTTTTAGATGCTATTTATCAAATCTGAAAGAAATTTAGCCTATAACTTAGAATGCATGCAGTCTAATCTTTAACACTCATTAATCTTGGGATTTTTAAGTAATTCATTTCCTTTTGGATCTCAGTTTCCTCATCTGTTAAGTGTGAGAGTAGACAATGTAATTACTGAAGATTCTCAATGAAAGCATTTTATGTTCTAACATTCTGGATTTTGGGGTTTTCTCTAATGCTAAAGCTCCTTGCCAATTATCCAAAAGGTTTAGTATAGAAGTAAGTCTGAATTAGAAATAGGAAGAAAAATAACATGTAAGCAGGGGCCAAAATGTTGCAAAAACATGCATTATCTAACAGTAGTGACTTTGGTATATACTTCATCTGATGTAAATGCTTCCGGATCAGGAGTAGCTAGGTGGTGAAGTGGATAGAGCACTGGCCCTAGAGTCAGGAGGACCTGAGTTCAAATCCATCCTCAGACACATAACCCACACTAGCTATGTGACTGGACAAGTCACTTAACCCCAATTGCCTCACATTAAAAAAAAAAAATCTTCTGGGTCACTTCCACCTGAGACCTTGTTACCTCAGAAGGGGCCAAAGCTGTTTTCACAGTGGGACCAAAAGCATTTTTCAATATACCACAACATTTTACAATGCTGATACCTGTGACTTCCTAGTGCTTCCAAAAAAAACAAGCTGAAGTGGTCCCTTTTCCACTTGTCATCTGTCATCAATGGTGGCCTTCCCTGGAAGTAATTGATTCCCAGTCCCTTCAGAGCCCTAATTAAAAGTGCACTGAATTAGATGAACATGTACTGAAGACAATTAGCTCTTTCTTTTGTCTTTCCACTCAAATCCCTTATGCAAAGCAGTCAGTTGTCATGTTCAACCAGTCTCCATGAGGTGATGATTACAGAGGAGGGCAAAGTTGGAAAGATGCAAATAGATTTACATAATATTCTCCAGAGAGCCTTGTTCCAGCCTTTCCAAGTTCATGGCATCACAATATTCACCTTGTCACTTATGAGACCCCCTTTTTTTTCTGTATTTCCATATTGTCCTAATGTTCCTTTGCTCTCAGTTAAATCAGCATGAGATTGGTACTCCCCCCCAATATCCCCTATTCTCATTACCACTTGAGTTCCAGACTATAGTAATAGTTTCCTGTCTCATTTTTCTGCCTCTAGTCTTTTGTCTCCTTTATCCATCTGGCTCAACACTGACAGATTGATCTTCCAAGTATTTGAAGGTTTTTCATGTTGAGAGGGGTTAGATTAGTTATGTTTAGTTTTAGAAGGCATAACTAGAAACAATGGATACAATTTGTAAAGAGGATGATTTTATTTTGATGTAGGAAAACTTCCTAACTAGACTTACAGCTGGATGACCATCTTGATGCATTTTAAGGGTTTGACCACATGGTCTCTAAGATCTTTTCTACTTTTGGGATTCTATGATGAAATTGTCATCAAGGTTCCTCCTAGAATTAGGTAGAAGCATCCGTTATCCTGTTACATCTTAGCTCTAGCCAAATAGACTACTCACCATGCCCAAGACAGCTCCCAGAATTCTCCTGTAACTACAGCTTCTGCACCTCCTCTTCAAGAGGGATGCTGTCTTTCTTCTCATAGTTATCAGTAATTTCAGATCACCCCACATATAATCAATAAATCTGTAATTGTATTTAAGGGAAAGATCTCTGGTCCTAAAATCAGAAGTGTTGAATTTAAATCCCAACTTCCATTAACTGTGAAACTTTAATAACATCATGTCTTCTCTACGGACCTTAGTTTGCTCATTTGTAAAATGTAGGATTTGACCTAGACTGTCTGTACTTTTCCTTCTGGTATTGAAATGCTATATTCTAACATTTTACGTGCCTGTTTTCTCTAAAATGTTATATTATATGGTATCAGCCTACTCTGAAAAGCTTTTCCTCTGTAATTGTGGGGCCCTTAATAATGGTAATATTGGTTGGCATCACTAGCACATTTTGTATGGTTTGTAAAGGGCTTCATTTAGATTCTCTCATATGACCCTCCCCACAGCCCTGTGAGATATGGAGAACATTTAGTATTGTCCTTATTTGTGAAATAAAGATGCTGATATTCGGAAATGAGAAATGATCTGCCAAAGGACACACAAATATGGGAGATAGGATGTGAAACTGGCTCTTTTGACTCCCAAGTCTGAATTCTTTCTAATATAACTCCCAGTCTGCTTGTCTCTCCCACCCTACTTCTTGCTTAAAAGTCCTTGTCCCATTGCTTCCAACTCAACAATAGAACAATGGTGCAATTTAAGTCATCAGTGGAAGGGGGCAAGGCAATCTGATGCCAAGGAGGGCCTTTTTGTTGATCTTTTGATCATCTCATCTGAAACCTTTCCTTCTGGGGAAATCTGACTTTAGAATTGGTCCCTTGGATATGCATCTTATGATGAGAATGCAGACAGAAGCCACTGAGAAAATAGCAGAAAAGAGAAGGTCTTGAGTTACCTGGTATTCTAGGCAGCTAGAGAAGAAACTATTAGCAAATTCAATGGTATTCCTTTCAGGGGGTTGGGGGTGGGGGCATTTTGGTGATCAAATAAGAAACATAGTGAGTCTGGGAAGAAAACTGGGTATCTGCTTTTTTAAAGTAGATAAGTTTAGAACCAGCAGTATGGGCCTAGGGCAAAGGGCAAAGGAGTATTTCCCAGAAGCCTTTGCTATTTGAGCTGCTTCTTTGTTCAATGATCAAAGGATCTTTCTACCCCCCAAATCCAGGGCTATCTACACCACATGCCCCCTGTGAGGAAGATTTTTTTTTCTTTCTGACCACTTTGTTTTTCTAGCTTATATGACTATTGAGCTCCAATTCTGTCAGACAGAAGGTTTTTTTTCTTTTCTTTTCATTTTCTTGCTCCAACTGGAGACCCATTTTGATTTCATCTTTCTCTCTAAATGGACTTGGGAATTTCTGACTTGAAAATGTCCATGCACCTGAGTCCTCACAGATTTGAAAAAATACAATGGCCCAGAGGTTGCCCAGTGCTCCTTCCCCCAGAATATTGTAGTCAGGATACAACTGCCTTTATCCCAATGGTAAAAGTTGGGGGAATGTCTGTCCCAGTTGTATTATTGCTTACAGAGGGGATATGAAATAAAGAAAGGTTTCCAATCTATTTATCAAAGGCCTCCCAGCTCCTGTTTCAAGGTAGGTGAATCAATTAGCCAGTATTGAGCTGAGAAAGTTAATCTGCATCCAGAGCGTTTTACTAGACAAACCAGTTAAATCAAAAATTGAGAGCAGTCCTATTGATTTTGCTTGACTTTTGTTGGAAGTGAAGGAGGAGGAACTAGCCTGCCTCCTTTAACACCACCCCCTCCGCTCCATCATCTATCCCTATTTCTTTCTCATTTATATGGAAGGCTTCAAGGCCTAAGGCAGTATAAAAGCTGGGCCTGGAAAGATGAGGAGGAATATGAAAAGAAATAGGAGGGTGTGTCCTGTTTACAGGAATCTTGAGCAAAGTTGTGATGAGAGGTGGGACAGTGAAAGATATTTAGTGGAAAATAAGTAGAGAAGTTTGGCAAAAGCTGAAGTACTATTCAAGGAAATAACAGGAGATAATAATAATTCCTTCTATTTATGTGCAGTTGATTATCACTAGATTTTATAAAGAAATAAGGAAAAGGGATGAAAGTTATCTCTCTGAAGCTTCATACCCTCTAGCTCTGCCTTTACTCACTTTAATAATTATAATAAATATCAATGATAGCAAAGACTTATCTATATGTCTCTATCCTTTTGTATGTAACCATGCTTACATTAAGATCTTAAGTTAAGTACAGCCATTATTCTATTTAACCTCAGAACTCCACAAGAAAAGTTGTGCAAATATTTTGATACTGACTTTATAGATGGGAAATTTGAAGCTAGGATACAGGAAAGAGATTTTCCAAAGTCATATGGCTAGTCACAAAGGCAGTACTCTAACCCAATTGCCTTCATTTCAACTCTAGAATTATTTCTACTTCACCATCGAAGTTGGAAGGGGGTTGTAATGAGTCTAAACAGCAAAGCATAAATACGAACTTTGTCCTATAGGAAGTTAGGAGTCATTGAATAATTTTGAGCACAGAAGGTAAATTATGAAAGTAGAACTAAGTACAATGTAGGGCAATCGAGGTCAGAGGAAAGCAAGAGAGCTAGGAGGCAAGGACCTCTGGATAGATAGCCCCATTCGATCTCCTGCACTGTTCATCTCCTTCCATGGAGTAGGACTTGATGAATACTGACTTAGGGCTCCTTCCTCTGGCCCTGCCAGCTATGTGGTAGCTTAATCTTTTTCCAATCTCAACTGCTGCCTCATAATGTGGTTCAGGCACAGAAATTTCATTAACTCCTCAACTCTGTCCATGGATTTTAGGCACAGATTTCATCTGTTAAGCTACTTTTATATCAGCCAAAATACAAATTACCCTCTGCTCAGAAAAAAACAAAAGGTCCTAAACAAAACAAAACAAAACAAAAAAATGAAAAGAATGGATGAAACCCTTCCATATTTCTCAGGCTCTCATCAAATAGCTTTCCAGTTTTTAAAGAAAATAGATGTACTGAGATGAAATTGAATTCCTAAAACAATGCCATAGTAATGGAAAAGCCTAAGTTTCTGCTGTGTGTGGGAGTATGTTTTGGTGGGGGGTGGGGGAAAGGATTCATTTCAGAGTTAGGAAATGCTGATTATTTCCAGGTCACCCTTAAGGGTGCTTTGAGATCTGGGTTTGAGATCCAGATAAACTGCTCAGGAACTGACCTCATTATATAATCAGCTATAGGACCTTGAATAAGGCAGTTACCTTTTCTGGCCTTCAGTATACTTCTTTATAAAGTAAAAAAAGTAAAACAGTTTAATTCTAAGGTTATGTCAGTTGTGGTAGTCTATATTTTATTTCTTTCAATTTCCAGAGTTTGATATCTAGCAAAAGTAACTATATATAAAAAATCTTCCCTTATCTTGCCCAGAAACAGTCTCCACATCACTTCCAAACCAGGTTGCCCTGGGCATACCCCATTCCCTTTTAGTTCCATTATATATGTGTTATCACCTCCTTTGGGAATGCAAACCTCTTAAGGGCCTGGACTTCATTGCTTGCTTACAAATTTATATCCCAAGTGCTCAGCACAGCACTTGGCTTATAATAATTTCATAAATGCTTTTTCATTAATTCACTCATACATCCATTCATTCATGTGTTAAAGAATAGATTCATTAGTTCCTTGATTATTTTCTAGAGAATTTGTTTTTTGCTATTTTGATTGTTTAGATCTTAGTCATTTATGGATTAAAATTTCTTTCCATTTGTAAGTGACTGTATTAAGAATGGTTTAAGATTGACAAAAGAAGTAATTTAGTGGAAAGAGGGTGGAGTAGGGGAGGAGGTATTTGTTTTAGTTTTCTAGTTTGGGGTCTTTGGTCTTCATATTATCAGACTAAGTTTGGAAATGAGCTATATTCTAGTCTTTCAAAATGAACTCAGTCGTTGACATTCTCTTAATTCTCTTAGAGAGAGAGAAGTGGGGCTGAAAATTCCTATAAACAGATAGAGACCCAAGCTCAACTGGCTTCTCCAGGACAATATAGTGAGTCAATGGTGTACCTTTAATTTGGTTTCCCAAATCCCAGATTGTATACTTCATAGAATCGCATAAAAGAAAGAAAGCTCAGTAGTCCTACAGCACAACCAGTATTTGAACAGTAGTCTGGTCTATGGCATACCTGACAAGTATCTAGCCACTAAGTGAAGACCTCCAGCAACTGGGAATTCAGTACTTTTGTAGGAAGCTCATTCCATTGTTAAAAACTTCAATTTATTCCTAAGAATTAGCCTAAATCACTCTTTTCAATTTTGACTATTGGTCCTAGTTCTACCCTCTCTGTCCAAGTATAACACTGTGTTCTAGCATTTCATGATCTAAGATCTCATCCTTCTATTCTTCACAATGTTCTAGGCTCATTGATGTGCATTTCAGAAAGAATATAACCATATCCAAATGGCAAATAAGAAAATGGCTTAGTTTAGCTTTATACAAAAAGGAACTGCTTATTCCAGTCCTCTCAAACCCCACCCTCCCCCATCCCAGAACATCAGTAGAGCCTATTTCTTATACAATAACCCAATGTTCAGTTGATCTGCAATGAGAAGTCCTTGACCACTAATAGCTGCATACCTTGACCCTTCCCCAAGAGAAAAAAAAAAACAACTTGCCTGATTATCACCCCTCTCACATATCTCCCGTTGGATGGGAAGCCTTCAGATTGCCACATCCAGCAGCTCTCTGAATGTGCCCTACTTCAGTTGTAGTTGCTGATATATTTGTCTTCTAAGATCATTTTTGAACAAATGAGGTGTAATCTTGATTTGCTAGAAAAGTGGAAACTGATGCTTGGTAGCACTCACTCTGGGAGCCCCTGTCTCCCATTTGGCAGCATTTTACCAGCAGTACTGTCAGATAAAATCTTGAAAGAAGAGAATAAACATGATGATCAGAGCCTATGGTGTCCTTGTTATCTCTTTGAGGAGGAAGAAAGCTTTAATATACCACACTGCTTCAAATGAATGAAGAGGAGGGGGAAAAAGTATGCTCTAATCCATTCTGTCCCAAGAAGAAAATCTCAGAATCATAAAATGTTATATTTGTAAGAAATTTTCAATATTAGATATTAACTGGTCTTCTTCTTTTAATAGAAAAAAAAATGAATTCCAGAGGAGTCAAGCAATCAATAAAGATTTAATAATTTCATACTAGTTTCCAGGCATGATGCTAAGTGCTGGGTATATACTAAAACAACAACAAAAAGAGTCTCTATCCTTAAGATATTTATTTTCTAATAAGGGAGACAACATAAACATTATTTGGTACATGCAAAATAAATAAAGGGCATAATAGAATATAAATACAGAGTAGATAGAAGGTAACTTTAGAGAAGGAACTAACAGTTGGGAGCATGGTGGGTGGTGAGACCAAACATAGCCTCTTTTAGGAAGTAGTTCTTGAGCTGAATTTTAAAGGAAGTCATAGATTCTAAGATACATAATTAGGAAGGAAAACATTCCAAGTATGAGTAATAGTCAACAAAAAAGATATCAGAAATGACAAATGAACATCATGTGTGAGGAAAAGCCAATAGGCCAGAATGGCTGAACCATAGTTGAATGGAGGGGACTAATGTGTTAAAAGTGATTTACTTCAGGGAGAGAACTGATGAACTCTGAGGGCAGATTGAAAAACACTTTTTGTTTTCACTTTATTTTTCTTTATATTTTTGATAACGGTTAATATAGAAATATGCTGTGTAGGACTTCACATGTATAATTGATATCATATTGCTTGCCTTCTCAATGAGTGGGAAGGAAAAAAGCAATAGAGGGAGGGAATTTGGAACTCAAAAATCTAAAAATAAAAGTTAAAATAAATAAATAAAGGAGATAGTGAAGATGGGGGGAAATGACTTACATTTAAAAATTCTGATTCATATGGTAACTGTCCATAATTCCAGAGGGCAGGTGATGAATCATCTTTCATATTTGATGACAGAGATAATAGATTGAAGACATTGAATTATAAATTCATTTTTGGGAAATGGCCAATGTGGCAATGTATTTTTCTTGACTATGCATATTTGTTTCTTTCCCCCTAAATGGGAATAGAAGCTGTAAAAGGGAGAAAAAAGGTTTTATTATTTTTAAAATAAAATTTAATAAATAAATAAATGAATAACCAGTCTCAAAGAGCACCTGGTGGACATGAGCAGCTGTTTCAGAGGATCTTTGCTCACACGAATCCACTCACTGTGTCCTTGAAACATATACTTGTTAATATCATCCCCCTGCTAAGATTAAGCAAACCTCCTTTTGTTAACTGTAATAGAAATAAGAATATAAGAAGATAAAAGGAGCTTGGTTATCATTACAATGTCTAAAATTTGGATCCCTGTGGGCTGTAGTATAGCAATCTGTTGATTATGTTATGCTGTCTAAATGATATTTGGAATTAGAACATAATAAGGTCTCAATAAATATCAAAGCTAGCAATCTGTAAGCCAGTCTGGATTATGCATTGCAATCTCTTAAATAGCTTCCCTTGTTTCTCCAAAATCCATAATATATAGGGGTTTTTTAAAATTCTTTACCTATTCAAAAATTGCATCATTCATCTATTTATTAGTGCCTACTATGAACATGGGTCCATGTTAGGCACTGAAAGAGTTAGGAAGTATGCTCAGATTCTTATAATCTAGCCACTGCTCAGATTTTTACAATCTAGCCAATACCCACAGATGCTCAGATTCCTTAAGAGTCCTAACCTCTAGACCTCACTATATGGTTCCTTGACTGGGAAAAACTACCTAACACCAATCTCTTCACCAGCTGTGACTTGAAGATTTGTGTCTTACAGACTACAGCCCATTCACCTACAGCTGGTAGCAAACAGTGGGTTTGGGAGACAGCCAATGTCTCCTCATTGTTCCCTGGATGCAGCCTGTGATCAGTTCCAGTCAACCCAACCACCTCTTGGGACTCCCTTGAGGCAGGGACAGCTCTACACCACTTGCCAGCAGGAAGCAGTTTCAGAAGTTGAGCACTTTGTCCCTTACCCCAAAAGAATTTGTGTCCCATTTGTTTGAAGGGAGAATGATGAGGATGGGATCTAGACCCCAAAAAGGAAAAATCCTGGACCTTCCCACATGGTCCAATCTGTGGCATTGGACTGAGTCTGTAATATCATCAATTGGCCTTTCATTGCGGCTACACCCAACCTCTCAATTCTCTGTTCCATTGTCTTACCTCCCTATGGCCCCTGGCCACTTCCCACCCTGAATCCTATCTAGGCTCCATTCTCCCTTGGCCATATGGTCCATGTTCCTGGAGTTCTATTATCTCATAGACTACTTGGCCACTCCTAAATCCCTCCCATATTCTTTCTGTATATAAGGTCCATCTTGTCTCCATTAAGATGCTTTGATTCTTATAATATAGACACTGCTCAGATTGTTACAATCTAGCCAATAGCTCACAGATGCTCAGATTCCTTAAGAGTTTGGTTAATATGGTAGATCTTTAATAAACTTTGTTTTTGGCTGAAAAAAAAAGAGTTAGGAAGTATATAAAGCATTGGGTTTGCCCTCATAGTACTTATAGTCTAGTTAGGGTGATAAGACAGATATGTTTGCATAATCAAACTTCTAATATGAAGGAGGATGTGAAAATTGTCCTATGATTATAAAATTAAGTCCTTTAGGAAAACAGAGAAAAAGGCCCCATGTTCTGCCATTGAAGGGCAATAAGTCAAGGGTTAACTATAGGTAAGTCTGGAGCTAGGAACACAATAGTACTTTTCAGGTTATTCTAGAATGGAGGTGAGAATCATAGGATTTAGAGCTAGAAAGAACTTTTGAGATCATCTAGTCAATGGCCCATTTTACAAATGGGGAAACTGAAGTGCAAATATATTTAATGACTTGTCTGGAGTAGCACAGATAGTAAGCAGCAAAGAAGAGATTCAAGCCCAAATCCTTTTATATTTAATCTACTGTTCATTCCACTATATGACTTAAGTTCTGGTGGAAAGGAAACCAATTCTCTGGGAATCAAAAGGCGTAATTATTTAATGATATTGTGAATGGGAAAACTTGATATATTGATCAGGAATCAACAAAGATGAATCCCAAAAGCAGACTGAAAAGTACAATGGGATGGTCAGGGATGATAATACTAACAATAAAAACATTCACATTTTTATAGTTATTTTAGTGTAAGTATTTTCTGCAGGATAGTCCTGGCTTGCAGGTGTTATGTAAATAAGATGTGATGGAAAACCAGGTCCACTGATATCAAGTAGTGGAGAAATGAGGTCAAATAAGAAGACATCTCAAGAGGACACAGGGTCTCAAAGCAGGTTGCTCTACTGTGACATATGGCTTCTTTTCTGAAAATGGGTTAGCAAGTACTAACCATATACTGTCTTGTCTCTCCTTTTTTTTTTTTTTGGTTTTAGGCAATTGGGGTTAAATGACTTGCCCAGAGTCACACAGCTAGTAAGTGTCAAGTGTTTGGTCTGAGGCTGGATTTGAACTCAGGTCCTCCTGACTTCAGGGCTGGCACTCTATCCACTGCGCCACCTAGATGCCCCTACTGTCTTGTCTCTTAAAAGGAGTAGATTTTGGTGATTTGGAACCAGGCCATAACTCCTTTCCTATCCAATACCGTCACTCAGCTAGAGTGCTGGCCCTGAAATCAGATCAATCTGAGTTCAAAACCAACTTCAGATATTTACTAGTTGTGTGACACTGGGCAATTCACTTAAACTCCAGTTGCCTCAATTTCCTTAACTGTAAAATGGAGATAATAATAATCCCTTGCTTGAAGGGTAGTTGTGAGGATCAAATGAGATAGTAGCTATAAAATGCTTAACACAATGCCTGGCATATAGTAGGTACTGTATAAATACTTATTCCTTTCTTCTTCCCCTCCCCTTCTTTTAAGATTGATATTAGCACACCACTCTAGGGTCAGATCCTTTCTACCCTGTTAGTAAGGCCTTTGTGACAAATAGTCTGCTAAATATTGGATGTTTTTTCATGCCACAAACCAATGTACTTTATGGATGCAGACACATAAATTAAAAGATAATTTAGTATTGATTAATTAGCAATGGGGATGAAACCACCAAAGCATAGTAACCTATTTAACATTTGGTGAGTCCCACTCCACATGGGTCCCTTTCTACCCTCAGAAGTTGTAAATATCTTTCTGGCAGTTTTGTTCCTCTTATGCTAGATCCTGCTAAAGTACCCTACCTCCCACAACAACCATTTCTTATTTGCATCCTGAACAAATCTTTCACACTGGTTTAAAGGAAAAGATAAAGAGGAAATGTTTCCTTTTTCTCTTAAATGGTTGGCAAACACAGGATATTGATGTGGTAGAGATGGAGGATTACAATAAAAATAGTATGTGGCATATAAAAATGAGGCATAAATAAAGGGCATTTTATTTCTTCTGTGGTTAAGGTGACTTAGTATTCTGCTGGTCCCACCTGACACCTCCTATAGGATGTATTTGGGAGATCCTTACCTACATCTTTGAAAAAAAAAACCAACAATAATATATGATACTTTGATGGGAAGCCAGTCAATAAACATTTATCAAGCACCCACTATGTGCTAAGTACTGTACTCAGCTTTGGAGATCCCTACGCTTAAGCACCACATAATATAATGGGGAAAACTATATATATTTGTGTGTATGCATGTATGTATATAATGTATAATATATTATGTGTACTCATATATAATGTAATATATCATATTCAATGTAAAGATAAGTTATATACAAGATAAATTGGACATAATCAACAGGAGGAAGGTACTAGAAAGGGGCTTCCTATGCCTTTATAGAGGGAAAGATAAGCTCTTATTTTACTCACACAGATTATGCCCCATTATGGCAGGTTATTAACTTTTTGGTGTGTCAGACCCTTTCAATAATCTGGTGAATGCTATGAGATCCTTTTCAGAAGAATGGTTTTTGCTTACATTATTGACTGTAAGAAATACTAAATTTCAATTAGAGGTTAGTGAAAATAAAGATGCAATTATTTTCCCCATCCAATTTCACAGATACCCTGAAATGTCTCCATGAAGCCTTTGAGGATCTGTGGATCCCAGAATAATGCCCTCAGGATAGCCTTTTTTCTATTTCATGGTTCATCCTTGAAGTAGATTCAAAGTTAATAACAGTAATAATGAAATTTTACAAAACTTGTCCGTAGTCATTTTCTTGATCTTCACAGTTCTCTTGTAAGGTACATCCTCATTAAAGTATATATGTAGTATTTCAAGTTTCACAAATTCACGTATATATATTATCCCATTTGATCCTCAGAGCAGACCTATGAGAAGGTGCTATTATTTTCCCTATCATATATACATATACATACATATATATATGTATATATACATATATACATATATGTATATATACATATATATATACATACATACATACACACACATACATATGAAGAAACTAAAGCTGAAAGAGGTTAATTGACTCACCTATTATCACATAGCTGGTGGTGGCTGAGGTAGGATTTGAACTCAGGTCTTCCTGACTTCAAGTCTAACACTCTAACTCATTGTGTTACCAAGCTGCCTCCACAAGTTCTATTGTCCTCATTTTGCAGATTTTCAAATGAGTAATGTCAATACATTGGGAAAACTCCTAACCTTCATGAAACTGCTTAGAAGGTTAAAACTCGGGGGTGGAGCCAAGATGGTGGAGTAAAAGCAGTGACTTGCTTGAGCTCTTCCCCAAACCCCTCAAAACACCTATAAAAAATGACTCTAAACAAATTCTAAAGCAACTGAATCCACAGAAAGACAGAGTGAAACAAATTTCCAGCCCAAAACAACCTGGGATGGTTGATTGAAAAGGTCTATAGTTCCAGGCTGGGAAAGGAACAGTTTAGCACGGGTGCTCAGGCAAAACAGGCCTCAGCAAAGCTGGAGCAGCCCTCAGATAGCTGTGGCAGTTTCCAGACCTCTCAACCCACAAATGCCAAAGAAAACTGAGAAGGTCAGTAGGAAGGTATGTTGGACCATGGTGAGAGAGAATCTTAGTCCCAGTTACAGCCCCAGGGCAAAGACTATTTCCAGAGCTTCTAGCCCACAGACTGAGGGGGAATCAGATGGCTGATCAGAGGGGGATTGCAAGAATGTCTTTGCTAGTGCAGGATTCTGTTGCTTTACCCATGCTTGGCTCTGGGTCACAGTTCTGGGTGGTGATCCTGGGGAGAGGACGAGCACTGATGTGGTAGAGATTGTAGTGGTGATAGAGAGGAAATCCTCCTCACAGTTCCAAGGCAGGAAAGAATGCTTGTGGTCACTCATAGACCAGAGCACAGGCCAGGAAAGGGGTAAACACCTCACCCTTGAGCATACCACCTTGGAGTAACTGAAAATTTACAGGTCCCTAGAAGTATCTCTGAAAACAGCTTCACAAGACCCCTGAAGCTTGGGACAATACATTCTCTAGCTTGGAAGCAGACCCCCACCTTAACAAAGAGTTTATAACTCAGGTAATTGGCTGGGATCATGAGCAAGCAGCGCAAAAAGAGTCAGACTATATTATCTTACTTTGGTGACAAAGAAGATCAAAACATACAACCAGAAGAAGACAACACAGTCAGAGCTCCTACATCCAAAGCCTCCAAGAAAAATATGAATCAATCTCAGGCCTTAGAAGAGCTTCAAAGGGATTTTGAGAAGCAAGTAAGAGAAGAAGAGGAAAAACTGGAAAGAGAAAGGAGAGTGATGCAAGAAAATCATGAAAAACAAGTCAACAGTTTGCTAAAGGAGACCCAAAAAATACAGAAGAAAGCAACACCTTAAAAAATAGCATAGCCCAAATGGCAAAAGAGGTCCTAAAAGCCAGTGAGGAGAAGAATGCATTCAAAATGAGAACTGGCCAAATGGAAAAGGAAGTCCAAAAGCTTACCGAAGAAAATACTTCCTTGAAAATTAGAATGGAGCAAATGGAAGCTAGTGACTTTATGAGAAATCAAGACATTGTAAAACAAAACCAAAAGAATGAAAAAATAGAGGTGAATGTGAAATATCTCATTGGAAAAACAACTGACCTGGAAAAAGATCCAGGAGAGATAATTTAAAAATTATTGGATTATCTGAAAGCCATAATAATAAAAAAAAGTCTAGAAATCATCTTTCAAGAAATTATGAAAGAAAACTACCCTGATATTCTAGAACCAGAGGGCAAAATAGAAATTTAGAGAACCCACAGATCACTTCCTGAAAGAGACCCTCAAAGGTAAACTCCTAGGATTGTTATAATAATTTCTAGAGTTCCCAGGTCAGGGAGAAAATATTTCAAGCAGCCAGAAAGAAATAACTCAAGTATCATGGAAACACAATTAGGATACTAAAAGATTTAGCAGCTTCTACATTAAAGGACCACAGGGCTTGAAATATAATATTCTGGAGGGCAAAGCAGATAGTATCACAATCAAGAATCACTTACCCACAAAATAGAGTATAATCCTTTAGGGAAAAAATGGATGTTCAGTGAAATAGAGGATTTTCAAGCATTTTTGATGAAAAGACCAGAGCTGAATTTAAAATTTGACTTTTGAATACAAGACTCAAGAGAAACATGAAGAGAAATCATAGGGGACTTATTAAGGTTGAACTGTTTACATTCCAGATAAAAGAATAAGAGATAGGATAAGAATTAGGATGGGGCAGATAGAAGGGAGCTCAGATTAGGGAAAAGGGTATTCATAATGCATGATGTCTTGAAGATGGGGGAGGAATGAGATGGAGAGAAAATTTGGAATTTAAAATCTTGTGGAAGTGAATGTTGAAAACAAAAGATAAATAAATAAATAAAATCTGAAAAAAAAAGAAGGTAAAAACTCAGGTACACTAGTTATTTATAAAAACAGTTCAAGCTAAAATAGAGGGAAAATAGATCTTCAAGTTCACTTAATCCACTTTCATCATTTTGTAGCTAAGGACATTGAGGTCTGGAGAAAGAAAATGACTGTCTTGAGATTGCACAAATGACAAATAGCAGTACTGGGATTTGAAACCAGGTCATCCAACTATACAAATCTAAGACACTTTACATCTCACCTTAATGCTTCCAGTATGATGTCATATCATCCTTTTTTATTGTAAGAATATACCATGGGTCCAGTACTGCCTCAGAACACAGTAATTCTATACTATAAAAGTCTGTTGGTGCACAGAGCACAAATTGGGATTTAGCCCTGTCCCCTGTCAGTGCTATTGTAAAAATTTTCCATTGCAGTTAGACCTTCTAAATGGAATTATACTGAGATGAGTGGAAAAGAAATAGAAGATAATGTGATTGATACATACACACACACACACACACACACACACACACACACACACACACACACGCACACACACGCATATGGTTTTTTTTCCCCTTCCAAAACTGGAAAATGACATAGTCCGAGCTAGGATCTTGTTCTCATTTAATCTGAATTGGCTCTTCCATCAGGGTCCACTGTCAGCTGAGGGGCATAGAAAGCAATGACTACATCCTAGCCAGTGAAGGTTAGCTCTCAAAGAAAATCCTCTTGCCTTGCAGGCTTCTTCCTAATGGACTTTCTCTTGAGCCTGTTATCTTGTTGATAACACACAAAAGCACTTTCCTACCAGTTTTTTTTTTGCCTTGTTTCTAGCCAATGTGTGTCCTTTATGAGAAAGCAATATGAGCTGAAGAGGTTACCAGACTGGACAGAATCTCACCTGACTTCTAGTCAGTGCAGTGAAGTGGCAAGAAATAGGCATCAGAAGATTCCTCCTGTGTATCAGCTGTGAGATCCTGGTCAAGGTCGCTTAAGCTCTCTGAGTCACAATTTCATCATCTGTAAAATGGGGATCATAATGAAGAAATAATGTGAGTAAATAGAAGAGATAGTGTGGTAGGACAGAAAGACTCTTTATGCTGAAATTAAAGGATGTAGGTTTAAATCCTGCCTCCAAAATTATGTGAAACTAATGTATTTCTTAATCTTCCTGAATCTTAGTTTCACCATCTATTATGTGATGAGGTTGGAAAATATGATCCTTTAAATCCTTCCTAGGTCTAACTACTGTAAATATTATTTTACCCAGTGACTATAAATGTTTTAATTCTTCATTCCTTTAGAGGAAACGTGATTGCAGTTCTCAAGTACTTAATGGGCTGTCACACAGAAGAGGCATTAAAATTAGGAATATCATGGGTGGGGAACCTGCAGCCTCAAGGCCACATGTGGCCCTTTAGGTCCTCAAGTGTGGTCCTTTGATTGAATCCAAAATTCACAGAACAAATACCCTTAATAAAAGATCTTTTCTGTAAACCTCAATTTCAGTCAAAAGGCTGCACCTAAGCACCTAGAAGGCCACATGTAGAGGCCTCAGGTTCCCCATCCCTGGTGGTTACAAAGAGGCAGATTTTAGCTAAATATGAATGAGAATGGCCTAATGAAAACTTTGCAGGAAAGTGATAGCATGTTATCAGTGAGAATATTCTGATTATGAAATGGCCTTCTGGTAGACAGCAAGCTCCTCTTTGTAGGACATGCTTAAGCAGAGGCAGGAAGAAAGCTGGTGTGCTATCCATACATGCTTATCTGAAGTCACTTCCAGGACATGTTATTATATGATAATATTTCCTTAAATTTTGATATTTGATTAATGAATGAATAAAAAACAATTAAGTGGTTACAATGTGCTAAGCACTATGTTAAAAGAAGCTATCACAAATCAAAAAGAAGATAGTCTCTACTGTCAAAGACTGTTCACTCTGATTGGGGAGGTAAGACACATAGGAGGGTTCAATAGCAGGGCAAATGAAAAGATCTCTAAGCTCCTCAGGATTTCTGAGACAGGGTAGATGTCAAGGCCCAGGAGTCCTTAGGATGCATCAGAATATTCTCCCTCCAGAGGAGGAGAGCACTGAGGAAAGAAGGCCATAATAATTGGAAAGGGGATAGTGAGCTGAAGGCTTAGAGTGTAACGGGAATTCTGAGAAATATATTAGAGAAAATGCTAACAAACTCAGGTCATGAGTATTGGGAAGGGGATAGTGGGCCGAAGGCTTAGAGTGTAATGGGGATTCTGAGAAAAAAAAAATATCTGAAAAAGCCCTAACAAACTCACAGGGCTCTGTCAAGTTGAAGCATGGATCCCTTTTTTATGGTACCATAGAATTGAACTAAACCGTAGGTCGTTATTATATGAAACTGGGTTTATATAAAGATCAAAAGTCAGCACAAATTCCCTAAAACTTAAATGGATAGAATAAGTCCTCAAAACAACTTGTGGGTAAATTTATGTCAGCTCTGCCCCCTGATATGAACATTTACAGAGTCAAAGGGAAGGAGACACAGCATTGCCCTTCTCACTGTGAATGGACCATATATTAATATAACAGGATTTGGGATGGTAGGGGAGCATATAATACTTAGCCTTTAATTAAAGAGGAGAAATAGCCAGATATTTCTGTCACAGGGAAAAGAACATTAAACTATTTGAAAGGAATTGTTCTCCTTCCTGCTTCTTTCATTCCTAAGTGGCTATTAAGGGCTGACTTGGTCCTAAGAGACCTCTGATGGCCAGGGATCAAAAATGCATGTGGCCCATGGCAAAATTAACCTCTTATAGAACTGTTATGATGAACATAACATATCAACTTAAAATCCTTATGTCAGAAAAAAGAAAGACTTTCAAAATAATTTAAGAAAGTAGACCACACCTCCCTGTAGTAAGTCCTAATTTACATGACCCCTTTCTGATTTTCTGGAAGAAGACAAGTTATTCTTCCTGGACTCTTTTATATTTTTTAAATTTTTTTTCAATCATTTATATACTCTACCACTTCCACCAAGTGATGGATTGGGGGAAGGGAAACTTTTAACATATAGGCATAGCGAAGAAAAACTTATTGTCCATGTTTGACTATGCGTTTCTTATTCTGTATATTTAGCCCATCACCTCTCTATCAGGAAGTGGATAGCATCCTTCATTATTAGTCATTGGTAATTATTATAATCATCAATCATTGCGTTGATGAGAGTTCTTAAGCCTTTCAAAATTGTTCCTTTTTACATTGTTGTTATTGTATAAATTGTCCTCTTGGCTCTACTGACTTTTCTCTGCATCAGTTCATACGTGTCTTCCCAGATAACTCTGAAAACATCCCTTTTATTGTTTCTTATGGCATAATATTATTCTACTATATTCATATTTCATAATTTGTTCATATATTCTCAAATTGATGGATACCGCCTTAGTTTTCAGTCCTTTGCCACCACCACAAAAAAGAGGTGCTATATTTTGTTGATGTTGTTTTTGTCATCAGGATCAAAGTTATATATGTTTTATGAGTTAATGTATGTAAAGTGATTTGCAAACAAAAAAGTCTTATATTATTCCTGTTCTTATCCTTATTTTTAAACATAAAATATATTTTCATCTTTCTTTGACATCTTTGGTCTATAGTGTATACTCCCACATCTTATGACTTCTGATGAACATTTGGAAAAAGCAGGTAGAAATCCACCAGCCATAGATTATATTCTGGGAAACTTCCTAACAAGAAGTTTGCTGATGCTTCTCCCTTAGGAGTTCATGTGAAAACAGGCTTCAGCTTAGTAAATTTTTATGTGGCAGTTCTAACATACCCTGTTACTTCCCTCCTTGGTTAGAATTCAAATCATAGCAGTACCTGCAGAAGAATAGATGAGTTCTGACTGAAACTTAGGAACTCAGTGTCATTATGTATGAATAACAAGTGTGGGAAGGGGAAAGTTAGAGTTGGAAGACACCTTCCAATGTTGAAACAAAGGATATTCGATCTACAAAGGACCTCAAAGAGCATCTGCTTCAAACATCTCATTTTATAGAGATAGAAACTGTGTCTCAGAGAGATCCAGTAATGCTCCCACTGTTCCATTTAACCAGTTAGTATCAAAAGCAGAGGGCAGCTAGGCAGTGCAGTGGACAGATCACTGGTTTGGGAATCAAAAAGACTCATCTTCCTGAGTTCAAATCTGGCCTCAGACATTTACTAGCTGTGTGACCCTGGAGACATCATTTATTTCTGTTTGCCTCAGTTCTGTCATCTTTAAAATGTTCTGGAGAAGGAAATGACAAATCACTCCAGGATCTTTGCTAAGAAAACCCCGAATAGGGTCATACAGAGTCAGAAACAACTGAATGACAGAAAAAAAAAAATCAAAGGCAGCACTGGAACTCAAGTCAGGTCATGATAATCTCTACTATACCACCTTATTACTGCACAGATATTTACTTGAAATAGATGGTGATCAGCACAACTCCAAAAATGACTCATTAGTCAAGCCAAGTTGGAGGTCAAAGAATGGAATAATGACTGGCCAGGATCTAAGCTGTAAGTCTCAAAAGTATGGAATAGGATACATTTCTTTATGAAATAGAGGCTGTAGATCAAGAGAGCGTGTGGGATGAACTTACCTGTACCCATGCCAACCCACCCTACAGATGCCTGCTCCCTGGCAAGATGGAGATTTTGACAAAGCTAGAAAGGGAAAGACTGATGTTTAAATAACAGGGTGGATTAACCTGCACGGTTATGATGCACTTGTAACATGTGGAGAGCAAATAGGGTCTTTTCATGTGTTTTCAAATCATCACCCCTTATCATCTTGAACTCCCTACCCTGGGCCAATAAATCTACCCTACCACAAGCACAGTAAATTATATACCTTCTGCTGACCTATAAATGCAGGAGCAAAATGCTGGGCTATTTCCATAAAGCTTCTGCCAGTGTTTACTCTCCCCAGCTTCTTCCTCTTTGAGAAAGAGAGTAGGGCTCTTGTTAGGGAGGCCAATTAACTCATCAGCTTCTATTAGCAGGCTTAATGAGTGCCAGGATTTTCTGGGAAATGGCGAACTTCTCCCTGCCCTTCCCAGAAAGCCCTTCCTCCTGCCAGGAGATTGTTTAATGAGGATCACAAACAAACATGAAGAACGGAAGGTGGGTTAATTAAGCACTATTTCCTGCATAAAGGAGCACAGTAGCTTTAAGGGACTAATGTCCCACTGATGCTTCCTCCTTCCTTGGATTGGAAAGAGTTACATTTTAGTATGATACAATAGGGCTCAGCTTAATACTTACCCCCTTTTAGAAGACTTTCTTTATTTCAACTAGCTCATCACTTGGTATATCCTCAAATACTTTCAGTTAAGGTTTGCTGTGATCATTTTGCTCGTGTTATGAGATTAAGCTTCATAAGGCACAGTTCTGATTATGGCCCTCTACTGCAAACAGACAAACAACCCCCCCAAAAAAAAAACCCAAAACAAAACAAAACAAAACAAATAACAACAACAATAGTGAGAACTTTTGTTGATTTTGAATGGCTTATAAAAACGCCCAAGCATTTGAGACCATCATAATCTGAGTCCACTACAAGTATCCTTTACCTACACCTACACCTACATCTTACCCCCCCTCCAAATATAATCTATAAGCCAGCTAAAGGAGGTTGATTTTCATGCCCACTATATACTTCAAGGTTTCTTAGCACTATGGCTTTGACTAAACTGTTCCTTTCCATAAGGTTTCATCCTTTCCCTTCATTCCTTTTCCAACTCCATGAAATCCTCATCTTTTGAAACAAATTCATTTCAAATGCCAATTCTTTAATGAAATGATTGCCCTTATTCTTCCACATAAAGCCTTTCCTGATCTCCACTGGCTTGTAATGCCTTCCTCTCAAACCAACTTATAAATCATATCACTCTTGCATATACCTATATAGTAATATCTTTTCTCCCTTCACTAGATTGTAAGCTTCTTGAAGACAAGAATTGTGTAACATCTGTCCCTGTAGCCCCAGCACCTAGGACAACATCTATTATATTGCCAACACTTACTAAATTCTTTTCGATTGACTAATTGGTTTTAAATGATTTTTCCTTCCTCAGATCATCCTTAGAGGTAGAACTGGATAAAGAAAAGAACGATAGATTTAAAACTGGGAGGCCCGGGCTCAAATATTAGCTCATTTACTAACTGCTTATATGATCTAGAACAAATTATTTCAATTATTTGTACTTGAGTTATTTCACCTGTAAAATAAGGAGTTTAGACTCAATGATCTGAGTTCCCATTTCATCCAACTTTTATGATCCTAGCTCCAGATAACCTCATATGCAACATTGGCTCTACATCTCTCTGGCATTTATATTCTATTTTGAGATATACTTTTTGTCTCTGTGTCATGGACTGTATTGCATTTGAGAAAATGTAGAACATTGAAAGCAGCAAAGAAATGATAACATTTCTTTATACTTCCCTTTTAAGCTGTGAATGGGCTGCTACCTGCTTTATGCTCTTTATGATCTATGAATAAGTAAGTTAAAGGTATGATCCACTTGTGGTTCATATTCTTATCAAGCTGTTAATGCAACTACTCAAAGACTAAAAGGTTTAAAATCTTAACACTTCACTGTTACATGTTACCTTGGAATCTCAGGTAATCAGGGGTTGGTCACTTGATCAATGCCTCTATTTAATCCTCAACACTTACATATTCATGTGGAAAGAAATGACAAGAATCACATCAGATAGAAAAGTCCACAGATTTATCAAAGTACTCAAGGTTATATGTCCCTACCTCCTAATAGATGGGAAGTTTTTTGAGGACCTAGCTCATGGAGTGTATATTTTTTTGTAGCTTTTCTATCTCCACAGGCTTTAGATATAGCAGATCCTTAATGGATAATTGTTTTTGTTGAATGTGGAAGTGAATTCACATTCATCTGCCTGGAATTCTTCCACAATTTTTTCCACTTGTATGTCATGATTCCATTAACGGGTTGTGATTTCCAGGAATGCTGGGGCAATTCTGTACTGTTTTCCCAGGTAGGCCAGTAAGTCACTGTGTGATTTTTAAAAAGTCACTTTTACAGAAACAATGGATCATAGGTCTGTTGCTCATGGCCTTAGATGTAATTCAATTCTTACTTAATATGTGAGAAAACTGAAGATCAGAGATGGTAAGTGACTTATTCATTGAAAGCAAGTTTTAGTTATTTTGAAAAAAAATAATGAAAAAATGGATTACTCAAGTCCTTTGCTAACATTAATTGAGGAAAATACAATCAATATGAACAATGCATTAAAGATTTGAAAACTCTGAATATGAAAGGGAAAAAAATACTTCCTTTCTGTAGGCTTCAGTTTCCTCATTGAGAAAATATACAGTAAATGTTTGTAAATTGAATTGGTTTAAAGTATTAAAAAAAACTGGAGGAAATGTTTTCCAAAGTTCCTTCCTGCTCTAACAGTCTAAGATTGTGTTCTAGCATTCTGTGGTCAAAGGGAAATTGTCATTCTAACAAACTAGAAAATAAGAATATTAAAGGTAGAATTAAAAAAAAATAGGTACAAAGGAATGAAATCATTTTCCCGAGTCTATTCAGCTCATAAATAGCAGAATCATTAACTAGGAGGCCTCCTGTTTGCAAGGTCAATGTTCTTTAAATTTGTCTATGTGTCTTTGCCAAAGGGCAGAGGGCTTTCAAGCAGTTATCAACAAATATTTAATGAAAAGCTGCTTTAGAAAAGAAACAAGTATTTATTAACTACTGAATATGTTCCAGGGTCTGGGCTAAGCTCTTTACAAATATTTGATACTCACAACAACCCTGACAGAAGGTGACATTATTATCCCTATTTTACTGTTGAGGCAATTGAGGCAAACAGGTTTCCTGATATACCCAGGGTCACACAATGTTTAAAGTCAAATTTGAACCGAGGTCTTTCTGACTTCAGGCCCAGTGTTTTATACACTGTGCCACCTACCTGTCTAATCTGAGTGCAGTGGGGGCTTTGGGTAATGAGAGAGAGAGAGAGAGAGAGAAAGAGAGACAGAGAGACAGAAAGACAGAGAGAAAACCAGAGAAAGAGACAGAGACAGACAGAGAATAATAGTAAATAAGGAACATCTCCCTGTAGAAGGAATGATGGATTTAGGCTCAGAGGATCTGGGTTTGAAAACTAGCTCTATTACTTATTACATTTTCATATTTGAAAAATCGCTCCTAGGTCTCAGTGCCTTCATTTGTGGTCATGGATTGTATTATATGCCTCAAAGTTGTGAGATTGTCTCAGAAGAGTTGGCATTTTTCTCACACATAATAACCACAGGAAGACATCAACATCAATGGCAGATCAGGACACAATCAGTGAATCTTTTTTTTTTTTTTATGGAATGATGAACAACACACTTATTCTTTTTACTACTTCCTATCAAATAGCAGTTGCTGGTTTCCATACCCTTTTAAGTATATACAGATCCTGTTATTCAATTAGTTTTTGTGTCCCACAATCTCTCTCTTTCAATACAAATAGATGGTTGCTTGGCTTTCTGGCTGGTTGGATACATAGCTAAGTAGGTAGCTAGGTAGGTAGGAAGGTATAGGTAGATAGATAGATAGATAGATAGATAGATAGATAGATAGATAGATTTCTATTGATGTATATATAGATAGAAAGATAAACAAATTGATGATATCAACTAGTTGGCAAACTGGATATAGTACTACACTTGGAGCCAGGGTGATGAATCGAAATTTTGCTTCAAATACTACTGTGTGGGGGTAGCTAGGTGGCACAATGGATAGAGCATCAGCCCTCACATCAGGAGGAACTGAGTTCAAATCCGGCCTCAGATCAAACACTTGACACTTACTAGCTGTGTGACCCTAGGCAAGTCACTAAACCCCAATTGCCTAATACATACACACACACACACACACACACACACACACACACAGAGACATGTATACACACATATACATATATGTGTATATACATACATATGCATACATACATATATGTGTGCATATACATATATACATGCATGTGTGTGTATATGTGTATATATATATATATACATATGTGTGTGTGTATGTGTGTGTATGTATATGTTACTGTGTGACTCTGGAAAATGAACCTAAACTTTCTCGGTCTCAGTTTCCTCATTTGTAAATAAGAATAAGAATAGCACTTATTTCAGAGGGTTGTAAACCTCAAATGAGTCAATAAACAAGAATCACTTTGAAAAATATCAAGTGCTTTAAAAACGTTAGCTCTCATTATATATTTGTATGTATATATGTATATATATAATATATGCAAATGTGTCTATATGTATATCTATATCTATCTACCTGTATCTCCTGTCATTGTGTACCACCTAGTAATTTCTTCCTGACTGTCCATAGACAAAAGGGGAGAGTCCCTACTTTCCCCACTCTTCTTGGGATCACTACTTGTTTCGTATACAATAAAACTTAACATGGAATTGTGTGAGAATGCCATCTCCCAATTGGGTCAGTCTTTGGAGACTCACCTATCATCCCTGCAAAAAATGACCTGGCTGATATCACTCCTGTGGGGACTTCTTCCTCATAAACAACACAGGTAAAAAAGTTGCTTAGTGTTTTGGGTTGGAGTCCCAATTGCTGCCTTGTATTTCTAGTTGTTTGTACGTGGGCTCCACCATATCTTCAGCACCCTGGGAACTAGGCATCACACGAATTATCGGGCTGCTGATCAAGGCACATAGCAGATGGTACTCACAGTTAATGGAGACTGTTGGGTTAACATGCATTTCTGTGTATCCCTCCAACCACCCTAACTTTATTCTATAATGTTCTCTTCCTGCACCTCTTCTTTCAAACAAGAACACAGATTGATTAGTGGATAAGGCTAACACATGTATAAAATGAGAGATATATGCTTCAGGGGTGAGGAAACTGCAGCCTTGAGGCCACATGCGGCCTTCTAGATCCTTGAGTGCAACCTTTTGACTGAGTCCAAGTTTTACAGAACAAATCCTTTTATTAAGAGGAATTGTTCTGTGAAGTTTGGATTCAGTCGAAGGGCCACACATGAGGACCTAGAGGGCAACATGTGTCCTCGAGGCCACATGTTCTCCACCCCTGGGCTAGGTGATCTGTAAGGTTGCATTCAAACTCTACAATCCTATTAACCTAAGGAAAGGCATTATACACTTTTTCAGAAGACCTTGCTGACTATTCCCAACAATCAAAAGGGAGGGAGTTCTGAATGTGACCACTAGAGGGCAACAGGCAGGTACACACTTCCAAGCATGAAGAATGTTCACAAGTTGCTGTCAGAAAAGATGTGACAATGTCCTCACCTAAGAGGTTATCTAATATTATCCCTTCTCTCTCCTCCCTACCCCCCCACCCCAATTTGTGGATGAAGATTTTAAGACCCAAAGATGAAATAACTTCCCTAACATCACAGAGATAATAATTAGGAGAGCCACGACTGGAACCTAGGTTCCTCACCTCCATATCCACCATGCTCATGATTTATACTGCTGCTTATTAGTTTGTCTGAAATTAAGGGCAGCACAGGCACAGAATTGGATGGATCAGGCCCTATGGGAAGTGTGAAGAGTGTCATCAGGAATAAATAAGGTTAAAGGGGAAAAAAAGAGAAGTAGATGGAATTCCTGATCCAATTATAGGACATTCTATCCAAAGGGAGGTAAGAAGGGAAGGTAACCAGTGATACCAGTGACACTGTGACTCTGGAAGATGGATAAGTTCTATCAAACATTTCTGACCACTTCTATTCTTCTTTCTATCTGACTTTTTAAAAATATGCTGGATCTTAATCCAGCTGGCCATCTGGATCTTACATTAACAGCTTTGTGTTTATTTCTTTTGTCATGAACATCTTGTGGAACATGACTACAGTCTATCAGGGGAGATAAGAATACCACTTATAAGTTGATTCACTTCCTACTGAACAATTTGTCCTACTGGTATAGTTCTCACATTCTTCCTTTTCCTTTATTTATTGTCTATATAAGCCACAAGATGTTATAACTGGAAGACATGTTAGAGTTGTAGCCATAGAACTGAAGTGTTCAATTGGAAGGTCTTGGTATGCTGCTTACGAGATTCATGATGGAAGACACTTTGAAGTCAAGTTCATTGTTCTGAATAGTACTTCAAACATAATTGATTCCATAATAAATATTTAAACATAGTAGAGAGTATTAAAGAAATTACCTCATGAAGATGGTGGCAGGACTTCCCCTAAGTCCTCAATATTTGCCCTATTTGAAGGGGGCAGCCCTCATCCGGTGACTATTTCACCTCTTAAATAGCACTAAGATATACTGCTTCAAGGAACCAATAGGTGGTGCAATAGCTAGAACACCAGAGCTGCAGTCAGGAAGACCTGAATTGAAATTTAACCACAAACACCTATTAGCTATCTGACACTGGGCAAGTCACTTAACTCTGTTTGCTGCAGTTTCCTCATCTGTGAAATAAGCTGGAGAAGGAAATGGCAAACCATTCTGATATCTTTGCCAAGAAAACCCCAAATGGAATCACAAAAAGTTGGACATGGCTGAAAAAAAATGACTGAAAATACTGCTTCAAGATGAGAATTCTGAGACCATAATCTATCCGTAATCAAAACAGGATTAAGAAATACTGCACCTAGTAAAACAAGCTCAGTTACTAGGCCTGACAAATTTCTGACAGAGCACTTTCCACAAAATGTCCCCACAGGGTGTCCCTCTTTCTCTTTTACAGTATATTCTCTTAGTCACTGGAAAAAAAAATACTGAGCAGTTCTATAATAATCTTTTGTGCAGCTACTAACTTACATATATAGAAAAGAAATTAATGGTGCTTACAGGGAAAAACGGGAAAAACTGGAAACAGGGTAGATTGGGAAGGGCAAATATCACTTCTATATGGACTGCACAGTTTGAATGTGCACATGCATACATACACACATTATAGGTAAAGAAGGATTCAGAATTTCCCTGAAGATGGTGTTCTTTAACCTAACTAGGAATTCCAGGAATTTTAATCCCAATCAGAGAGGGATGTTTTCTTCTTTTCCTAGGGATGGTAGGAAGAGGGAGATTCCTGTGAAGATTTGGAGGGGAACAAGTGTGGTTACTGTAGCACAATTGCACAAAGGGGGAGAAGGAATAGGAAGAGAGAGACAGAAAGAAAGATGGAGAGACAGAGGGAGACAGAGACACAAAGACACAGAGACACAGAAAGAGACAGAGAGATAGAGGGAGACAGAGACAGAGAGACAGAGAGATAGAGAGACAGAGAGACAGAGGGTAACAGAGACAGAGTGACAAAGAGACACAGAGATACACAGAAAGAGAGATAGGGACAAAGAGAGAAAGAGATAGAGACAGAGAGACAGAGACAGGTAGAGACAGAAAGGCAAAGGTAGATAGAGTCAGAGACACAGAAAGAGAGATAAAGAGAGACAGAGAAAGAGACAGCATTGATTTTACTATTCTTTTTTTTTTCAACAATATTCCACAATTGAAACATCAAGATTCAAACAGTGTTAAAATAGGGGGATAAAACAAAAATCTGTTATGCTTCATCTGAACTCAAAAAAGCAGCGGTATCAAATCATGTCTTACGTAGTAGCAAAAAGGGTCTTGATTAAAAGACACAAAACAGAGAATCTCCATTACACTAAAAGGTACCTTAGACAATGAATTAATATCAATGGTTATACACAAAAATAAATAAACCTATAAGTTACAAGTTATAGAGAGAAATAGTAAAACAATAATGATTTCAGATTTATAGAAATGTAACAAAAATTAAAAAGGACGCTAAGGCCTAAGGGAGAGATTTAGTCAATTGGGCAAGGTTATACAGATATTATCAGAGATAGAATTTGAAGCTGGGTCTTTTATTCTAGAATGAATATCCTTTCCATTTCAACCATTGTGGCATTGATTAGATTGATTTCTTTATGAACTAAAATAACAGTTATACATGGGCAAATGGTGCTTTTGTCCTACGTCATGGGCTGAGGATTCAGATTACAAGCCTGTTTAAGGAAGTAAAGGTAGAATTATTCCCCTTTTTAAATTTAATTACTTTATTTTTAATCTTCAACATTCACTTCCACAAGATTTTGAGTTCCAAATTTTCACACCATCTCATCCCTCCCTCCAACCCAGGATGGCTTGCATTCTGAATACCCCTTCTCCTAATGTGCCCTCCCTTCTATCTCTCCTCCCCTTCTCTTGTCCCCTTCCCTTTCAATTTTACTGTAGGGCAGGATAGATTTCTATACCCCATTGCCTATATATCTTATTTCTCAGTTGCATGTGAAAACAATTTTTAGCATTTGTTTTTAAAACTTTGGTTTCCAAATTTTCTCCCTTCCTCCATCTCCACCAACCCTCATTGAGAAGGCAAGCAACTCCATACAGTGCAAAACACTTCCATAGTCGTCATGTTGTGAAAAGCTAATTATAGGTCCCTTCATACTATCCCACCCCTTGTTTATTCTATTTGCCCTTTTGATCCTGTCCCTATCAAGAAAGTGTTTGCTTCTGATTGCCCCTTCCCCCAATTTGTCCTCCTCTCTTTCCTCTCCCTGCTCTCTCATCCCCTTCCACCCTATTTTTCTATATGGTAAGATAGATTTCCATACCCAATTGAGTGTGTATGTAATTTCTTCCTTAAGCCAAATCTGATGAGAATAACATTCATTCATTCCCTCTCACCTTCCCCCATTTCCCCTCCACTGCAAAAGCTTTTTTCTTGTTTATGTGAGATAATTTAACATTCTACCTCTCCCTTTCTCCTTCTCCCTGTATTATCCTCTCTCACCGCTTAATTTTACTCTCTAGATATCATCCCTACATCTTCAACTCACCCTGTTCCCTCTCTCTCTCTCTCTCTCTCTCTCTCTCTCTCTCTCTCTCTCTCTCTCTCTCTCTCTCTCTCTTCTGTGTATATAGTTTTATTTTCCCTCCAACTACCCTAATACTGACAAAGGTCTCATGAGTTACAGGTATCATCTTTCCATGCAGGAATGTAAACATTTCAACCTTCATAAGACCCTTATGACTTTGCCTACCTCCTCATGTTTCTCTTGAGTCTTGTATTTGAAAGTCAAATTTTCTATTGAGCTCTGGTCTTTTTGTCAAGAATGCTTGAAAGTCCTCTATTTCACTGAATGATCATTTTTCCCCTAAAGGATTATATTCAGTTTTGCTGGGTAGGTAATTCTTGTTTGTAATCCTATCTCCTTTTCCCTCCAGAATATATTCCAAGCCCTGTGGTCCCTTAATGTAAAAGCTGCTAAATCTTGTGTTATCCTGATTGTGTTCCCATAATACTTGAATTGTTTCTTTCTGGTTGCTTGCAATATTTTCTCCTTGACCTGGGAACACTGGAATTTGGCTACAATGTTCCTAAGAATATTCCTTTGGGTATATCTTTCAGGAGGTGATCAGTGGATTCTTTTTTTTTTTTTGGCTGGGCAATGGGGTTAAGTGACTTGCCCAGGGTCACACAGCTAGTAAGTGTTATGTGTTTGAGGCAGGGTTTGAACTCAGGTCCTCCTGAATCCAGGGCTGGTGCTCTATTCACTGCATCACCTAGCCACCCCTCAGTGGATTCTTTCCATTTCTATTTTACCCCCTGGGTCTAAAATATCAGGGCAGTTTTCCTTCATAATTTCTTCAAAGATCATGTTGAGGATCTTTTTTGGATCATGATTTTCAGATAGTCCAATAATTTTTAAATTATCTCTCCTGGATCTATTTTCCAGGTAAGTTGAGATATTTCACATTGTCCTCTATTTTTTTTTCATTCTTTTGGGTTTGTTTTACAGCATCTTGATTTCTCATAAAGTCACTGGCTTCCATTTGCTCCATTCCAATTTTTAAGGAAGTATATTCTTCAGTAAATTTTGAATTTCCTTTTCCATTTGGCCAATTTTGCTTTTGAAGGCATTCTTCTCCTCATTAGCTTTTTGGACCTCTTTTGCTATTTGGGTTAGGCTACTTTTTAAGGTGTTCTTTTCATCAGTATTTTTTGGGTCCCCCTTAGGAAGCTGTTGACTTGTTTTTCATGATTTTCTTGCATCACTCTCATTTCTCTTTCCAGTTTTTCCTCTACTTCTCTTAGTTTTTTTTCAAAATCCTTTTTGAGCTCTTCAATGTCCTGAGACCAATTTTTATTTTTCTTGGAGGCTTTGGATGTAGGAGCTTTGACTTTGTTGTATTTTTCTGGTTGTATGTTTTAATCTTCCTTGTCACCAAAGAAAGATTCTATGGTCTGATTTTTTGTGCAGTTTGCTCATGATCCCAGCCAATTACTTGAGTTATAAACTCTTTGTTAAGGTAGAGGTCTGCTTCCAGTTTGGAGAATGTATTGTACCAAGCTTTGGGGGTTTTGTGAAGCTGTTTTCAGAGATACTTCTAGGAACCTGCAAATTTTCAGTTATTCTAAGTGGTATGATCAAGGGTGAGGTGTTTACTCATTTCCTGGCCTGTGCTCTGGTATTTGAGTGATCACAGGCACTCTTTTCTGAGTTGGAACTGTGAAGAGGATTCCCTCTCTATTGCCACTACAAGCTCTACCACCCCAGTGCTCCTCCTCTGTGCAGCACCGCCACCCAGAACTGACCCAGATCCAAGCACAGGCAAAGAAAAAGAATTCTTCATCAGCAAAGAGATCTCTGCAATACTCCTCTGATCAGCCACTCAAATTACCCACAATCTGTAGGCTGGAAGCTCTGGAAGCAGCTGCTGCCCCAGGGCTGCAGGTGGGACTGGGCCTAGGACTGAGCTTCTCTCTCACTTTGGTCACACACTTTTTCTACTGACCTTCTAAGTTTTCTTTGGCATTCACTGGTTGAGAAATCTGGAAACTGCCATAGCTGCCCAAGATTCAGTCCTTTGACGACTGCTCTAGGTTCCATGTGGTCTGTTTTGCCTGTGCGCCCATGACAAACTGCATTCCTCTCCCAGCCTGACATGATAGACATTTCCAATCAACCATCCAGGTTGTCTTGTTTCACTCAGTCTTTTTGTGGATTCTGCTGCTTTAGAATTTGTGTAGAGCCATTTTTTATAGGTATTTGAGGGGCTTGGGGGAGAGTTCAAGCAAGTCATTTCTTTTACTTCACCATCTTGGCTCCCTGATTTTGCTATTCTAAGCTCGGAGACTAGACATTGAACATTTCAGGTGTAGCTACAAGAGTTATGTCCTTTAATCATGAGGGAAAAAAAAGAATCTAATGATGATGGCCTTAATGTACTAGTGTTGCTGTCTGTGTTACTCTGAGACCTGAGATAGGTCAGTGAAGTTTTAACTTCTCTTCACATTTTCCTCTTTGCTGAAGCTAACAGGCATTTTTACCTAACGTGCTATTTAAACTGTTCTTAATTCCCAACTTATTGCACATAAGACTATGATTGAACATAACCTCTTTATGATTCGGGTCTGTTAAGTAATTATTTATGAGGTAGTTGTTGTTTTGGAGAGAGCCAGGGAACAGCTTGGAATCCACAGGTCTAAACAGGACATAGCTTCATACCTCAGTCCACAATGCTGTGTTCCACCCCACTCCACCCCCACTCTTCACCCCAGTCAGAATTAGAAAAATTCTCATGGTTTCGATTATACCAATACCTTTAATAGCCTCCTAAATAGCAGAGACAGAAAAACCATGTAGCTTGAGGACATTTATGCCCAGGCTATGGACTCATGAGTAAACAACATTTTGATGGCCTAGAATGGCCATGTGATCTCCTAAGTTTGGAGTATATAAGAGGACTAGGCCAAGGGATGGAGGAGAAGAGAGATGTGTTGTGAGAAAAATGATGTAGTACGGCAAGCCACCTAAATCCTATAGGTTTATAGCAAATCTCTCACATATATCCAACCTTGACAGAGAGTACCTCCTGGTAGTTACACACACGCACACACACATGCACACACACACACACACACACACGTGAACACGTACACACATGCATGCACACAGAAGAGTGGCAAACTTTTCTTTTTGTTGTTGTTGTTGTTGTTTGTTTTGGTTTTTGTTTTTTTTGGTTTTTTGGTTAGGCAAGAGGGTTAAGTGACTTGCCCATGGTCACACAGCTAGTAAGTGTTATGTGCCTGAAGCCGAATTTGAACTCAGGTCCTCCTGAATACAGGGCAAGTCTTTATCCACTGAACCATCTAGCTGCCCCCAAACTTCTCTTTGTTGCCATTATTAGCTTGTTTTGGGAAGAATGGTTTTGTTTTTAGTCTGTGACATGGAGAGAACATGTTCTATTTCTTTGTAGGTATCTCTTTGGCTATGTGCTACTTTTAGAACTTGCTAAAAAATAAATTCCTCAAGGAATAATTTGCAATTTGATTCATTCTACTGAAGAATGGTTTTCCTTTGAAGAAGTCAAACTTGGAGACCTCTTGCGTTGTTCCCAACTTTAGGCTAAGATCCTGTATTCCTGAACAAATTTTAATTCCTGTTTTCAAAGAAAGTCCTTTGAAAGGGTGAGTCATTGGGTGCAGTCTGCCAAGACAAATGATTGCCAAAACTATGAAGTCCAAAGTTCTCAAGATTTTTGGAACTTGCATAAAAATAGGTGTATATATACGTATTTACAAAATTGTACAACTAAGAATTCATGTATAAAATATTGGCATAGATTTTTTTTAAAGGTATGACTCACCAATGAGTCTCTAGAATATAGAATATTAGCATTTGAGAGACTCTTTGAGACTATTTTGCTCAATATTGAAATTTTATATATTGAGAAACTGAGGTCTTGAGAAGAAAACTGAGTTGTCCCACACTAAACAGTGAATTAGTAGCAAGACCAAGACCAAAACCTGAATCTCCTCAGAGAGTTTTTGGCTCTTTTCACTAAATTTACTCTCCTCAATTTGATTGTGAGCATCTTGAGGTCCAGGGATCCCATGTTTTGCTCCTTTCTTTTTTTTTTAATCCCTTCTTGGTATCTAGAAGAGGAATTTGTACATAATAGACTTTGCTCTGTAAATAATCATTATTTTTGTCCTTTTCATACTTGAAATTCTTAATTGAATAAGTGAATTATTGAAAAGTAGAATGTAAAATTGCATTTAAGCCTATGCAGGGTTGTTATTGGTTTTTTTTTTTTTTTGGCTGTTGTTATTGTTGTTCCTGTCACTCTCTTAAGGGCTCCAAGAATTAAAAGACAGGACAGCATATGTATGGAAGCATATGTATAAGGTATCAGAGCATAGTAATAGGGGTAAGGGTCTCTCACATACCTTGCTTAATTTAATTCACCTAAGAATATTGTAAAAAAAAAAAGTAATAAAAGATTGTTGTTGTTCAGTTGTTTCTGTTGTGTTGAATTCTTTGTGACTTCATTTTGGGGTTTCCTTGGTAAAGATACTGGAGTGGTTTGCCATTTCCTTCTCCAGCTCATTTTACTAATGAAGAAACTGAGACAAACAGGGTTAAGGGACTTGCCTAGGATCACACAGCTAGTAAGTATCTCAAAGTACATTTGAACTCATAAAGGTAAGCCTTTCTGACTTCAGGTCTGGTACTCTATCCATTGTGCCACCTAGTTGCCCATAATGTAACTGTCTCATTTTACAGATGGGGACCTAAATCTTCTGGCATTAGGAATGCAGTAAGCTTATCTGAGAAGGACAGTGAGATGCATATCTTGATTGATACAGGGGCTATACATTAGAGAATACTAAGATAGCAGAATGTAAAGGGTTGTGAGTGTTGGGAGTGATTATGGAGAACCTTGAATGGCATGTCAAATTAGATAGCCTAGTATTTCCCATTCATGTGGCACTCATGGGAAAATGTATTTGACCTCCTTCGGATTCCATGGAAGTGCTGGAGTGGCCCTCATGAATAGTGTAATAAGGAACATCCTTTTTCTCCTTCCACTATGTCTTTACTGCTATTCTGTTCTCTTATTGCCATCTATTTCCTAAGATTTCTCACTCCCCAGGTCTACAAAAGAAAGATAACTGCCTGCAGGTATTTGACAAATTTTAGTTCACAGTTGAGCCAAGTGGAAAGCAGAATTGTGTCTAGTTATTCCTTACACATTAAAAAATTTTTAAAAAATCAGCCATGATCATCACATCTTGTATGACCCAGAATCCCCTGTGTTTGAAAGAGATGGAGGGAAAACTCACTTGATGAAACCATTCAATTCAGCAAAAATTTAAATGACCACTGTTTGCTAAACACTGGATATACTAGATCAAAAAGAAAAAAAAAACCCTGTTCTTAAGGAGCTTACAGTTTTCCAAGACATAGATTAGGTAAAGAGAAAAATAAATATAATTTATAGAGGGCCAAAGTACTGCCTTCTAGGGAGATGAGGTAAGACTGAGCCCTGAAGGAAGGGAAGGATTCTCAAAGTTAGTGACTAAAACGGAGTAAAATCTGAGCATGGAGAATATAAAGTGTGCATAAGCATGAATTGAGGAGATGGAATACTGACTTCAGGGAACAGCAAACAGAACAATTTCAGTAGGCTGCAATGAAAGATAAATAAAAGGGAATAATGTGAAACTTAGAAAGGTAGGTGGGAGACATATTGTGCATAATTTTCAGTGTCAGGCAGAAGAAATTTTATTTATCCCAGAGGTTTATAAACTCATTGTTGTAGAGCTAGGAGGAATCCATGAAGTCATACTATCCAACTTTCTGATTTAACAGATAAGAAAACTGAAGCCCTGAGAGTGAAATCATTTGCCTGAAGCAAGTTAATTAAGGGGACTGGAGCAGCAAGTGGTGGTAGATATTGAGTGAACTACACTGACTTCATCTTGTGACTCAATTCTGGAACTAGCTCAGTTCCTTTTCTATTCACTTGTAGGTCTAGTTCAATTTCCCTCTTGTGAGAAAACTTAATAAATTGTAGGAATTTGGAGAAAACTTTATTGCATTGTTTGAAACTAGCCCTGTGTGACTGGGAAACTAGGCCATCTCTACCTCTGTTCAGAGAACCTTAACTAAGGACCTAGATTATGCTGATCAGAAACCCAATTAGATCCAAAAATTGTTGCAAGTTTTCTCACAATAGTACATCTCAAGCAACCTATGTCTTATTTGAAAACTGGCCTCATACTGGCCAATCAGATATAGTTTTCATGTTCCTTTGATCATTCACAGACACTTTGGAGGAGTGAGACTCCTCTTTTTCTGACATCAGGGAAATGTACCTATTTGCTCTCTCCTCTCAACTTGGAAAAGTCACAATCTTTCATCTAATTAGAAATCAGAGAGTCAACTAGGTGGCACAGTGGATAGAGCACTGGCCCTGGATTCAGGAGGACCTTAGTTAAGAACCAACCTCAGACACATAACACTGGGGCAGGTAGGTGGCACACTGGATAGAGCATTGGCCTTGAAGTCAGGAGGACCTGAGTTCAAATCCGGCCTGTGACCAAACACTTGATACTTACTAGCTGTGTGACCCTGGGCAAGTCACTTAACTCCAATTTACTTAAAAAAAATCAGATTACCTAATGTTGTACTGTTTCCTTTATCAATAGGTCTTATTTGATTAATTGTTTTAAATGTATAAAAGTTTGTTTTCCCTTCAATTAGGGTCTAGACCTATGCTGAAGAGGTCTGGTCCTGGTTTGTTGGTCAATTGCCAAGCATTGCTTCATAAATTGAAATGCTCAGATCGAATCTTTGTTTCCTCAGTCATTTAATCTTTCACCTGCCACAAAGGTCACACATGTAAATAATGGGTAACACTGGAATTTGGCTTGAGGTTCTCTGACTTCAATGTTCTTTCCAAAGTACGGAGCGATAGGAAAGAATTGAAGGAAGGGGAGTTTCAGTGGAGTGACATGACCAGGCATGCTTTAGGAACTTTACTTTGGAAGCTTTCCACAATATCAGTTGGAAAGGGGAAAAATTAAGAGGCTTCAATAAGCAGATAGGTGGCTCAGTGGATAGAGCACTGGTCCTAGAGTCAGGAAGATCTGAATTCAAGGCCAGTTTCAGATATTTAGTATCTATGTTACCCTGGGCAAGTCACTTACTGTCTTTTTGCTTTAATCCACTGGAAAAGGGAATGGCAAACCATTCCAATATCTTTGCCAAGAAAATCCTGTGGGGTCACAAAGATCCAGACACAACAATGACTTAACAGCAAAAATAGGCCCAGATGGGAGGTGATAAGATTATGAGTCAAGGTGGTAATCATCTATGAAGAGAATGGAATGAATAGGACAAATATAGAAGTAGCATCAGTGAGATTTGGTAGATGAGAAGAAAGAGTTGAAGATAATGAAGGTCATAAACCTGGGTGGCATGTAGGATGGTTGTACCCTCAGGATTGGCATTTTGGACAAGGAGCATGTTTAGTGGAAAAATTATGTGTTCTATTTCATTCATAGTAAATTTGACATACCTATGGGACATCTAGATGGAAGTAGTTGAGGTGGTAATGTAGTTCGGGAAAAAGATTGTTGTTCATCCTCCATTTTCAAAGTGGACTAGTGACATCAGAGGGTGATGTCCTGACTTGCAGGTGAGTTGGATTTAAGTTAGCCAGAGTTGCACAAAGTCATCACCCTCACTCTTTGTTTCAGAGTCAACAAAGTCTAGCGGCAAGACAAAAATAAGGACCATTGCTAATGGCCCAGGATGCAGTGGATGAACTTGGTATCTTCCATGTCTGACCAAGCTCTAAGTACTCCATAGGTTCTGCTTCAGCTGCCTTCGTGGCCACTGGAACAAATTGTTCTCATCCACCCATTCTACCAGATGAAACCTTTACATATTAGAGTGTGTATCCCCCTAACTCACCTACAGGTTTGAGGCCCATCACTTACCCTCCACCTGCTTTAGCCTATCTGCAAGGATGGTTTTAGTAGATTGTATCTTCTGCTCATGCTACAGCTTCTGGGAACCACTTGTGAGAGTTGGGTGAGAGGTGGACACCAAAGGTAGATGAATAGCCCTGGAAAGGGCTCAGTAAGCCTACACAACGGAGGTGCTGGTGTTCACTGAGTACCCCATACACAAACAACTGTACAGAGATGATAATTCAACCTATGATTGGAAGCATATGAAATCACCAGGAGATTAGATAGACAGAAAGAAGATGTGAGGCAGCATGGTATGGCAGAAAGAACACTGGCTTTGATTTCAGAGAACCTGGGTTCAAATCCTACTTCTGAACCTCTGGGTGACTTTGAATGTCCTACTTAACTTCCCTATGCCTCAACTTCTTCATTTGTAAAATGATTAGGGTCAGCCGAGATGGCTTCTGAGGCCTTTCCTTGCAGATCTAAATCTGTAATTCAAAGAAAAGAGGGTCTCTGAGGACCTAGTGGGATATCCTTACTGAGACACACTTTAGGTAGAAGATGAGATAGAAAAGGAGTTTGAGGAGTGGTTAGACAAGTGACAGAAAGTATTACAGGAGTTGAGAAAGGAAAGAATATCTGTAAAGGTAATATCACTGTTAAAAAGAGAAGAAAAGAAAGAAAAGAAAAGAAAAGAAAAGAAAAGAAAAGAAAAGAAAAGAAAAGAAAAGAAAAAAGAAAAGAAAAGAAAAGAAAAGAAAAGAAAAGAAAAGAAAAGAAAAGAAAAAAGAAAAGAAAGAAAAGAAAAGAAAAGAAAAGAAAAGAAAAGAAAAGAAAAGAAAAGAAAAGAAAAGAAAAGGAAAGGAAAGGAAAGGAAAGAAAAGGAAAGGAAAGGAAAGGAAAGAAAAGAAAAGAAAAGAAAAGAAAAGAAAAGAAAAGAAAAGAAAAGAAAAGGAAAGGAAAGGAAAGGAAAGGAAAGGAAAGGAAAGGAAAGGAAAGGAAAGAAAAGAAAAGAAAAGAAAAGAAAAGAAAAGAAAAGAAAAGAAAAGAAGAAAAGAAAAGAAAAGAAAGAAAAGAAAAGAAAAGAAGAGCCTTATATTTAACAGTTTAAAAATTGTTACATTAAGGAAAGTGGTTTTAGTTTAGCTTAGAATGTGTGTTTATATCCCATACATGCTACATATTTGAAGTGTGTAATATCTATAAAAAACAAATAAGCATTTAAATAAAGAGGTGAGTATGACCTAGAGTGGTCAAAGAAAATTTTGGTGGCAAGGTAGAACTTGAGATCTTCTTGAAATTGTAGAAGTTCTCCAAGGTTCCATGCAACATTAAATGTCTCTGTGTGTTTGTGTGTGTGTTCATTTAAATAAAGGTATTGAAAATCAAAGTGAAGAAAGTTCAGAACATGAGCAAAGATAAAGACAAGAAAGATCATATCAAAATTAGCTGATTGTGGGTAGAATAATTGGAAAAGAGAGTTATTGTAGGCTATGTAGATCATGGTAATTAGACCTGGGAAAGAACCTTAGACATTATCTAATCTAATCACTTCATTTTAAAGATGACCAAATGGGGAAGTGACTTTGTTAGGGTAGGACATTAGGATTCTGTATTTGTCTCTCATAGCAAAAAAAGAATCTGGAAAAGTAGGCTGAGGGGCCATTATAGAGAAACTTGAATGAATGCTTGTTTGAAGAACATAAACTTTGTCCTTTATGTATAGACAGGAATAATGGAAATATTTTTTTTCTGGAGTGATTAATAAAGGTGGTATTTGAGAAAGATTAATTTAGCACCAACATATAAAATGAATTATCCTTCACAATAAAAAGATAAACAGAACCATAATTCATCCATTCATTATTTTTTTGTGTCTGTTGTAGACCTCAGAATTTGGATCTGGAAATGTAAAACATTCACTGTCAAAGTGCAGGTGCAAGAAATGTCAGGGCACTCCTATATGGTGACATATGCACCACCAGGAAACGTACTATCTCTGTACTGTTCCAAATCTGCTGTTTTTCCAATTGTTTTTTCCAGAGCAGAGTTGGTTTCTCCCATATGTGCAACTGTGTATGTATTACAACCTAACAGGGGGTCCCACAGTGACAAATGTTATTATATATAGAAAAATAAATGAAATGAAGTCAGCTAGAAGGAAGATCTCAGCATCCCTTTCTGGCTAGTTTTCAGATCTTGAGCAATACTTTCTCCGATGTTCAAGGGAAAAGCATGGAACACTTATAAAGTGAGTATAGCATGAAAACAAGATAGTGTGGTCCTGGGGGTGGGAGAAGACAATGTTAGAGGCCTACTGTGGACTCAGATATTAAGCAAGACTAGCATGGGATAGGAATGGGAGAGGGAAAAAGAGAAGAATAGAATCTTTCCTTGTGCCTTCCCACAGAATATATTCCTTTACTTACAAGGAAAACACATTCTTCAAGACCCAGCTAAAATGTCACCTGCCCTATGAAACCAACCAGATCTCTGCCATCAACAATATTCTCTTCCTCCCTCTAACTTTTAGAATGGTAGAAACTCAGATTAGAAAACAGAAGCCGAAAAGTCTAACTGGTACCTGAGCAGGCTGTCCCTTAAACCATACCTGTCATGTCTGAGGTCCCTTACAGTTATGTTTAAAAGTCACACCTAATTCATACATCCTATAGTTTCACATTCTATGTTCTAGATTCCTTCTGACTCTGACATTCTATATATTCATGGTAGGTAATTAAAAGAGCTATGTTCACCTAGTGTCTCTGGTGATTTAGTTATTACTATTGACTATCAAGTCCCCAGGCACTGAAACAGACTGAGACAATGCCAGAAAAGTCTAAGTGTAAGGCATAGTTTACTGATCTCTAGCCCCCACTTAGCTTGCCAGTTTATATATCCAAACTGCATTGCAATTTTTTTTGAAATTTCTCTTCTATTTCCTTGAACAACCCCATTTATCACCTTGATTGTTAAAGATTCTGTTTTTTTTCTTCTTCTTGCATTGTTTGTAAGGTACAAGTAGTTCTTTGTGCTGTCCAGAGATTTTTCAGGGTGAGAAGTAGGGTCACAAATCTGAGACACAAGAAATTGAGTATGGAACCAGGGAGAGGTTCATATGCCACTAGCACCAGTGAATTCTGAAACCAACAAAATATTTTATTTCTTCTATGTAGAGAAGGCATGGGCATATGGGAAGAATTAGTGGAGATTACTGATTCATAATGGCTTAAATAATGAGATATGATTAATAAATTTAAATTGTGTATATTCTTTAAAAGATTCCTGGGATATCTATATATTCCCTTCCCCACAAATTAGCATGTGCCAGACTTCTGACAAGATCCTGTAATCACTAATTCATAGAATTCTATTTGTTACAAGTGGCATTAGAAGCCTTTAAGTAGAATGGCATCCAACAGAGGAATCTCTTCTACATCAATCCTGACAAACAACTAACCAGCCTCTAATTGAGCCCTTCCAGTAACAAAGAGCTTAGGATGTCATAGAGGAGTCTGAAGCACTTTTGAACTATTCAATTATTTTTTAAAGTTAATTATTATTTTGAGTCACATAGCAGTGAAGTGGAGATATAGAAAAACAAGAACTTTTCTTATGGGCTCATGACTCAGTTGTAACATTTAACTGGCTTGTCACCTTGGGTGCTCCCCTCTCTGAGCCTCTGCTTCAACATCTGTAAAGTACCTTCTCTATCTAACTCATAACCTTTTTCCTAGGAAAGTGCCTTGTAAATATCAAAATGGTACATAAATAATTAGTAGTGGTGGGTGGTAGTGGCAGTAGTAGTGGTAGTAGTATTAATGATGGTGGTTATGGTGAAGATGTATTGAATGCCATCAGGCTCCTTTCAGGTGGCAAAGCACCTGGTTCTGATTCCATCTCAACAAAAATCTGCAAGGTAGGGGGTCTACTGCTCATACAGAAGCTGACTGAAATCTTCCAGATTTTATGGCAAGAGGAAGTTGTCCCCCAGGAGTTCAAGGATTCCTCCATTTTCCATTTCTATAAAGGGAAAGGAAACAGGCTGTCTTGGGACAATGTCAAGGGGTATCTCTCTCTTAGTCATTGCTGGCAAGATTCTCACCAGAGTCCTCCTAATTGATGGATTCTTCACCTGGGAAAAGTTCATCTGCCCAAGGGTCAATGCGGCTTCAGAAAGGCCTGAGGAATAGTCAACATGGTGTTTGCTGCCCAACAAATCCAGGAGAAATTCTAAGAGCAGAACAAAGATCTGTACACAACATTCATCAACCTAAGGGCTTTGATACTACTTGTAATGAGGGCTTGTGGAAAATCATAGCCAAATTTGGTTGCCCAGAGAAGTCCATCAGTACCACATGCCAGTTTCTTGGGTTCTGGATGAAGGATAATGCTCTCATGTTTTCCCAGTCAACAATAGAGTGAAATGAGTCTGTGTACTTAGTCTCATGCTTTTTAGCATCATGTTTTCCATGATGTTGTCAGACACCTCCAGCAAGGATGAAAACAGCATCAAAGTCAGCTACTACACTGATGGTTAACTATTCACCTTGAAAAAGCTACAAGCCAAGACCAAAATGGAGGGAGAGTTGGTAAAATTGATATATGTTTTTTTTTTGTTTGCAGGTGATTGTGTACTCAAAGCAGCCTCTGAGGCTGAGATGCCACAGAATATGGACTAATTCTCTGATGCTTGTACTAAGGTTGGCCTGATAATCAACAACAAGAAAAACAATATCCTTGGCCAACCACAATGCATCATCCATATGAGAAACCAATGGTTACAGTAAATGGAGAAATTTTGAATGCTGGGGATAAGTTCACTTACCTTGGCAGTATACTTTGCAAGGATGTCCACATAGATGAAAAGGCTGATGCATGCATTGCCTGAGCTAGCTCAGCATTTGGAAGGCTCTGAAAGTGTGGGAAAGAAGGGGTATTAGGCTGCATACCAAATTAAAGGTCTACAGAGCTACTATGCTGACTTAACTGTTAAATGCCTGTGAAACCTGGACAGTCTATCAGTGCCAGACCAGAAAACTGAACTACTTCTACTTGAATTGTCTTAGGATGATTCTGAAGATCACCTGGCAGGATAACACACCAGACAGAGGTTCCATCTCAAGCTGAACTGCCAAGCATTTAAACTCTACTGCAGAGAGCACAACTTTGATGGGTGGGCCAGGTAGTCTGATTGCAAAACACATACTTACCCAAAAGACTATTTTACAGGGAACTCACACAAGGAAAGCACTTACATGGTAGCCAAAATAAACATTCTCAAGGTCTCTCTGAGGAAAATATCAATTGTGAGACATGGGAGACACTGGCACAGGACCATCTAACATGGCATGCCTGCACTAAAGAATACATTATACTCTGAGCAAAGCAGAATTGCAATAGCATAAAGGAAATGTGAGTTATGTAAATCCAGAGACATCTCTATCCCAAATGTTCTAAAGGACTCCTTGTACTCAGCCTGTGGTAGAGCCTTCTGAACTCACATTGGACTAATCAGCAACAGCTGAACACATTGTACCCTGACACCAACATCATGATGCCATCTGTTCTCTTTTAAAACACAAAACAACAACAGTTGTAGTAGTGGTAGCAGTAATAGTAGTAGTAATAGTCATGGTAGTAGTGGTGGTGGTGGTGGTGGTAGTGGGGGTAGTTGTAATATTAGTGGTAGTAGTAGCGGCATTAATACTCATAGTAGTAGTGGTGGTAGTAATAATAGTAGTAGCAGTAGTGGTGGTGATTATGGTGATGGTAGTAGTAATAGTAGTGGTAGTAGTCATGGCATTAATAGTCACAGTAGTACTGGTGTTAGTAATAATTGTAGTAGCAGTTCAGGTGGTGGTTGTGGTAGTGATGGTAGTAGTCATATTAGTGGTAGTAGTAGTGGCATTAATAGTCATAGAAGTCATTAATAATAATTAACACAAATTTATGGAGAATATAAGAATTCATGACCAAATAGGAGATAGAGAACATTATGAAATGCAAAATGGATAACTTTGATTGCATTAAATTGAAAAGTTTTTGCACAAACAAAACCAATGCAACCAAGATTAGAAGGAAAGTAAAAATTGGGAAAGAATTTTTGCAACCAGTCTGTCTGATAAAGGGCTCATTTCTAAAATATATAGAGAATTAAGTCAAATTTATAAGAATGCAAGTCATTTTCTGATTGATAAATAGTCAAAGTATATGAACAGGTAGTTCTCAGATGAAGAAATTTAAGCCATTTATAGTCATAAGAAAAAATGCTCTTAATCACTATTGATTACAGAAATACAAATCAAAACAATTCTGAGGTACCACATCACACCTATCAGATTGACCAACATGACAAAAGAGGAAAATGATAAATGTTGGAGAAGATGTGGGGATATTGGAATACTAGTGCATTGTTGGTGGAGTTGGGAAATGATCCAACCATTTTGGAAAGCAATTTGGAACTATGTCTAAAGGGCTACAAAAACGTTCATACCCTTTGACCCAGCAATAGCACTTCTAGGGCTATATCCCAAAGAGATCATACAAATAGGAAAAGGACCCACATGTACAAAAATATTTATAGCAGTTCTTTTTGTGGTGGCAAACAATTGGAAATTTAGAGGATGTCCATCAACTGGGGAATGGCTGAGTAAGTTGTGTTATGTGAATGCAATGGAATACTATTGTGGTATAAGAAATGATGAATAGGCTGACTTCAGAAAAAACATGGAAAGACTTGTATGGTCTGATGCTAAGTGAAATGAGCAGAACCAGGAGAATGGTGTACACGGTAACAGCCATGTTGTGTGATGACTAATATTGATAGACTTAACCCTTCTCAGCAACGCAAGGCTTTAAGACATCTCCAAAGGCTTCATGATGGAAAATGCTATCCATATCCACAGAAAGAATTAGGGAGTTTGAATGCATATCGAAGCATACCATTTGCTATTTATTTTCTTATGTTGTGTTTTGTTTCCTCTTTCTGGTGGTTCCTCCTATTGGTTCTAATTCTTACTTACAACATGACTGATGTGAAAGTATGTTTAATAGGAGTGTATCTGTATAGGCTATATCAGATTGCACACCACCTTGGGGAAGGAGGTAGGGAAGGAGGGGGAGAAAAATTTAAAACTCAAAAGCTTATGGAAGGGATTGTTGATAATTCAAAATAAATTAATTTAAAAAATAATAATTATTAGTCATTAATACCACTAGGTGGTAGTAATAATAGTAGCAGCAGTACTGGTGGTTGTTCTGATGGTAGTGATGGTAGTAACAGGAATAGTTATAGCAAATGGTAAATATTTGAAATCATCTTTCATGTCTTCCCCTAGTTTTCTCCAAGCTAAACATGTCCAGTTCTTTCCATTCATCCTTTGCTATTTACTGAATACTTGCCATTCTTGTCACCTTCTCAAAGATGTGTTCCAGTTTGATATCTCCTAAAATTGGAGGCCCAGAAATAGGAGAATACTGCAGAGGTGGTATAACTATGGCAAAAGCATAGTGGGAATGTTATTTCCTGTGATCTGGATGCTGTACTTTTTAATAATGACTTTAGTTCATATCCCTAACTAGACACTGAAGTTTGGTCTTTATTTCACACACTGGGGCTATATTTCCTCCCAGTCCCCTGAGTTTCCCCAGCAGTGCTAGAGACCTCTTCAGGAATCATTATAATTATATTTTTAAAAAGCTTTCCATTTACTATGGCAGGTTTGGAGTGTCTATAGATGGCAAAGTGAAGGAGATAAATAGATTATTGATCAGACAGGCTTGTAATTCCTTAGTGAATTGGATTTAGTTCCTTCATTGAGATCAGGTCAATGACATAAATCTCCCAAGGAATCGATGTCATGGAGAGGCCCCAGCAGAAAGATGTTTCCATAGTCACTGACTGGCCTGGGAGCCTAACTCTCCTCTCCAGAAAGAAGCCAGGAGGAGTTGCATGCCTGGCAGAAGGATACTATGAGGAGCTAAGATCAGTTCTGAGATTTTCTAAAGAGTCTAGGAATCAGGCTATCACCACTCCCACCCAATCTCCATGACACAAAAGGATATCCTTTTAAGGAACAGAAAGAGGCCACTTTTTTTTTTGGATAGTATTTTTGTTTTATAAGCTTCTATGAAAAGGGTCAAGTCTGTCACAGATATTCGACTAGTAATCAGAAAACCTGGGTTTGAGTTCTGCTTAGCAGGGTAAATTTGGAAAAGTTACTTTCCTAAAAAAAAAAAAGTTACTTTCCTAAATCTCACTTATCATATCTACAAAATGGGGATAACAGTATATAAACTACTTACTTCACAGGGTTGTTGTGAAAACTGAATAAGAGAATGTATGTGACAATACATTGTGAATGCAATAGGTACATTTGTTATCATTGTCTCTCCTATTACTAAGTCATGGAAGATTGAAAGGTGAAAAGGCGGACAACTGGGGGTTATAATTACAGTTCTCCCACATGACACTGAAATGGTCAAGAGTCAAGTCTTAATTTCTCCACATTGTTGAATCCATCACCTATATCCCTGCTAAGGTCAGCATGTATAATGAACCCTGGAGAATAAGTGGTACAAGGCACAGTACACTTAGCTCACAGTACGTTGGACATCCACCCTATTTTCACAATTGACTGGGAGTCCAACCTGCATTATGTTTATAGTCTGCACTAAATATGATCACAAAGCCAGGGGTCAGGGTTGAAAAAGGAAGTGGGGGGGGAGGAAGATAATTTGAAAAAAGTTCTCTGAGGAAGGACAGCTGAGTGGAAAGAAGGTTGGCCTGGGAGACTTGTGCTTTGGTCCCATTTTTTCCATTCACTTGTTATGTAACTTTGGACGGCTCCTTTCTCATCTCTGGGCCTCAGTTTCTTCATGCTTCAAATGAGAGAATTGTTCTCCAAGTTGATTCACACCTCTAAAATTCAAAGTCGTGGCAGATTCTCCATCCATATCCCTACCTGTTTCCATTATTGAGAATTTTTTCTGATCCCTATTATATTTCAGCTTACAAATATATGTATCTATGCATGCATGCATGTATACTCATGTATATATGCATATGCACATGTGCATATGTGTTACGTGTGTGTGCACACACATGTGTACACGCATGTGCAATATATACGTGTGTATGTATGGCATAGATGCATGGTTATCATGTATACACACATATGCATACATATATACATATACATGTATATATGCATTGTGTAAATAAGCCAAGCAAGGCACAAAACTTAGAAACTATACATTCCCTTTCAACAATTGTGATTTTGAATCTCCTTGAAGGAAGGGATTCCTTCATTTACCTTTGTATTCCTAAACCAGTGGCTGGTATAAAGCATGACTTAAATGCTTGTTGATTAATGTCCCTGACCACCACTTTTATTTTCCCCTCTAGAATTCTAAAATGCTAAGATTTCAAAAAGAAAGCAAAGCAAGGAACATACTTTGGTATTTCCCCAGCTTAAGTTTTACCAGTGACATGACACACAGAGCATCTTGGGATATCCTTGGCTTTTCAATTACTCTAGCCTTGTTTCTCTAGTGCCTGTCCCATATCCTTAATTGGTCTCAATTCAAGTGCTTCTCTCCTTATTGCTAAGGATCCAGGGATAAATATCATCTATATTATACCATAGAGATAATCTTGTCTACTCTAATTTTACAAGTGAACACTCCAAGTCCCATAAAGAGGGGAAGTGAATTGCTTGAGGTCATACCAGTAAACAGCAGAGCTGAGATTTGAACTCATTTCATCTTGATTCCACATCTAGTGCTCTTTCCACGGTACTATGATGCTTCTTCCTTAATGATGCTAATCAAGAAATGAATGTTTCACCCTACAACATCCATTCAGTAGCTATTAAGCCCATGGGTTCAATTGTCCTGCCATATGCAAATACCTCCCAAGTCTACATATCAAGCCCCAGTCTCTCTCCTAAGTTATTGTCTAATTTTACCAACTGACTCTCAGACATTTTGCCTTGATATCTGAAACTCAACATGTTTCAAACAGAATTCATCATCTGTTCCCACAACCCCAACTCTGCCATTATATCTTTTGTTGAATTCATCACTATCCTTCCAGTCTCCAAGACTTACAATCTCCTCCCTCACCTCATGTATCCAATCATCTGGCAAGTTGAGCTAATTCTACCTCTACTACGACTCTCACACTCATTCTCTTCTCCACACTCAAGTAGTCCAGTTTTTTCAACATTTCACTGAAGAGTGATAACAATACCTTCCCAACTGGCCTCCCTGTCTCCAGTCTTCCCATTCTCTAATTCATCTTCTGAATAGCTACCAAAGCGATATTTCTCAAGTTCAGGTCTGACTTCCTCAACCCCTCTGCTCAGTCAATTCTAGTGACTCCCTATTACTTCTAGAATCAAATATATAATATTTTCCTTGACATTAAAGCCCCTTCACAGCCTAACTCCAACTAACCTTTAAAGACCAAGTATACATTGTACTCCTTTATATATTCTGTAGTCCAACCAAACTGAACTTCTGGCTAGTTCTCGCATATGACATTCCATCCCCCAGTCTAATTGCCCTTTCACACTTTTCTTCTTCTTCCATCTGGCAAGTGCTTCCTTCCTAATCTGTAGTTTTCTTCACAGCTTGATTCAAATACCACCCCCTCAATGGTGTTTTCCCTATCTCCCCCAACTGCTAGTGCTTTCCTCCACATTGTATTAATTTTATATAATTTGTATGTATTCATAACTCTATATGCTGTCTCCCCTTCTTGAATGTAACTCTGGTAAAGCAGGGATGTTTTCTTTTTTTTTTCCTGTATTCTCAACACCTAGTATAGTACCTGGTATATAATAGGCATTTAATGAACATTTATTGTTCAATCAAGTACATACTATATGCTAAGCACAGGGTTAGGCATAAGATGGGCAAAGTTGAGAGACAAATTGAATACATATCCCCTGATCCCAGTGAATCAGCAGTAGAGTAGAAGAAAATGAAAGCAATTCAAGTACAAAAATAACACATTAGCATAGATTTTTATAGTAAGAATCCCTTCTTTTTTTTTTTTTGCATTAGGGATGAAGTGCCAGCCTAGGCAGAAAGACCTATATTTAAATGTTGCCTCTGACATGGACCAACTAGAAGACCCTTCATGAGTCATTTAAACTGGCAGGGCTCATGGTAACTTGCAAAGATTAGAAGTTGCAGAAATGTGAGCAACCTCTATTCATAGATTCCTCATCTAGTGGTTCCCTACATTAATGAAGTCACAGGCTTAGTCCCTGCAATTAAGTTAAGGTACACAGAATATTTCCCCATAACACCTCTATGAGGTCAGTGGTTCACATTTTTATAATGTTTTATCCAAGATTATCACAAACTGTTTTGAGGAAGGTAGGGTTATTATTATTATTAGTAGTAGTACTAGTAGTAGTAGTAGTAGTAGTAGTATCTTACAGTAAGGAAAATCGAGAGTCAGAGAATAGGAATGAGGTAACAAGAGTCCTATCAATACTAAATCATAGAGCAGAGATCAGAATCCAGGGCCTGTGGTTTCCAGTTTAGTTGTTCTTTTCGCAATACTGTATAGACTGCAGTTAAGGGAATTTAAGGTACAATGTTGAGGAGAGGTCAGAGGGGAAACTTTTTTAGCATCTCCAATGCCAGGGTCCTGGACGAGGAAGCACTGGAGTTGTGCCTTCAGGGTCACAAAAAAGAAAAAAAAGAGAGAGAGTAAAAAGACCAAAAGCATTAAGCCAATCCGAAAGGAGAGTGGAAATTTAGAGAGAAAAAAATGGGAATGGTAGTGTTTGAACAGATGCACTGATGCTCATTGTGTTCTAAAACCATCTTTTTGGTAATCCCTCATCAGGAGATGCCCCATGTATTTTACCATATTTATCCTCTCTTTATTTTGCATGCAGAATTCATAAATGTTTAATGACTTTGGCACAAGGCATAACTCTGCAAGCTGAATAAAGCCACACAAAATAGCTGAGGTTGAACAGGAGGCAGAGAGAGCGAGAGGGCATCCATGAGTGAAGAGAGAGGAGGCATGTGAGGGATGGGGTGGGAATTAAGACAGGCAATTTTCCTGGAAGTCATGTTGTACAGCAAGGTTTCAAGGGGCTCAGGGCCACAGCGACACTCTTTATTCTGGGAAAAGTCCTATAAAGGCAAGAGTAAGAAGGATGGAGGATTTGAGGAGGGTGGCAATGGAGAGCAGAGTCGGAAAGGGGAGAGAGATGGATCTAACCCAAGTAGGCATTTTAAGTATGCCTAGTTTGGTTAACATGGAGTCCACTGAGTCCTCCTTAATTGACTGCCTGCATCTTTAAATGTGGTGAGACCTAGGGGGTCATTCTTTTCTACCCTCTTTTTGGCTGCTCTCTTTTCAGTGACCCCTATATGTTGAGCCCAGTTTGGATGCCAGTTAAGGAGAGGGTAAATTCCTTCTACTATTCCCTTTCTTTTATCCCAGTTCTGAGAAATGGGTTTCATGGTGTTTGTTTCTAGTATGTGTAGTTTTCCTCTTCAATTTCCAGTGCCCTCAAAGGGCTAGGAGTTTGAGCCATGGTGATTCTGCAGCAAAGATTGTAGGTGGGGTGGGGTAGCATGCCAGGCTGGCATGGAAGGCCTGAAAAGCCAGGATTCATGGAACGTGGGCCCCAGGTGTTTTGGATTTGGAACTGATACTGAGTGAGCTCTATGGGAACTGAACTTAAATTATGAATTGAATCTCCTTCCCCTTCCCAGGGACTGAGTTGTTTCAAGGGAGGAGGGAGATTATACCTCCCACTTGTTGGGGCATGAGTGGGGAAGTAAATCTGTATATTTGTGATTATACATTTAGAAGTAAATATATTCCTTTGTAAAAGCTCCTCTGGTTTTTTTTTGTGTGTTAAATTATTTTAAACTTAAATAACAAGACTTAAATACACAATAAGAAAAGAAAAAGAAATATATTATAAACTTAAATACTAAAACTTTTTTAAATTTTATTAATTTATTTTGATTTATCAACAATCATTTCCATATGCTTTTGAGTTGAAAATTTTTCTCACCCTTCCTCCCCCCCACCCTCCCCAAGACGGCACACAATCTGATATTGGCTTTACATTTACATACCCATTAAACATATTTTCACATTAGTGAAGTTGTAAGTAAAAATTAAAACCAGTAGGAGGAACCATCAGAAAGATGAAACAAAACTCAATAGAAGGTAAAAATAAGTGATAGCAATTCGACTTCCATAGTTCTTTCTTTGGATGTGGACAGCATTTTCCATCTGAGGCCTCTGGAGATGTGTTAGATCCTTATAATGCTGAGAAGGGTTCAGTTTAACAATATTAGTCATCGCATAAGGTGGCTGTTATTGGGTACAAAGTCCTCTTGGTTCTGCTTGCTTCACTCAGCATCAGACCATATAAGTCTTTCCAGATTTTTCTGAAGTCAGCCTGTTCATCATTTCTTATAGCACAATAGTATTCCATTACATTCATATACCACAACTTGCTCAGCCATTCCCCCAATTGATGGGCATCCTCTCAATTTCCAATTCTCTGCCACCACAAAAAGAGCTGCTATGAATATTTTTGTACATGTGGGTCCTTTTCCCATTTGTTTGATCTCTTTGGGATATAGCCCTAGAAGTGCTATTGCTGGATCAAAGGGTATGCACATTTTTGTAGCCCTTTGGGCATAGTTCCAAATTGTTCTCCAAAATGGTTGGATCATTTCACAACTCCACCAACAATGTATTAGTGTTCCAATTTTCCCACATCCTCTCCAACATTTATCATTTTCCTGTTTTGTCATGTTGGCCAATCTGATAGGTGTGATGTGGTACCTCAGAGTTGTTTTGATTTGCATTAAATACTAAAACTTAAATATAAAATAAGGGAAAAAAAGGAAAATAAAATATTGCCATATGCACAATAGAACATAAGAAAGAATTCAAAATATACAGAAATAAATTTCAATTTCAAGGAAGCCTCTATGATAAATACTGCACATCGTGTTCAGAGATGTCCATCTTCTTTTCCTCTGTGTTACACATAGAAAGGAAAGGAGGAAAGGAATTTGGAAAAAGAAAAAAGTCAGAAAGAAGAGAGAGAAAAGGAAGGGAATGAATAAGAAAAGAATCAGACAGAAGAGAAATATGACAAGTGAAAGGAGAGAAATAGAAAAGGGAGGAAAAAATACAGGGAGCAAGGAGAGAGCAGGAAAGAAGAGAGAGTGAGAAAGATGAAATACACAATTGGAGGGAGGAGAGAGGAGTGGGGGGAAAAGGGAGATAGAGAAAGAGGAAAAAGGAAGAGAATCAGAGAAAATAGAAAATAAAAACATAGAGAAAGGAAAGGAGAAAAAGAAGAATGATGAAGGAGGTGAGAACAACTTGCAGTTCTAATAAGTGGGGAGAAGTGAATAGGGCATGCATGGTAAGAAAGCAGTTTTTTTTTTTCATTTTTCAGGGGTGGTTGGAGTTTCCTTACCACAAGAGCAGCAGCAGGCCTTCTCTGCTGGTCGTCTTCCCAAAATAGCACCTTGGAGGCCATCTGTAGCAAGAATCCTTTAGTGACAGATGATAGGCTTTCTTTGAAATGTATTCAGAGATTTGCATGAAGATCTCTGGATATAAATAAATGAGCTATTCCCTGTCCCCAGGGTTAGGAAATGACACTACAACTCAGGTTGGCACAATTGTCTTTGAATGGGTTGCTATGTCTCAGTACTGAGATAACCACACAGTCCTACAACTTGGAAATAGGCTGTGTTTACCTTGGAAATGACCTATTTAGGATCCAATAGAATGCAAATGACTTGGCAATGTTCAGCCCACCCCAAATATGGAAGTATCCCATTTTCCTCCCCATTTTGCATCCATTGTGAGCCTTTTGCTTTTCTTCCTTCTTCCAACTATCTACTAATCTGATTTTTCTGTAGATAGATAGACAGGCAGGCAGACAGATAGACAGATAGATAGATAAAACAAAATTTACACTTCCCAATCAGCACCTAGTACAGACAATTAAAAGAATAACCTGTGTTTGGGGGCTGGCTTTTGTTGACTTCCTCAGCTAGTTTAGGTGGTTTTTAGCCCTAGGTATAGATTAAAAGCCTGTGCAGAGGAGAGGCTTTCTAGTCATTGTGACATAGGAGATGAGAGCAAAGAGACTCCCATCCTAACATCCTAAAACTGAAACCTAAGAGATAATAGAGATCAGGCTGGCAATGGAATTTGTACACAGAGATGTACAATCAAGTAGTTTGAAGAGTGTTTGGAATTATGGGCTTGGAGTCAGGAAAACTTGAATTTAAAGCCTACCTCAGATATTAGCTGTATAAATCTGAACAAATGGCTTAGCCTTTTGTTGCCTCAGTTTCCTTATCTGCAAAATGAAGATTTTGGACTCAATAGTTTCTCAGATTCCTTTCAGTTCTAAATCTATGATCCTATGTGATACACTTCAGTAGAAAGAGCAGAGAAAGAAGCTCAGCAGAAAGCAGGATGATTTCACCAAAAGATGTCTTTATAGCTCTGCAGTGTTGGTGCTAGAGGTGTGAGTTGCTCTAGCTGCAAGTGGGCCCTGGCTACATGGATTTCTGATAGATAAGCACCCTACATGGTCTCTAGCCAACAAATTCCTTGTGTGTATATGTCCATGTATGTCCCCTGGTCATATATATTCCTAATATGTGTGTGATTTCCAAGAATGAAAAGTGCATCACATGCTCATATGTCTTCTTTCTCTGTAGACTCTATCCCACTGGTGGTATGGTAACCTATGGAAAAACAAATATTAAATGTGTGCATGGAGAGGGGGAGATAGGGAGTAGTTCTTAATACTTTATTCTCTATGCTTTTGGACTAAATACCTTATTATTTAAATTAATGCATTCTCTAGCTAGCTATGACAATAAATACATTGCTGGACTCTACATTTTGACTGGATTCTACCTTGAATCTCAGATTTTCAGATGGTCTACATCTGAGTGTCACATATATATGATCCACTTGGTATCTATTGCTGTTGTACATCTTTATATTAATCATATAGACATTTCAATTTAAGATGAAAGAGAATTTGGAAAGGGATATCAGAAACATGAAAGGTAAAATAGCAGATTTAGAAAACAATTTACCGCATAGAAGGTTTGACCTAAATGGGTCTCAGAGATCATTTAATTCAACCTCCTTATTTCACAGAGGATGAAACTGAGTTCCAGAGGAAGGGGATGGAAAAAAATAACAAAAAAAGATTTGCCCCACTAATCCAAGTCAGAGTGAAGCCTGGAACTTAGTTCTCTGGATTCTCAGTCCAATGTTCTTTACATTACACCCTGCAGCCTCTTCAACAAATTTAAGCTCCTTTCCTTGCCACAAAACCAAGGGATAGAAGGAAAGGAGATTTGTTGAAAGTGTAAAGACTTGCTTCAATGGAAACACGTTCTTCTCTGGGGCCAATTTCTCCTGTCCTCCCCTTTAGGAGAAGCAACGAGGGGAAGCAATTACACAGAACAGCCACAGATCTGATTGAGTCAGCTTCTGCAACCACAAAAAGAGACAAGTCCAGAAGTGATTACTATACAAAAATACAAACTTTTCTTTTCTTCTCTCTTTTTTTTCCTGCTGCCTGCCTCCTGACAGCACAATACTCCAAAGACCCAGCAAGGTACAGACAGAGCTCTCTCAGTGGCTCCGAGGTTCTTTGAAAAACATTGCATTATTACAAAAGTAGAGAACAGTAATACAAAATGAGAGAAAATTGTCGGTAAATCTATTCATACACACACACACACACACACACACACACACACACACATCACAGTATATTTTCAGTGAGGATTGGAAATTGAATAAAGAAAAACTGTGACAAAAATAGATTGAAAGACATGGGAGTTTTTAGCAACAGTAAAGGGACAGCCTAGAAATTTCATTTATAAACTTGAAGCAGGTTAGACAATATTGTTATGTATTTTAGACTCAGTTCTTAATTACTAGAGCGCTAACTGTTTTATAGGATCATGGATCAGAACTATAAAAGGAACTTCAAGGTCATCACATCCAGCATCCTCCCTCTAAGATGGATGAATTCTGAAGTAATATAAAAACTACTAAACTCAGCACATTCATTAGGGGGTGGTAATGAATAGCATTTTCCATAATTTTAACATCCTATTGTAATGATAATTATTCATACATGTATCTCCATACACATATGTGCATGTGTAGTGGTCTACATCTTAATAACGCAACTTCATATTGCAAGTTAACATTTTGAAAGCACTTTCATTGCAACCATTCTCAGAGATAGGTATTGAAAGTGTTCTTGTAACTGTTTCTTTAATAAGTGAGGAGATGGAGAAGACATCCCTCATTTCCTCTTTGAGGAGGAGGGAGGTCCACAGATGTTACCTATTGCATATGTTTCACTTTTTCAGTGTATTGATCAGTTATGCTGATTTTCCCTCTCCTTTTCCTTTCAAAAAAAAATACTATTTTTCATATAGGATGGCTCTCTGGGACGAAGAATAATGGATATTATAGTGACATAAGAAGCATAAAAATATAAAAAAAACCTAATTTTAAAAAAATTAATGGGAAAATGATGATCCAGATGTGTTAAGCGATCTTTCCAAGGTCACAAAAATATGCAGCAGATTATTAATTCAGGCCCCCAGATTCTCTGATTTTAAATGCAGTTTAAGTGAAGTTAACATTTTAGCTGCCTCCCTTTACAAATCACTTTCCTCACAAGAATTCTGTGAAATAAATTTTGCATGTATGATTATCCCCAGTTGACAGACAAGAAAACTGAGACAGCTCAGACAGGTCCAGTGACTGATCTAATTTTGCATGGTTTGGAAAAGGCAGAGTGAAGACTCCAAACTGAGTCAAACTTACCTATCAGGTACCACATTCCCCCTGAGCTCTCATAGATTATGGAATGGAAGACGGAAGAAAAAGACAGACTTGGCTGTCTAAAAGGTGTCAGAGAGTAGAAAAGCTTAGAGTGTGGCTTGTGAGCACTGTGCATATGCTTGGAGGGGGAGGGGGAAGAACAGTTCTGCAGTTCCATCAAAGACAGTAAGGGGCAGTCGACTTGTGTCAGCTCAGGTAATAAGGAAGAATTTCTTTGTGTCTTCAGGAGTGATAGACAGCCTTCAGAGCTGCAGCTGTTCAGCAGGCTGCTCTACAGTCAGCCAATCAAATCTGTCCTAACAGCTGGTGGAGGGTTTGCAAAGAGCTGAGCGGATAGCTGATGTTTGGCATGGCAGGGTCCAGAAAAGCCTAAAAACATAAGAGACCATGTCTATTAATTGTTTCCACCATCCAGCCAGGAAACTACTCCTTCCTCTCTTTCATTGCCTTCCCCTCCAGGTAGCATTTCCAAATGCTCTCAGTTTACTTCACATTGTTTGGGCATTGTTTGGATTAAACAGTCCCTGAGGTCTTTGTGAAATGAGGAGGAAGAGAACAATGAGAATAATGGCACTACATTCATGTAGAGTTTTATCTTAGTTTCAAAATAGTTTTACATATACTTATAGGATAGTAGAGAACTATACTGTGTAAAGAGTTAAAAGAGGGGGCAGCTAAGCGATGCGTGGATAGAGCACTGGCCCTGAAGTCAGGAGGACCTGAGTTCAAATCCAGCCTCAGACCAAACATTTGACATTTACTAGCTGTGTGATTTTGGGCAAGTCACTTAACCCCAATTGCCTACCCCCCAAAAAAAGAGTAGGTTTAGTTCAAACCCCAAATTTAACACATACTGGCAGTGTGACCCTGGTCAATCCATAATCTTTCTTCTTGAGGTCAAGAATTTTTTTTTTTTGTAGTTGCTAAGTAGTGTGGTGGGAAAAAAGAAATAGAGACTCAAGAATCAAGAGTCCAGGCATTTATTCATAAACACACATTTAAATTGTTCTCTAAGTTTTGCAAAGTGTCATCTTCACAATGGCCCTGCAAGGAAGAGATTTTAAGAACTGTTATTCCCATTTTGCAGATGAGGAAACCATCTGCAAATAAAGGGATTTGTCTTTATCACACAACTAACATGTGTCTGATAGAGTATAGGAATCTAGGATTTTCCTGAATCCCCATATGCAGTGCTTTCCATTCTACAACACTAACCCTCTGATGTAATCTTCGATCTGCTGCTGATAAAAGAAACCAGGTACAGGTTGTCTTCCTGAAAAGAGTGTAATCTCCTTGAGGGCAAGTACTTTAAAAAGACAGTGACCAGAATATTTTAAGTGTTTAATATATGCTTAATGATTATCAAACTTTTTGACCATGGACAAATCGGTCAACCTCTCTGCACCTCAATATCTTCCTATGTAAAATGAGGAAGTTTCACATAATGGGCTTTGTGACCCATTTCAGCTCTAATATCCTAGGGATCAGCAAAAATTATAGATGTTCTAAGAACAAATATGGAATAGAGAACATAAATATTGTATAGTTATAGGTATTCCCACATTCCTTCAAGTTATAATAATTGATTCTCCTCTATTCTATTCTTCTCCACTCCCTGTTCATCTGATTCTACTCTTTTCTACTTTTTTTTTTTTTGTGTTGCCTACAGCACATATTGCAGAAGCACAGGTGTCTTACAGATAGAAGAGACCTCAGGGGCTGTTTAATCCAAACAATGCTCAAATAAGCATCCCCTCAATGAGATTCAATAATTGCTGAAGACCTGTAGTAGAAGAAGAGGAGAAATCACTACTTCTTGAAAAAGTCACTTTTGAATAATTCTAATTTTGTAGGAAGTTTTCTGTTTGTTGTTGTTGCTCTTGCTCTTGTCCCATTTTCCTGAAATGAAGCCTAAGTTTGTTTCTTGCAATGCCTACTCTGCCCTCTCTTTCCAGGTACAGCAAATCATGTGATCACCTTTCACAAACAAGCATCAAAGACAAACATGATGCCACCCCTGAGTCTTCTTCTCTAGGCTAAACATCACTCGGTCTTTAAAAGGATCTTTGTACCACAAATCTATTATCTATCAGCTATGCCCTCCCGCTATCTGCCTTTTCTACCCTAATTCATTTGCTGCTGAGCAGCACTGATGATAGTCACACAATTGTACCAACTGAGCCCACTACCAATTTAGGTGATTTAATCTCAGCTGGACACTCACTGATGCACAGCAATTCCCTTATTCTTCCTTACTTGACTCTCCACTGAACTCTTCAAAATAAATTTTCAAAAGCTCGCTTCTCAAAGCTCTTACATTGAACCTCCTTCTTAGCATAGGATTGTGGTTCACACATCATTGATAAAAGAGTGTCCACTCATTCTGAGCTCCCTATTTTATAGCAAATACTCACTATTTTAATAATAAATACTCCCTATTTTATATTTCAAAACATTTTAGAATCATCATCCACTTTTTCTTCCTATGCTTCAGTCTCTGCTAAAGAGATGGATAGCCCCTCTCTCTATAAAAGCTAATCTTTGTTTTTGAACTTTTCCTTTTCATCCCATGCCCTCTCTGCATCCAACTCCTTGGTCTAATTTTCAGTGCCCCTTTTCTACTAGTTCCTTTTATGCAGCCCGAAAACATGCCTTAGTCTCCCTTGTCAAAAGCAAGCAAGAAAGAAAAAGCAAACTTTTTTTGACCCTGCCATCCTCTCAAGTGATAACCTATATATCTCAGCCTTTGCATAATCAAATTCTTTGAAAAAGCCATATAAGCTCACTGAATCACAGAACTTCAAAGTTCATAGACACTTCAGCCATCATCTAGCCCAACCTATAAGTAAAAAGGAATCTCCATTATATAGAGGTGATGAGTAGATATTCAGCCTCTACCTGAAGACTGCAAAGAAGGAGGACATTTTTGAACAGCTCTAATTGTTAGGAATTTTTCTTGATATTGAGTCTAAATTTGGCTCTTTGCGACTTCTGCCCATTGCTCCTGTCTCTGCTCTTTGGAGTCGAGCACGACAATTCTAGACCCTCCTCAATAAGATGGCCTTAAAATATTTGAAGACAGTTACCTACCATCTCCCTCTACTCACACCTCCACATGTAGCCCAACAACAATAAAATCCCCACTATGGCGATGTCTGAAAACATAGGTCTCAGGTTTTTTTTATTGAGTAGATTTGAAAAATCTGTCAAAGTTATTTTTGTTTGTTTTATAATGTTGCCATTATATAAATTGTTCTTCTGATCCTTCTCAATTTGCTCTGCTTCATTCATAGAAGTCTTCCCAGTTTCCTCTAAAGCTGTTCATTTAATCATTTCTTATGGCACAATAACACTCCATCACATTCATATACCATAATTTGTCTAGCCATTTCCCAACAGGAGGATACTCCCTTAGCTTCCAATTTGAGGATACTATGAAAAGAGCTGCTCCCAATATTTTGATGCATGTAAGTTCTTTTCCTCTCTCTTTGATCTCTTTAGGGGTATAAGCCTATTACATATGTATACAGGAACATACATATTGAAGCTGGGTGAAAGGGTCTCTGTATGGTTTAGTAAGTTTTGGGGCAAAGTTCTGAATTATTTCCTATACTGGTTTGATCAACTCATAGCTCCATCAATAGTAAATCAAATATGTCTGTTTTCTTATAGCCCTTGCATCTTTTGTCAAGTTTGCCAATCTGAAGAGTGTGAGGTGGAACCTTAGCATTGCTTTTACTGGAACATTTGTTCATATTGTTGTTGGTAACTTGGATTTTTCCCTTTGAAAAATGTATTTTCATATCCTTTGGTCATTAATCTAATGGGAAAAGGCTCTTACTGTTACCAATTTGAATCATTCCATTAAATATCTTGAGTATGAGCCATTTATCAAAGAAAATTGCTACAAAGATTTTTCTCCATTAACTGTTTCATTAAAATTTAAGTTTATTAAGTTTGTGTGTGTAAATGTATGTGTGTGTATGTGTGTGTGTGTGTATAAACACCTTTCAATTTCATATAATAAACATCATTGATTTTATTTTCTGTGATCTTGTTCTTAAGGCATGTGCTCTTCTCAAATCCATAGATCTAAAAGGTAATTTCTTGGTATTCTAATTAGCTTATGATTTCTACTTTCACATCTAAATTGTGTGTCTATTTGGAGCCTATTTTGGTATAAGGGATGATATTTTGGTCTATGGTTAATTCCTTCCAAATTGTTTTCCATTATTTTCTAGTAGTTTTTGCCAAATGGTCAGCTCTGGCAACCAGGGTCTTTGTGTTTATCAAATGCTATGCTGCTATATTAATTTATTTCCATATATTGTGTTATGTTATAGCAAATATTTTTTAATAATTACTGCTTTGTAGTATAGTTTGAAATCTGGTACCAATATGTCTGTTTCCTTCCCACTTTTTTTTTAAATTTTTACTTAAAGTAATTCTTGATCTTTTGTTCCTCCATAGAATTTCTGTCATTATTTTATCTGGTACTCTAGATCTTTCAAATATCACTGATACTGGCTCCATAATTACATCTGCTAGTAATTTCAGGATTTAGTTCATTTTGGCCAGTCATCTTGAATTCATCCAGCTTTTGGGCAACTAGATGCTCAGTGTTTCCTTACTTATTTTGGGTACTAACTTCCTGTAAGTCTTTTGTATTCACTGTTATTTCTTGTGTACAAGAGGTATATACATATAAACATAAGCAGAGAGATAACACACATTACAAGCAGCTAAGTGGTGCAATGGATAGAGTACTAGGCCTGGAGTCAGGAATACTCATCTTCATGAATTTAAATCTGGTGTCAAACACTTACTAGCCTCATGACCTTGGATAAGTCACTTAACCCTGTTTGTTTCAGTTCCTCATTTGTAAAATGAGCTGGAGAAGTAAATGGCAAACCAGTATATCTGCTAAGAAAACCACAAATGGAGTAATTGAGAGTCAGATATGACTTAATAAACAACACACATGTGCAGAAATGCTGCATATATGTATTACACATGTATATGTATATTGTATAACACAGATACATATACAAATAAAATGCATGTACATATATATGTGCGTGTATATTTATGTATCTGTATATAGGTAGAAAGATAGATAGATAGATAGATAGATAGATAGATAGATAGATAGAAAAATAGATATTCATCATCTATTACTTGGCCTCACTTTTATCATATGTGTATACATATATACATGCATGTATGCATATATAATATATGTGTGTTTGTCTAGATTTAAATATATAAACTTAAATTTAAATATGTATACACACTTTATACACATACATGCATGCATTCATGCATACATACATACATACACACACACACACATACACATATTAATTTAAGCAGGCTGGTGACCTTCCCATACATCTACATTAGTCTCTTCAGAAAATTCCATTTTTACTCTTCATTGAAATTCTTTTTCCTTTATATTTTAAGACATTTTCTTGACCATCCCTCATCTCTCATGGGTTGATTTCCCCTGAAGCAGTTTGCTCCGTGGTTTTCTACCTATATTTCCTCTGATTTCCTTGAAATCTGCTTTCCTGTAATCTGGCATAGATTTCAGACTATATCCAGATTTCCTATACTTAACTATCACAATTTTCACAATAAAAATTTTGATACTCCATAAAGTTCCTATCATTTAAAATCCTCAAAGCCTGTTTCTCCTTGTTAGAACTTGATGAAGAATAAAATTTAACTCTTCTTTGTTCCTTTGCCTTTTGAAGGATTAAATTGTTACTAAGGCAAATCAAGAAATACTTAGCTGCTGAACTTTTGGCCAAGGAGAGCTCCATCAGATTTCTTTATAATTGAAGTCCCCCGCCCCTTACTATTATACCATGTGGAAGACTTACTATATATTTTCCAAAACTCCTCATCTATTTCCTCTTTCTGTGTAGGTAATATGTTATATATTCCAATGACAAAATAACTTCTGTTTCTTTTTGTTTTGACTAATCCTCACCCAGATATGCTCCATTATGTTCCATATACTGGTTCTTGGATTATCTGACTAATATACAATGTTACACTCCCAGCCCCAGCCTTTTGCCTCTTTTGTTTCTTTTCAATAAAATATACCCACTCAGAACTATAAATGAGTGATGATTTTCATGACACAAAGTCTCAAATATACCTATAAGGTGAATTGCCTCCACTTCACTTCTTTTAACTATCCTCTGCAAACTCTGATCTGTCTTCTGACCTCATTATTCAATTGAAACTACTCTGTTTCTATCTCTTATTATCTCTTTCATGTCTTTGTGTCTTTCTGCACTTCTCTATCTCTGTCTTTCACTATCTCTATTTCCATGTTTCTGCTTTTTTATTTTTCCGTCTCTGTTTCTCTTCTCTTTTCTTTAGTCTCTATCTCTCTCTCTATCTCTGTTTCTCTTTCTCTGTCTCTGTGTGTCTTTCTGTCTCTGTCTCTCTATGTGTATCTCTGTCTGTCCCCACCTGCTGTTGCTGTCTCTGCTTCTCTGTCTCTCTTCTTCTCTTTCTCTCTTTCTCTGCCTCTCTCTATCTCTGCTTCACTCTGTCTGTCTCAGTTTCTCTTTCTGTGTCCCTCTTTACCCTCTCCTTCTCTCCCCACCTTTAAGTTACAAAAAATCTCTTAATAGAGAAATCTAATGCCTTTGAGTCCTTATCTTTCCTCACCCCTCAGAAGTATTTGGTATTTTCGACAGCTTCCTGCTCTTAGATGCTCTGGTCTCCTGGGTTTTTGAGACTCTATTCTCTTTTAGTTGTCCTACTTGTCTTACTGCTCCTTTTCAGCCTCCTTTTCAGGATTAACATCCATGACCCACCATCTAATTGTGCTTGCACCTTAATGTTCTATCCTGGGCTTCCTTTTCCCTTCCCATGCCATCTGTCATAGTGAGCTCATCAACTCTTATGGGTTATATCATCTTCATCTAGATAACTTCCAGATGAGACTGAACATTAATCTCTACAGTCCTACATCACCAATTACATTTTGGCCATTTCTTTTCTTTTCTTTTCTTTTCTTTTTTTTGTTGAGGCAATTGGGGTTAAGTGACTTGCCCAGGGTCACACAGCTAATAAGTGTTATGTGTCTGAGGCCAGATTTGAACTCAGGTCCCTTTGACTCCAAGGCTTGAGCTCTATCCACTGCACCACCTAGCTCCCCCTACTTTTTTTTTTTTTAGGCAGTTGGGGTTAAGTGACTTGCCCAGGGTCACAGAGCTAGTGTCAAGTGTTTTGTCTGAGGCCAAATTTGAACTCAGGTCCTCCTGACTTCAGGACCAGTGCTCTCTCCACTGCACCACTTAGCTACTCCGTCTATTGGCCATTTCCAAATAAATATATCATACACATCTCAAAATCAAACTGTCCAAAACAGAGCTCATTAACTTTTTTTCCCCAGAAACCCACCTCTCTTCTTAACTTTAATACAATTCAGTTAACCAAGTATTTTTCAAGCACATGCTATTTTACATGGTGCTATGCCAGGTACTAGTGATAAAGAGTTTTCCCTACCTCTGCAAAGAAGAAAATCTGTCTTCAAGAGATTTATAGTCTTTTGGAAGAAGATTTCATGTGCATAGATAAAAGAGAGCCCTTTAGTAGAGTGGAAATGCTACTGGATTTGGAGTCACAAGATCTGGGTTCAAATTTGGGCCACCCCATTTTCTCCCTGGGTGACCCTGAGAAAGTTACTTCACCTAACTTAAGCTCAGTTTCCTCTTGTATAAGAAAGGAGGAATTAGACTAGACAATTTCTAAGGGAACTTCTTGATATAAGACTATGATCCTATAAGTAAATATAAGTTATCTATAAAATAAGTATAGTTCTATCAACATTACCACCCCTATTCTAATCAATTAGATTTGTAACCTTAGGGTGATCCTCAACTATTCCCTTTCTCTCACTGCCTCTCATGTTCAATAAGTTACCAAAACTCATTGATTTTCCTCCTAAACCCTTGCTTTCATCCACACCTTCCTCTCCACTCATTCAGCCACCTCGCAAATTCATGCCCTGGACAACATTCATATGAACTCTTGCAATAGTTTGCTAATGGATCTCCCTGCCTCCAATCTCTCTTCACTACAATATATCATTTACACAGATACCAAACTATTATTCCCAAAACACAGATATTCCCATGACACTCCTCTGCTCAGGAAAACTCAGTGGCTTCCTATTGACTCTAGGTAAAAATGTACATTTTCTCCATCTGACATTTAAAATCCTTACATATGGCCTCCAACTTATTTTTCCAGGGTGATTTCGCATTCACACACAACATTTAATTCAAATTGGCATTGGCTGGCTTTCTGAACATGACTTTACATCTCCCATCTTGGTGCCTTAGCACAGATTGTCCCTCATTCCTGGAGTATACTACCTTTTTAGCTTAACTTTTTATAATCCCTAGTTTCCTACAAGGCTCACCTCAAGTGCCACATTGCAGACAAGGCTTTTCTTTGTCTCTTTCTTTCCAGTTGTTAGCACACCTCCTCTTCTGTAATTGCTTTGTCTTTATTGTGCATATACTATTTATTTATTGATTAATATTTTCTTTTTTCCCACTAGAATATTAGTTATTGGAGTTCAGATACTATTTCCTTTTTGTTTTTGTTTTTTTGTCCCTAGAGACTAGCACAGTGCTTTGCATGTAGTAAACAATTAGTAAGTGTTTGTTGAATGAGTAGATGAAGGAAAAAAATAGTATAACATAAGCTCCAGTGCCTTTTCCTCTTGGCTTTCTTGTTCTAGAAACTCTCCAGTTTATCAATGTCTCTTCTAAAATATTACGTACAGATCTGAAATCAGCATTGTGTATTTGTTCTAACAAGGGTAGAGTTCACCTAACCAGGCATAGATCTAAGCCTCTCTCAATGCAACATAGAATTAATTTATATTTCTAAGCTGCCTTACTGTACTTTTGACTAATACCTTCTGGTCTTTTTCAAGTGAACTTCTAGCTAGAGATACCTTTTTCATCTTGTTCTTGGAAAGTAGGTGGCATAGGAGATAGAGCATTAGGGATGGAGTCAAGAAAACCTGAGTTTGAATCCCATTTCAAAAACTTACTATCTGGTTGGCTAAAGACAAGCTTCAATTTCATCAAATGTAAAATGAAAATAATAATAGCGCCTACCTCAGTGGGTTGTTGTAAAGATTAAATGTAATACAATTTGTAAAGTACTTAGCACAGTGCCTGACACATACTACACCCTCAATAAATGCTTCTTCCTTCTGCCCCTAGTAAATTTCATATTTTTTCTCAAATTCAATGGGAGGAATTGGCATGTATATCATAATATTAAATTAAATTAATATCATTAAATATCATCATATTAAGTTCAAACCAATGTTCTAGCCTGTCAAGATTATTTTGAATCCTGTCACCCAGAGTGTCAGCTATCCCTCCTAGATTTGCATCATCTTCAAATTTGATAAACATTATGTCTAATTTATCATAAGCATCATTAATAAAAAAAAAATGTTAAACAGCACAGGCCAAACAGACATCCCTAGTGTACACCAAAAGAAACCTTCTTCCAAGTTGTTATCAAACTATCAATCATGAATTTTTGGGTCAGGCAACTCAAGTAGTTCCAAAATTCCAAATATACTTTACTATTGTAGTTCTTGTAGTTCTGGTACAAGTAGGAAGTTGAATTCATCAAGGTCAACTAGGTACTCACTTATTACCTCCCTACTAATTTTGTGTTTTTTGTTGTTCTTTAGTCTTTTCAATTGTGTCTGACTCTTCCTGACCCTATTTGGAGTTTCCTTGGCAAAGATCCTAGAGTGGTTTGCCATTTCCTTTTCCAGCTCATTTTACAGGTGAGGAAACTGAGGTAAACAGGGTTAAGTGACTTGCCCAGGGTCATGCAGCTATGCATCCCTCTTGGCTACTTAGTGGTCCTACCATATTCTATGTTAAAATATAGTCAATTCCCAATACATGCAATGAATACAACAGTGCTAATGCAAATAACAATGGTAATACAGTATTCAAACTGAATTATTTCAAATTCTCATGAACACTGAATTCTAAAGAAGAGGTAAGAGAAAGAACTTCTCAATTTCCGAGGTAAATTTAAGGTACTGTGGGAATGAAACACTACAATATAACATCAGAGCTGGCTGATGAGCTCACCAGTTTTGCTGAACTAAATTTTGCTGATTTGTTGTTTTTCATTCTGTTAATATGGGATGGCTTTCTGGGAAGGTGAAAGATATATCGTGATACTTCAAATTGTAGCTGGTATCAAAACAAAAGTCAATAAAAATGTATGTATACATAGATCATCATTTTGTGATGTTATTCAGGACTTATGAAGCTCCAGGATTTTTTTTCCCTAAAAGAAAATATTCATACTATATCAATTCCAGGTCCCTGTCTAGTCTATGAGTCCTTGGTCTCTCTTAGTCCTTCTTTCATCACCCATGTTTTTCAATCTGTGCTTGCATTAAAGTCAACAGATATGGTGATTTAATTTTAAATGTCTACTCTAGGCCTAGGATTCTCAGTCTCCTCTTTCAGAACTTGATAGAATATCTCTGCTCCTTCATATTCTGCAACATACATTGGTGCAGAAACTGTAATCATTTTCTTAATGCTCTTTATGTACTAGTTATGAGCATTCCAATACAAGGCAACCAAATTGACCCATGAAATAACTGTTTTGCTGTTGTTGTTGCCTTTGGGAGCCTGATAACACAGGCTTTTCTTTATTTCCTCTTTAAGGAGAATTTGAAGTCATTTTTCCAAGTAACCGCAACTTCTTTCTTTATTCAGATTTTGTTTACATTGAGAAAGTAAAAATTGATAAAACTAAGTCCCTCCAGTAATACATCAACTTATTGATCATTGACTAAGGATCTCAGAATGACAATGCCAAGAACCAGGTTATAGTATATAGATTGTCTGAAAATTGTATGATGCTTAGTCCCACTGAATCTCTTTCTGTTATTCTACCACTATCACTGCAGAAATGGGTGGATGCTGCACAGGAGAAAGAAAATGAATATATTTTCCTTTGTTTTATGGGTTGCCATGGCTAAAGAATCACCAAGTAGCTAGCCTACTAGAGATGATCTCTGTATTTAATTAGCCTAACCCTTGGGATATGGACTAATTTTTGCCAGGATAGTTCTTAAAAATCTTTCCATCATGGCAAAACCTATAAAAATGGAAACAATTTATCAGAAAATACACAAGAATAAATAAATACACCTCTAAAGTCTTTTTTATGGAAATAGACCAAAATAAGGGGAGTGACAATAATTTTTCATGAGTGGGTCATGTAAATTTAATAAAAATGGCAACATTATCTAAATTATTTTATGTATTGAGTTCTATGCCAATCAAACTCTCAATGACTCACTTTTAGAGAACAAAAAATCTGGAAGAACAAATGGCATGGTTCTTCAAAGGGGAAAAAAAAGTAGGAAAGAGTAAGAAGGAAGGGGACCTAGCAGTGTCAAATCTCAAACTATAGTAGAAAACATAATTGTCAAAACTAGTGGATATAGGCTAAAAACATTTTAAAAATTGATTAATTGAAAACTCAATTAATTGAAGATTACACAGCATCAGTCTGCAACATACAGATGGGACAGAAGAGGTCTAGGATTTTTGGGGTACTAAAATCACGGTACCAGGGCCTGCTGAATGAATTCAACTCAAATCTTCTTCAGCCAGAGGAAAAGTTTATTAGTGATAAGTTGCATTGGCCAGGTGACACCCGTAAGGATGAGTGGGCATGAGAAAAGCTCAGCCTTTGGGGCATGAGAGATTCTCAGCCAGGTGACACCCATAAAGCGGAGCTGGCATGAGAGGTTCTCAGCCTTGTGGGCCTGAGATTCTCAGCATCTGAATGGGGGCCAGGGTGGATCTTAAATACTAAAGTAACTTTGGGTGGCCAGAGAAGGGAGTTGGGAAAAGGGTCTAGGTAAGAATTCTAATTGGGGAGGTCTGAGAGATTGAATAGACAATGGGAATAGCTAATGGAGGGAACGGGAAGGCAGAAGGCTGAAAGACATCTGCACAAGATCAAAGTGTGGGGCTAGGACTTTCAAAGGGAGATAAGGGGAGTCTATAAGGAACCTTTTGAGACCAGAGTAAGACCTTTCTGGGGCTCAGACAAAAGGGAGCCAGGTTCCCTTCAGGGCAAGGGGCGAACATCTTGGTTTGGACCCCGCCCCCGTTAGGACCATCTCTAGCCATACTGTTCTATATCTTGCCACTGGACCCAGATGGCTTAGGAGGAGAAAGTAAGGCTTCTTTTTCTCCTGTTGTCATGGTCCTCTTTGAGAATGAAGGACAAACAATATATGAGTAGTCCAAGCTGCACCACTGGGGACCCAACTGGCTAATTGAAGTTGAGCAACTGAGTTCCTTCCTTCCTGCCTGCCTGCCTGCCTCCCTTCCTTCTTTCCTGCTTCCTTTCCCTTCCCTCATTCCTCTCCCTCTGTCCACATGGGGTACCATGCCCTTACCTGTGGGTGCTTTGCCCAAAGGAATGTAAATTTTGATAGCTGAAACCTAGCAAGATATCTTGGGGTTTATTGGCTAGATTTCTTTCTCAAAGACCACGACTTAAACCCGATTCACTCTGGCTCTCATTGATTGGACAATAATAAGTCCCAGGCCAAGCACCACTTATTGGTTATTGTTTGGACCATGATGGCTCAGAGTGAATGTAAATATTAATTGTTTCTATTTTAGCCAGAATCCCTGGGGGTCTTCCCTTCCCAGATTGATTTTTGTTTTAATTAGGTAAAAGGGACCATTCCTTGGCTCATTTCTTAACTAGACTTAATCCCTGGAGGGCTATTGCCTCAGTCAAAGTGAGAACTTGGAAAGACCTTAGCTTAAAAAGGTCTAGGTCTCTCACTGTATCCCAGAATCTCTAGTCATCCTAATTTATATCTTGTCACTGGAGCTAGATGCCTCCTGAGGAGAAAGTGAGGCTGGTGACCTTGCACAACTCCCACACTTAAATCCAATACACTTACAAGTCATGGCATCATCTTCCTGATGGCATGGTTCTGTTGCAGAACAAAGGATAAACAACAACAAAAACATATAGAATTAAACGAACATAGTACTATGGACTTCTATAAACCCAAAGATTAATCACTATGGTAAAAACTTACTATTCAACAAAACTGCTTATTTTTAAAAATGACAAAATTTTAACTTAGACCAAAATCTTACATCATATTCTATAATAAACTCCAAATGGAAACATGACAGGCATTAAAAGTCACCTTATAAATAGAGGAGTAAGGATAACACCTTTTAGAAACACCAAAAGATGAAGTGTTCATAGAGTGAATCATAAAAAATAAAATGTAGAAGTTTGACTAGAAAAAAAATAAACTCCTTGCATAAACCAGATCAATGTTTTTTTTAGTTTTATTTTGATTTTGATTTATTAACAATCACTTCCATATGCTTTTGAGTTGAAAATTTTTTCCCCCTTCCTCCCCCCAACCCTCCCCAAGACGGAACACAATCTGATATAGGCTTTACATTTACATACCCATTAAACATATTTTCACATTAGTGAAGTTGTAAGTAAAAATTAAAACCAATAGGAGGAACCATCAGAAAGATGAAACAAAACTCAACAGAAGGTAAAAGTAAGTGATAAGTATTCCACTTCCATAGTTCTTTCTTCGGATGTGGACAGCATTTTCCATCCTGAGGCCTCTGGATCTTAGATCTTTATAATGCTGAGAAGGGTTCAGTTTAACATTATTAGTCATTGTATAACGTGGCTGTTTTTGTGTACAGAGTCCTCTTGGTTCTGCTCACTTCACTCAGTATCAGACCATATAAATCTTTCCAGGCTTTTCTGACGTCAGCCTGTTCATCATTTCTTATAGCACAATAGTATTCCATTACATTCATATACCACAACTTGCTCAGCTATTCCCCAAGTGATGGGCATCCTCTCAATTTCCAATACTTTGCCACCACAAAAAAGAGCTGCTATGAATATTTTTGTACATGTGGGTCCTTTTCCCATTTGTTTGATCTCTTTGGGATATAGCCCTAGAAGTGCTATTGCTGGATCAAAGGGTATGCTGGGAAAACTGGAAAAGAATATTGCAGAAACTAGGCATAGACCAAAATCTCACACCATATACCAAAATAAAGTCAAAATGGGTTCATGACCTAGATATAAAGGCTGATAACATAAGTGAACTGGGAGAACAGGGAATAGTTTACCTATCGGATCTATGGAGAACAGAAGAATTCATGACCAAACAGGAGATAGAGAACATTATTGAGTGAGACGATGTGAGAGCTCTCAGATGTACTGAGTGTAACAGTTTTGTAGACTGTTACAAACTCAAGGTTGGTTGGGCTAGTCTGAATAGGCCCAAGTCTCAAGTTCCTAGAAAAACACATGATCTGTACTGTTACATTAGTATTAGGTAATGGCTAATGCTAAATAAGGATAAAATAACTGGGATTGGTAGTATTATAATGAGATTCCTTGTTTCTGGGGTAGATTTTCGCGTTTTAGATTGTAAGGCTGAAATTCCTGTCCAATGGGAATTTACAGCCAGTGGTGGGTGGGCGTCTCTGAGTTAGGACTATATAACCTTTGTTCTGACCTTTGTGCCTCACCTCGCTTCGCTCGGACTGCCAGATGAAGCAGATGCTCGCTTCTCACGAGAGCGTAATAAATCTTTCACTTTATACCTAGAAAATCTCTGAGTGTTATTTTTGGGTAACTATAGCATATATTATGAAAAGCAAAATGGATAATTTTGATTACATTAAATTGAAAAGTTTTTGCACAAACAAAGCCAATGAAACTAAGATTAGAAGGAAGGTAGAAAATTGGGAAAGAATTTTTACAACCAGTCTCTCTGATAAAGGCCTCATTTCTAAAATATATAGAGAATTAAGACATTTATAAGAACACAAGCCATTCCCCAATTGATAAATGGTCAAAGGATATGACCAGACAGTTCTCAGATGAAGAAATTAAAGCCATCTATAGTCATATGAAAAAAATTCTCTAAATCATTATTGATTAGAGAAAAGCAAATCAAAACAACTCTGGGATACCACATTACACCTATCAGACTGGCCAACATGATAAAACATGAAAATGATAAATGTTGGAGAAGATGTGGGAAAATTGGAATACTAATACTTTGTTGTTGAAGTCGTGAAACAATCTAACCATTTTCGAAAACAATTTGAAACCAGATCAATGTTGCTAAATGTAGTGGCATGCCATTCAAAAGAGGAAGAAATATCTTTGCAGTAAGTTTCTCTCACATAAATCTTATATCTTTGATATAAGGAATGAGAATAATCATTCCCTGAATGAATTTTCTAAAGGTATGAAAAGAAGAAATCCAAGCTATCAACAGCTATATGAAAAGGAAGGTATTCCAAATGTATATTAATGGAACAAATTGGGGTATATGAGGTGTTCAAGGAGAACTAGCACCTCTGGTATGGGGGCTTGCTGAGTCCTTTCCAAGGTTACTCATCTACCTTTGCTTTCCATCTGTCACCTAACTCTCACCTATGGCTCCAAGAAGCTGTACCATGTACAGTGGCCAAACCCTTGGAAAACTGGCTAAATAAGGCTAAAAGTCAATGACAAGCCTCAAACTCTTTGGTGAGTTAGAGGGATGTCTATCCTAAACATGTTAAGACTTCCCCCATAGAATGGATGGATGAGAGCAATTTATTCCAATGGGCTATGAAGGTGATGGAAGCAGGTCCTGTTGAATATATAGAGCTTGGTCAGATGTCACATACACTTCATCTGAGACCATTGTCAGTTGTTTTGTCTTTGCTTTTGCCACTGGACTTTGTAATATTTAGAAGAGAGAGTGAGACTGGGAACTTTGAACAACTCTACTTCACTCTTAAAGCCAATTCATGTGAAAGTAAAGGCACCACCCATAGTATTTTACTATTTTATTATTTTACTATTTTACCTACCTTGACATCCTATGGTGACAGGTGACCGACAAAGCAGCAGGTGCTGATACACTGAGAGTTGTAGTCACAACTCTGCACATAACTGGTCCAGGGGATAAGATCATCTTCTCACTGGACTGAAGCAGCAATGGGATTTGGAAGACCCCTGGCTGTCTGAGTAAATTCTTTTAAAGATTGCATGACTCACGTCCTGCAGTAAAGAAGGAGCTAGAAAAATTGCCCTAAAAATTGTCTGCTTCACCCAAACCTGGCCTGCTAACTGTAGTAGAGAGGAATTCCACTCCATGGTCAAAACATAAAAGTGCGTGTGTGTGTGTGTGTGTGTGTGTGTGTGTGTGTGTGTGTGTGTGCGTGTGTGTGTGTGTGCGCGCACGCATGTGTCTGTATCTGTGTGTGAAGAAGATTCACTCACCATTGGTACATGGAGTGTGCATACACTCATGGACAACATGAAATCCAGTAGGCCTGAAAGATAAACAGGTCTTATTGCAATGGAACTCAGCAGGAGTAACATCCAAATAGCAGCTCTGAGTGAAACAAGGCTAGCAAATGAAGATGAGCTTACCAAAGCTGAAGTTGAATATGCATTTTTTCTGGAGTGGCCACAGTAGTGGGCAGTGCTGGGAAGCTGGTATAGGTTTCACAATCAGATCCAATTTAGTCAGCATGTTTTTATGCTTCCCAAGAGGAGTGAACTACAGGCTCATGACAATGGCAATTGTCATTTGCAGTAAATTATCATGCCATCATTATCAGTATGCATGCTCTCACCATGACAAACCCTGATGCAGTCAAAGATAAATTTTATGAAGACTCAGAGACCTTCATCATCAATGTGCTGACAGAGAACAAATGTATAATTCTGGCTAACTTTAACAGCAGAGTAGGCACAGACTATCAAATGTGGCAGGAAGTCCTTGGGAGGAATAGAGTCAGAAACAGCAACAGCAATGGTCACTTACTACTGAAGATTTGTGCATCCCATGACCTCATCACTCACGCTGTCTTTCATTTATTTAAATGAAAGAAAACATCTTGGATGCACCCTCACAGCAAGCCCTAGCAATAAATAGAGATCATTCTAAGAAGAGATAGGCAGTATATGAGAGTGAAAAGGTGATGTGTGGCACAGAGTGCTGAACCGATCATAGACTTATTCTGTCCAAGTTAAATATTTACATTCATCAAAAGTGGCAGCCCTGACTATCAGAAGATTGCTTGGATGAAAAGTTCATTGCTGACCTGGAGAGAAATAGAGAGCACAAGTTTTATAAGCTGTCCACATAGTCTGAAAGACAAATGTACATTTACTTAAAAGACTATTTAACAGAGAAGGGGCATAAGGACAGTCTCAAGGTCTCTCTGAAGAACTTTAGTATCAATTGTGAGAAATGAGAAATGCTGGCCCAGGATCATCTGGCATGATATGCATCAAAGAAGGCACTGTGCTCTACGAGGAAAGCAGAATTGCTTTAGCATAAAGGACATGTGAGCTGTGTAAATACAGACATCTCCCTCCCACATGTTCAAATGGACTTCTTGTGCCTGACTTTTGGTAGGTTCTTTTGAGCTTTTATTAGACTGATTAGTGATAGTTGAGCACACTCTACCTTGAGCCCTACCTCACAATGTCGTTTGGTCCTCTTTGAGTATGAAGGACAAACAACAACGATGGGAGAAATGCAAATTAAAATGACTGATGTTTTACCTCATTATTATCAGGCTGGCAAAAGTTGACAAACAGAAAAAAACAGAACATTTTTGGAGGAGTTGAAAGAAGAATGTAACACTGATGTTCTCTTAATGAAGCTACACAGTGGTCTAGCCATTCTGGAAAACAATTTAGAACTATACGCAAAAGTCACTAAACTGAGGCCCAGTGGTACCACTATGAAATTATCCACATATTAAAATAGCCCAAAGAGATAGAAGAGAGAAAGAAAAGACCAACATATTCAAAAATATTTTATGGAAGTTCTTTTTATTTCAACAAAGATCTGTAAACAAAGAAAATGTTCATCAATTAGAAAATGCCTGAGCAAATTATGGTATGCAAATGGCAAGACTTTTATGAACTGATGCAGAGAAAAATGTACAGAACTAGAGCAATTTATAGAACAATTTCCTCATTAAAAATCAAAACAACTTGAAAATACTTATGCCATGACCAGTCATGGCTCCAGAGGTTCATTTGTGAACTTCTCCTAAAAATTGAAGGATGAGACATATATTTTTTTGATATGGTAAAACTGCTGATTTGGTTTTGCTTGACTATGTTCATTTATTACATGGATTGTGTTTTTCCCTGTTTATTTGGAGGCAGTGATAGTGTTAGATAAACAACGAAAAGGTAATTTAAAAAGCATCATTGAAACATCTTAGAAAATGCTCAGGAGAGAATAGAAGCAAGTTCAGAAGAAGACATTGACAAGAAGGATAGATTTGAAAGCAACATGAATATATTATATAGGATGTCAGAAAAATCTTGGTTTAGTTTTAAGCTCCTGCTCTAAGACTTTTGGACTACTTTGCATTAACAAAACGCACATGAGATATATAGGTTTCATTTGTAATTTTTCTTCTTTGTGTATTAAAATTTTTCTCTATGTTTCTCTGTATCTCTGTTTTTATCTTTAATATTCTCTCCTCTCTCTATATACCACTTCTAACTTCTGTCTGTCTATCTATCTATCTATCTATCTATCTATCTATCTATCTATCTATCTATCATCTATCATCTATTATCGTCTAACCATCTATCTATGCATCTATCTCCCTGTCTCTCTGTTTCTCCCTCTATTTCTCTCCCTATTCCAAGTATATTTCATAACAAAATAAATAATAAATTATTGATATCTTTTAATCTGAGAAATTCCCCCAACTTCCTAGTGCAAGTGCAAGTTAAGTGAGTGAACTGGCCCAGAAAGAGAAAAAGAGAAAAGTTGGGATTCCTGGGGTGTTTATACAATGTGCCATTTCTGTGATATATTTTCCAACTTTCTTACCTCCCATTTTCAATCCAGGGGGTTTGTAGTATAGTCTAATGACAAGATTACTTCCTCACTTCTATTCTTTTCCTTTCCTTCACTTCATAATGAAGACTGTCTCTAATATGTGCCCTACCTGTGATCTCTGGATTTTCTTGCATTAGTTTATCTTCCTCATATTCTGCTCAACTGTCATCTTTGAATCAGCTGTACACCTTCTAAGTCAAATTGTAGTCATGCCTCATCTAATTGGTTTTGAATTTCTGGCTCCTCTTTCTTGTTTCCCGTGCAATGTGCAGGCCTGTATGCCAACCCATACAGAACTGAGCGAAGTATAGTCACTAAAATATGTAATTGATATCTCATTTACTTACCTTGTCTAGTCTGGTGGCCTAGTTCTAGTTTTGCCATTTGCCCTCCATGACACTTTCAAGAATTAGCTTAAACTCTCTGAGACAATTGGAGGACCCTTAAGGGAAAAAAATGTTCATTATCATATTTTCTAAATCTGAAGTCTGTGATCTTATGATGTTTTCCTTAAGAAAATACCAAGAGGTATAAAACTTTAAGGAACTGTCTACATAAAGATAGAAGATAGGGAATGGAACTATTTTTTAATTGATATGAAGACTTCTTAGATAAGGAAATCCCTCTACTAATTCAGGTTATCACTATATATATATATATATATATATATATATATATATATATGTGTGTGTGTGTGTGTGTATACATATATATATATATATATATATATATATATATATATATATATGTATGTATATGTATGTATATATAAAACTTACAGCATTAGAGAGTGGCCTAGGACACTGAGAAGTTTACTGTCTTGCCCAGGGTGGCATATTTGGAATTTGTTAGGGATAGAGTTTAAAACCAAGTCTTCTTGATTCCAGTGTCAACTTTGTAACCACCATGAAACAGTGCCTCTCTATATTTGCTCATAAAAAACCTATCTTTGGAAAAGATAGAAAAGCCATTTACTCTGTGGAAATTTATCAATTGGTAAGATTCCAATTGTTTCAGAGGCGTGAAAGGATTAACTTGGCTTTCCAAGATGCTTTACTAAAAATAATAACAGCCTAAATGCTTATAGAAAGCTTTCTCCCAACTACCCTAAAGGTAGGATCATAGGCAGGTTGTTCGTGGATTATCTTCTTTATTTTATGAATAGAAAAATGGGAGCTCCAAATGAGAAAATGTTTACCTAACTTTACAGGGCGAATAAATGCAGAATGAGGACTAGAAACCACCATGGTCTTAAATCATCAAGTCCTTTGCTTTTTGACCACTATACTAATCTGAGTCAACTAGGTAGGACAGAATTAAGGACTTGATGTCTAATGCAATTTACTCATTCTGGACTCACTAAAAAAAGTTGTTGTTTTTTTAAATTTGCTTTTCTAAATTTACTTTATTTATTTACTTATTTTTATTTTAAATTGGCATAGTATAGGATACTAAGCAAGGGTTGTCATATTTGAGGGAAATGTCAGTAATAGGCACATTGTGGGCTAATTGGCACATTTCAACTCCTGTGTATCTAAATGTACAACAAGCTCTGGGTTGTGAAGCCCACCAACATTTTATTGATTTTAATTGTTGTGTTCTTCTCTGTCCTCCCCTAAAATCTTATCTTGATGCCACAATGTGATAACTCTGAGGACTGAAAAGCTGGCTTATTTAGTATAGTCTCTTTGGAGTTTTAGCAAAATGAAAAGGCTTCAAACACAAATCCAGTAATATTTGCTGTCTGAGGATCAGCCTATATGAGTGATTCATAACTAGATAACAAGTCACATGCTGATGAAATTTTTAGCCCAGCAATTCTTGATGGCCATTAGCTAAATAATTTAGACAAGGTAAAAACCACACCAATGAAATAAAGAGCATTTATGAGATTAAAGTAAATTCTTCTTTTATCTTTCTTGAGAGTCATTTTAATATGTTACAATACACTAAAATAGTTGAATTATCCTCCTTACTCTTGGCTAGTTTTCCATCTGGGGCTTCCCAGTTGAGCAATATCATATTTTTGATGGGAATATAATTACCTGTCTTGTATTTTTTGTCAAAATTTAATCAAGGAAGTTTGATATGAAACAAAAAAAAATGGAGAACTGCATTCTAATAATTCTATTTTACCTTGAAGAAAATTATTCTCAAGGTTTCTATGTCTTTGCAAATCTCTCTCTCTCTCTCTCTCTCTCTCTCTCTCTCTCTCTCTCTCTCTCTCTCTCTCTCTCTCCCCTTTCTCCCCTCTCTTCCACTTTCCTTCTTTTATTTTTCCTCTTTTTTCCTTTATGTGCCACCTTCATTTTTTTCTTCTCTTCTTTCTATCTTTTCTTTTTTTTCTCCACTATCTCTCTCTTTTTTCCTTTTCCCACCTAATTTTCCCTTTTCCCTTTTCCCTTTCTTATCCTGTCTTCTCTCTCTTATCCATTCCCTTTAATTTTTCTCTTTTCTTTGATTTCTCTTTCCCTATCACTTTCCCTCCATCACTCTTTCTCCTTCATTTTTCCTTTCTTGCTTCCTGTCTCTTCTCTCTCTTCTTCTACCACCATGCAATTAGATGCCTCAATATAGTCATCTACCTAAGAACCAGTGTGCCTTCAGAAAGGGCCAAGGAACAGTTGATAGTGTATTTGGTGCTCAACAACTCCAGGAGAAATGCCAGGGACAGAACAGAGGTCTATACCCAATGTTTGTCAATCTAACAAAGACCTTTGATATAATCAGTAGTGAGAGAAAATTATGGCAAAATATGGTTGCCCAGAAAAATTAATCAGTTTTGGACATCAGTTTCATGATGACATGCTTGTGCAGGTTCTGAATAAAGGACAGTTTTTTTATGCTTTCCCAATCACCAGTGGAATGAAGTAGGGCTATGTGCTTGTTCTCATGTTTTGTAACATGATATTTTCAACTATGTTGTCAGACACTTTCAATGAGGATGATGAGGTTGACATATATGCATTGCCAGAGGTAGCTTAGTGTTTGGGAGGCTCTGAAGGAGAGTGTTGGAGAGAAGTATTAGACTACCTACGAAACTGAAAGTCTATAGAGCCATTGTGCTGACCTGGGTAGTATACCAATGCCATGCAAAGAAACTGAATTGCTTCCATTTGAATTGTCTTAAGAAGATTCTGAAGATCACTTGGAAAGACAAGGAACTGGAAACTGAGCTACTTTTTCAAGATGGATTGGCAAACATTCAAATTCTACTACAGAGAGTGCAACTTTGATAGGCTCGCCAATATGTTTGAATGCCAAATATGTGTTTGCTTAAAAGAGACTATTTTATGAAGAACTTGCACAAGACAAATGTTCACATGGAGGTCAGAAGAAGTGAAACAAGGACACTCTCAAGGTCTCTGAAAAACTTTGGAATCAATTGTGATATATAGGAGACACTGGTATAAGACTGACCAACACAGCATGCCCACATCAAAGAAGGTGCTCTGCTCTGTGAGCAAAACAGAATTGCACTAGCTCAAAAGAAACATGAGATGTGCAAATGTAGAGAAATCTCCACTCCAAATGTTCATATAGACTATTTGCGCTTGACCTGTGGTAGAGCCTTCCAAATTCATATTGGTCTGGTCAGTTACAGTTGGACCCCAGAGTAGTGAAGTCATTATAGTCCTCTTTGAGAATGACGGACAACAACCAACCAACCAGAATCTCAGATTTAAGGGAAGAGAGAGGGGATACACATTTGTTAAGCACTTGCTATGTGCCAGACACTGTGGTAAATACTTTTTACAAATATTACCTCATTTGTTCCTTACAACAATTCTATAATTTTTTTTTTGTCCTGCTATTATTATCCACTTTTTACAGGTAAGAAAACTGAGACAAGCAAAGATTAGCTGACTTGCCCAGGTTTGCCCAGCTAGTAAGTGTCTCAGGTAGGATTTGAACTCAAGTCTTCCTGATTCAGGCTACTAGGCACAGTATTCTATTTAGTATACCAGTTATCTACCTCATTTATGTCAATGGAATGAAATTCTCCATCATATGAAATCATTTTCCACATGTAAGTGAGAATATCAACTGTGTGGAATTGATAGAACCATTGGCATTCATTGGCGAGGAATTCTAGCATCATTCATTCAGTCAGCAAACATATATTAAGCTGCTTCTGTGTTCTAGATATTAGGCTAAGTCACCAAGTTGTGATCAGTTATTTTGCTTCCTGCCCAATTCTCATGACCACCTTCTTGGGACTAAATATTGAGGAGATTGGGCAAGCCACTTCAGTTAAATGCTAACTAGCTGCTACTCAAATGGCAAGAAAATTAGAATAGATGAAGCACTGTGGCACCCTGAGGGAGAAACCAGAGGTGTATTGGGCCAGATAAATCAAACCACCAACATCCAATAAATGCTTATTAGGTACATACTATTTACCCAGCACTGTGGTAAGCACTGAGGATATAATTAACAAAAAGACAGTCCCCTCCCTCGAAGAGTTTACAATACAAAGGAGGAGACAACACACAAAAGTAGGCAGGAAAAAGCAAGGGGGACTACAGGAAAGGGTAGCCAGCATGGGGGCATCTTGTCAGATGGAGTTGAATCAGGCAGAGAAAAAGATGCAAAGAGGAATGAGTCTAATCAGCCTTCTGCTTTGACCACTATCTTCCTTCAGACCCTGATGGAAACAGCTTATGACAAAGAGAGCAAGAACTTCTGGAATACCAATTTCTAGCCCACCATTATGATTCCATGAAGCAACACCTATTGAGATATAGCCTGGCAACTGCTCCTGCAAGCATTTTAGCCATATGTATTAAAAATCCAGAAAATAAAATTTTTGTTACTAAAGTCCTTGGCATTGTCAAATGTTCAAGACAGAAACAAAAATTTCATTTTTTCAATGAAAATAAATGACATAGACTTGAGGTCTGTTATATTACCCTTAATCTAAAAGTCAGCTAATTATTTTTAATAGGATTAAGATAAGGTTTTTCTAAAAGAAAATAGAGGTCATAGGAATGATCTAGTATTCACCATCAGTCTGGAGGGTAGCCTCAGATCAGAAGAACACACCTATCATTTTTACAAAATGGGCAAAACTCTCAAAACTCTGTGTACAGTGGATAGAGGCCAAGCTTAGAGTCAGGAATACCCATCTTCTTGAGTTAAAACCTAGATTCAGATACTTTATTAACTGTGAGACCCTGGGCAAGTCACTTAACCCTCTTTGCTTCAGTTCCTCATCTGTAAAATCAACTAGAGAAGGAAATGAGAAATGTCTCCAGTATCTTTGCCAAGAAAACCCCAAATAGGGTCATAGAGAGTAAGACACAAATGAAAATGACTGAATGACAACAGAACACTTTCAAATCCTTTTTATAAAAGCAAGTCTTTATTTGGGTGGTCTCTTGGGATTGAATGAAGTTTATGGGATCATAGAATTTAGATCAGCAAAGTCTTAGGGACTCCCTAGCCCAACCAACTCATTTTAAGAGGGGCGAAAACTGAAGTCCAGACAGGTTCAATGATTTGATGAAAGTCCTAGAGCTAACAAATAGTAGATCTGGGATTTGAACTCGAGCTCTCTCTCTCTCTCTCTCTCTTCCTCTCCCTCCCCCCCCTTTCTCTCTCTCTCTTTCTCTGTATGTGTGTGTGTATGTGTGTGTTTTCTTACACTACAATGACCCAGATAACTCGATTTCCCTGTTTTCCACTGCTTAAAAATATTATCAGCAATTATTAGTAATTGGAATTATGCTTTATGATGCTCTAGGCTTTGGCACATCATGACTAAGCTGTAATTGTCCCTGTTATAAGAACAGGATAAATGCCACTCCAGAAAAATAATTGCTCGAATTGATCTTTTTATCTTGATGGATGCCAAGTCCTTTTTTTCTCTACCTACAATGTCATAGCTATGGGGAGTTCATAGTGACGGACTCCTTTACCCATGTAGATTGGCTCCTTCCCTGCAAATTATAGTCTATGCCAACAAGTTTCCCAAGGTTACACAGATAGTGTGTGGCAAAGGTAGAATTTAGAATCAGTTTTCCTGGTTTCAAGGCAAACTTCCTATTGGGCCATAGTGTTTCTCTTACAGATACAAAGTGGTTCTTTTGGCTGAGTTATTCATATATTAGAGACTCTCAGACAGCATTACTTGGAAAGGCACTAAGTAAATTTGACACAGTAAAGACCATAATTTTTGTGGAAATTACAAGATACATACATTCATGGAATGTTAGATGAAAGAAACCCTGGAGAATATCTAAGCCTGTATTTTCATTTTAGAGATGAGGAAACTGAAACCCAGAGATGGGAAGTGACTTAAACAGGGTACTCTCCTGCTCATGTAGGGCATATGGAAATGTAAAATAGAATAGATTGGGTACATAGTATCAGGTGATAGAAGGCTTTTGATAACAAAAATGAATTTGGATTTAATCATATAATGAAAAGAGGAGCCCTTTTAGGTTCTACAGAAGGGCAGGTCTCTCAGGTTGGGTTATTGGGTGAAAGTGAGGCCCAAATTTAATTATTTCCCCTAGTCTTTCCTCAAAAGAAATAGCTAGGTGGAATAATTAAAGTCACTTGTTCCCAGTAGGTAATTTTCCAGAAACCATGATTTCCCCAAATATGTAGCCTCAGCTTTCTATGTCCCTCAATTATGAGATGAAGTAACACTTCAAAATTACCCTCATTCCTAAAAGATTCAGTGTGGCACAGTGTCAAAATTACTAGATAGAGAGGTGAAAGACCTATGCTCTACTCTTTGTTATGTTGCCTTCAGGAGATAACATGATTTCTCTAGCTCTCATTTTCCCTCATTTACAAAGTGCAGTTTAAAAAATGGAATCGCATAATATTGGTATTAGAAGAAATTATAATTATATTCATAATTGATACAAATAGAATTTTATCATTTATAAAATTTTTTGTATACATAATCTGATTTGATCCTTACAATAACCTTTCAGTTGGATGTATTATTGTTGTTCCCATTTTAAAGATAAAGAAACCAAAGCTCAGAACAGGTAAGTGATTTCCCATGGATGTGAAGATGATGTGTTAGTGTCTGAGGTCAAGTGCAATTCAAAATAAAAATAGAATGTTATAAGTGGATGGAAATTTAAAATTAAAACATACTAGAAAATAGAATGTTAAAGAGAAAAATCTTTTTTAAAATGATCATTTTTACTTAAATACAAAAAGACAAAAAAAGATCTCCATGTACACAGCATAAAATAAAAATAGGATTCAAAATAAAACCATGGATTTTGATTTCACACTATTTACTAAAAAAGCAAGCTATGTAATAAATATCACATATCATTTTCAAAGCTACCCCACTTTGATGTGCTTTCTTCTAAGTTTTCTTTTGCTGTCTGCTGCACATTTTTTATTTTTTTTTCTCTCTAACCCTACCGTGCCCTAGAGAAAATTACCATTAGACACAAATATATGCATATATGTTAAAGCATACCATGCATATTTCTATTTATCATTTCTTTCTCTGGATGTGCATAACATGACCCTTCATAGGTTCTTTGTAGTTGATTCGAGTGTGTATAATACTAAAAATGAGTTGGTCATTCAAAGTTGTTCTTAAAACAATATTGCTGTCACAGTGTACAGAGTTCTCTTGGTTTTGCTCATTTCTCTATTATTTCATGCAAGTCTTTCCATGTTTTTTTTTCTTTAAGTCAACAAGCTTATCATTTCTTATAGTGAAGAGTAGCCCATCACAAGCATACCACAACTTATTTAGTCATTCCCCAATTGACAGGTGACCCCTCAATTTCCAGTTCTTTGCACCACAAGGAGAGCTGCTGTAAATATTTTAAAACATGTAAGTTCTTTTACTTTTTCACTAATCACCTTGTTAAACAGAACTAACAATGGTATTTCTCTTTCAAAGAGTATATACAGTTTATAGCTCTTTGGACATAATTCTGGTTTGTTCTCCAAAATAGCTCAGTTCACAGTTCTACCACCAATGAATTAGTATTTCAATTTTTTCACATTCTAACATTTGTCACTTTCCCCTTCTATCAGTCTAGCCAATCTGATAGCTGTAAGATGATATCTCAAAGTTGTTTTAATTTGCATTTCTGTAATCAATAGTGATTTAATTTTTTTTTTAACATGGCTATATACAATTTTGATTTCTTCATCAAAAAACTGCCTGGTCCTAGTGTTTGACCATTCATCAATGGGAGAATGACTGGTATTCTTAAAAAAATTGACAAAGTTCTTTATATAAGATAGAAAAGATCTTAGAAAATAAAATCTTAGAATTTAAAGGGACTTTTGAATGTAGAATATTGGGACATTGCTGGTACATCTAAGAGAAACTTAAGAGTACAACCCACTTATTTATATGCTAAGGGTGAATGTGTATTGGAAAGAACACATTGTTATCTTCCAGGCATTTCTTCAGATTGTTCTACAGAAAAAAGTCAGTGGACAGATAAACACTTTCCACCTTCTACACTGCCCCAATGCCTTCTCTTTTTCTTCTCTTCCATCACCTGGTGCCTAGTTTGTTCCATCCTGTCTCTCCCTGAGGAGATGTTGTTCTGATAAGTAAATATCCTACCAGCAAAGGTGGCAGGCCATCTGCCTGCTAGGGAATTACTGCTAAAACTCCCAGCTATCACAAGAGGCATTTGAATTTTAAAACGTATATTATATATTTTCTGTATTCTTGCTCTGCATTGGCTGCTTCCTAGCCACAAAGGGGTATTACCTGTTCAGCTGAGTTTGCTTGTGTCAAGACAATTTGACAGTTTAATAATTTAAACTGTTTATACTCCCAAAAGAATGCATCAGAGCAGAGTTATTATTATTCTCTCTGTCTCTGTCTCTCTTTCTCTCCTCTCTCATTCTCTTTCTTTCTCTCTCTCTGACTTACATTCTATTTCTTCTTCCTCCTTCTCCTTTAAATCATTGTAATATGTCACCACCTCGTATTCATAACAAATGATAATATATATTTTCCACTTTTGATGTCAGATACTCATACATTCAAAAGATTTTCAACTAGAGGAACCAGAAAGATCATTTACTCCAAGTACTTTGCGTTAAATATAATCAAATGTAGGCCCAGCAAGGAAAATTGATTTGTCCAACTTCATATATTCAGCAACTGTCAGAGACAGAATTTGAACCCAAATTCTTTGAATCAAAGCCCATTGCTTATTCATCTTTAACAGTCCTCAGAAGTCACTTATATACCTGAATGGGATGTCCCAGTGAAGACTCCTCAGTGTAATTAAGGTTTGGGATAAGGCTGAGTGGGATGAGGGGTCCCGTGAAAACTTCTTAGAAGAATAAATACAAATTAAGGCAGACATAGCAGCCTGACAGGCCTAAGTTTCATTTTACTAGAAATCACTTGATTCACGGGAATTCAACCCCAAGTGCCCCGCCCATGTCATTGTTCAGTAGTTAAAGTTTGCCAAGCCTGAAACTCCTGAAGAAGCCCTCCCTGTATTTTGTTGATGCACCTGTTGCTGTTGTCGGTCATGGTGACCTGGCTATACAGTACAGTGTCTAGCTTGACTGCACATCTTTAATTGCTTCTTTGTATTACTTCAGCAAAGTAAGAAATATAGATATGTGTATTGTGTTCATTGTTTTGTTTTCAGTTTCTATGGTACATTGAGAATGTGAGCCAAATAGTGGCCAGTTGGGGGGAGGGGGGAATTAGCCCATTAGGATATATAATCAGGTCCTTTGCTTCTCTCTGTGTCTCCTTTCATCAGAGTATTCTGGTGGAGGGACACCCAAATTTTGCAGTTTGAAATAATAATAATAATAATAATAATAATAATAAATTAACTTTCTGTTTCTCCTTGGATACCTCTGTGTGTTCTTTAATTTGAGTGACATCCCACACATACCTATAAGGAGCATAACATCATAAATAGTTGGAGATAGAAGAAAAGAGCATTAGTCTAAATACCCTCATTTCACGTGTAAGTCACCTCAAAAACGTAGGGACTGACTTGCCCAAGATCAAAAATGAACCAAGACTTAAACCCTGGGCTCCTTAAATCTTATAAGAGAGAGTTAGCTAGGTCACATCAACAAATGGGACTATGTGATTCTCTCATAAAACATTTTTTCTTCTTTTGTTTTCAATATTTATTCTAAGATGAGATAAAACTGAGTGATCACTAAGTGGAGAGATGGGGAATTCAGAATCAATAAGCCAAATATTATCTTTTGGGGAAGCATTATAAAAAAGTAAAGAAAATGACAAGAGAAAGGACTTTTGTGGAGTTGATTTTTAAAAAACAAAAAGAGACTTGTGTTGAATGAGAAATAATGGGGAGAGGAGTACAAAGTGATTATGCCACATCAGAATTTGTGATAGAAAAGGAGATGAAAGCTGGACACTTTCTGACATATATCTTAGATTTGGCAAAAATGTATTTCAAAGTGTTAAAAAAGGATGTTTAGTATTCTATGGCTTAACACTCTCATTCCACAGAGAAAGTCACATAGGAGTAATAGCAAATGTTGAAAAATGGAGGGAAATGGTATTTTTGAAAGAGTATTAACTCTGGATTTAGAGGTTCCATATTCAAATCTTATCCCTCAAATTTATTTTCGGTATGACCTAGTTTAAGTAAATTAATCTCACTGGACCTCAGATTTCTGAAAATCTGTGCCCCTTCCAGACTTTGCAAATTGTGATGATTAGTAGGGCCAAATGCAAAGACAAACATTAGCATGTCAAAACTAACAAACAAACAAACATTAAGAAAGCAGCCCCCAAGGAAGCAATGTATTTATCCAAAACACAGATTACCTCAGTGTCTTGTTTCCCAACTGTCATTTGCATACAATGAAAAGGGAAACTTTAGAATTAATTATTGAGGAAAACAGTGCTCTAGAATTCTTTGACTATTGGACAAGTATGCTTTGGTGAGTTGTGTCTTCATTTGCAGAGGTAAGAGTTTAGTAAATGTACTTGTTGACCACAACAAGAGATGCCTTTTAGTGTGGGGACCTATCACTGAACCAGGAGAGTTGGTGTAAGGAAAGACCTTGGAGTCTATTGGAGTAGAAGCTATACATCGTTGCTACCTGTGTCCTGGAAGAGACAGATGGCAAAATTGATGGGGTGTGGCCCAAGCCAAGGTCCCCTTGCCCCAAAGGGTATCTAGCTCCCCTTGTCTACAGGCCCCAGCCCCTCATCTGCCTTTGAAAGCCTTAGCCTACCTTTTAATCTCATTCAGATACCTTTCAGTTATTTCATTATCTATTCCCATTGTCTATTCAATCTCTTAGACATTCCAATATCTGGGAATTCTCACCCAGACCCTTTTCCCAGACCCTTTCCCCAGACCCTTCCATAGTCACTTTAGTACATAAGATCTGCCCTGACCCTCATTCAGGGCTGAGAATCTCAGACCCACAAGTCTGAGAACCTCTCATGACTGCCCGTCCTTATGGGTGTCACCTGGCCTATGTGTTTTATCACTAATAAACTTTTCCTGTGGCTGAAGAAGATTTGAGTTTAATTCTTTCAGGCAGGGCCCGGTACCGTGATCTTGGGGTTCCAGCAGCACCCCAAAAGTCCTAGACCTCTTCAAAATAAAGACTATTCTCTGCACTGCCACATGGCACCTACTGCCTGCAACATGAAAACCCTTCAGAGTATAGCTGACAGAGGTGAAATAGAGAAATTTTTGCAAAGATTAGCCTAAGGGTCTCTGCATTTTCTGAAAGAGTGCAGTGAAGAGGCTGAACTCAGCAGAACAGAGGCTTCCTCTACCAATGCAGTGGTTCACCCAGAAAGACAAGAAAAGAATAGCCCAACTTTGCAATGAAGCAGACTAGTCCTGCCAGGGAACAGCCCAACTTAACAATGGTTCCATCCATCCAATTCATATGAAATGTTCTTCAGTAACCTTTTCTTGAGGACAGTTTACCTCAAAAAATGAAAAGACATGAAGGCCTACAATTGCAGAGTTGTGAGTTGCCCAGATATGTTCATTACACATGTGTCTTACTAATCGGAATTTAAATTTATGCTCAGTCTCCCTATGGATATTGTATGTATTTTGTGAAGAATGCACCAAAGATTTATACATGGAATGTTATATAATTATTATTCTTTTTTTGATTTTGCAGAGGATTAGTTGAGTCAGCTGACTATTTGTTAATGGAGAGTTCATACATTAGGGCTTAGGAGCTCTAATTGCAGGAATATGGGCAACCAAAGGATTACCCCTAGAGTTCTAAAAGCATCTGTAGTAACTGCCTTTCTCAAGGAAGAACCCAACTTGCTAACATGAGTGCAGACTGTCAAATGAAGGAGTGAGAGAGAGAAGAGGAAAAAAGAGAGAGGGGAAACAAAGAGACAGAGATAGAAAGAGACAGACAGTGTGGAGAGAGGGAGAGAAGAACAGAGAGAGAAAAGTCAGTCAGGTAGAAAAGTCACATGTAAAATTAGGAGGTTGTAATAGATGGCCTCTGAGCTCCCTTCTAGCTGCAGATCTTTGATCCTATGGATAAAATTCTGGAGAGATGAGCTATTTCAGTGAAGTAGAAAAGTATGGAGAATATTAAAGGTAATCGTATCAATATGTAAGGAGATTGACAGACACATTAGATAGTTAAGATATGAATATGAGATGGAAACAAGAGAAGATAATTGAGTATGAATAGAAAAAATGGACAAGGTACTGCAAGAATAGCATTAGTAGCATTAAACCTCAGAATGAACTAAGAGTGGTGATGAAGTGTAAGGATTAAAAGGGCCTTATTGATTTATGTTGTGGGCAAGAGAAAAATCAAAGGTAAAATGGAATTAAGGTTTGGGGCAATAACGATGCAAATAGATTCCTTCATTTTTTTTTCAAAAATCATTCACTAAGCGTCCATTGTGTATCAGGTACTATGTTAGGTCTTCAAGATACAAATAACCCACCCCCCACACATAAAAAAAATCCTTAGTCCCTGACCTGAAGAAAAGGCAAAACTGATTAATTTTTATTTTGTATATGTTCCCTCTATCAGGAGAATAATCTCTGTGCTCCAAAAGGAAGCACAAAAATCATTAATAGAGAGGTGAAAACAAATAAAAATAAGTGAACAGTGAGAAAACCAAGTTGCCTTCAATAAATTCAAGTAAGCAGATCTGGATGATCTACATCTTGGGGTAATGAAAGAACTTGCAGATGGGATTGCTAAGCTACAGTCTCTGCTATTTGAAAAGCTGTAGAGAAAGGGAGGACTACGGGATGAGAGGAAGGAACGTATCATGACAATTTTCACAAAAAGCTGTTGCAGAAACTATTCAAAAGGGGGAGAAGAGTAGACTTCACAAAATATAAGCCAGTGAGCTTCATTTTTATTCTTGGCAAAATTCTAGAACACATTTTAAAAATGAATTTTGAATTATATTTTAAAAGGCAGTTATGTGGCCCAGTTGACAGAGTGTGAGGCCTAGAGTCATGAAGACTCATTTTCATGAGTTCAAAACTGGCCTTAGATACTTACCAGCTGTGTGACCCTAGGAAAGTCACTTAATAATGTTTGCCTCATTTTACCCATCTGTAAAATGAGCAGGAGAAAGAATGACAAACTACTCTAGTACTGCCAAGAAAACCCCAAATGAGGTCACAAAGAGTCAGACATAGCTATAACGTAGAATAGCACATTTTCCTTTGTCTTTATAGCACCTACATTTGTCAAGGTATTCCTATCATTTCCCTCACAGAAAGCCATTGCTTTAAACAAAGAATAAGGAGCAGCTAGGCGGTAGAATGGATGGAGTATATACCCCGGAGTCAGGAGGACTGTATTCAAATGCAGCCTCAGATACTTAGTAGCTATGTGGCTCTGGGCAAGTCACTAACGCTAAAACCTCTGTTTGCTTCTCCCCCCAAAAAAAGAATAAAAGAGTGGAGGGAGTTTTGGCAAAACTAACCTACACACACAAAAATAATCCTTAATCTTCCATATCTATAGTCTCTCACCTCTATAAAAAAAAGGAAAGAGTTTCTTTCTTATATATCTTCTTTATGATCAAACTTTGTCAAAATTTAAGACCATTAATTTCAGTTTTGTTGTTATTTTTGTTGTTATTTACATTAGCTTTATTAAAGTCTTTGTGCATAATTTTCCACGTTGTACTTATTTTGATTTGTGTTACCTCTAATGCATTCATTAAATCTATTGTTTCTCATAGCCAGTAATATTCCATCATAGTCATGTATCTTATGTTGTTTAAATATTACCCCTTTGATAGGAATCTGTTTTTTAAATATTCTTTAACAATAAAAATCATGCCATAAATATTTGGTGTATGTAGTCTTTCTTTTTGTCATTGACATTCATGGCTTATGTGCCTAGCAAAGGAATTTTTGGGTCAAGATTATTGATATTGTAGTCATTTTTGTTAAATAATTCTAAATCCTTTCCAGAATGGTTGGATCAATAATCATATCCATAAAAGACTGCCATTAGTGTGCCAGTCTTTTCACAGTCTCAAAGTACTCTGGCTATTCTGATATTTTGTGACTTTAACTTGTTTGCTGGGTGTCAAGTGAAACTTTGGAATTGTTTTGATGTTCATTTTTCTCATTATTGGAAAGAACATGTGCAATGGATGAGTTTTTGAGTACTTGTGAATTAAAGCAGTGATGAATGAGCATATATGACTTCATGAATAGAAGATAATTCCAGATTGACTATTTCTTTCTTAATAGGGTGGATACCTAGATAATTTGCAGTGCCTCTAAAATGACATCCATAAACACTTGAAAGAGTAAAGCTAACTATTCACATGAAGAACACCAAGAAAATGAAGATTTTTTTTTAAATTAACCATACTATAATATTTAGTTGCATGGACTGCCCATGGAGCTGGTCCTTTACATTTCATGGAAAGATAATGCAACTAGACTCTCAACAGGCACACAATTGAATAGGAGGAAAGAGAGTGGGCAGAATTGCATCTGTAAAATTTAACTCTACTTTTATGGAAATTCTGTCCTCAATAAAGGCCTGCCTATTTTAACATCAATAATCTTCTATTGATTCTGTCTGTGAACATTCAGCAAGCATTTATTAAGTACCTATTACATACCAAGCACTGTTGTAAGCTATGGGGATACAAAGAAAAAGGATGTGGGAAAAAAACAAACAAAGAAAACAAAAACAAAACAGCTCTCAAGGACACACAATGCAAACAACTACGTATAAACAGGATATTATAAAGGAAGAATTAGTGATAATCAGCAGTGGGAAGGCACTACCATTAAGGGAGATCAGGAAGGGCTGGCAGGTGGAATTTTAGCTGGAGTTTGAAGGAAGCCAAGGAAGCTAGAAAACAGAGATGAAAAGAGAATGAATTCTTGACATGGAGGCACAGCCAATGAAAATGCATGAAGTTGGGACATAGTGTCTTGCAAGAGGAGCAACAGTGAGGTCAGCATCACTTATGTCAAAGAAAACATTTTGGGAGGGTAAACTTTTGAATACTGAAAAAAAAATATTAAGGGGCTAGGTTTGAAGGATCTTGAATGCCAAACAGAAGATTTTATATTTAATCCTAGAAATGATAGGGGAAAAAAACTATATTTTATTCATTAAGAGAGTGACATGATCAAAGCTGTACTTCAAGAAGATTAATTTGACAGTTGAATAGTGTATTTACTGGAGTTGGAAAAAAAATTGACTCAGAGAGACCAACCAGAAGATTATAGCAATAGTGCAACTGTCAGGTGATAAGGGCCTATAGTAGGGTAGTGGCAGGATGAGAAGAGAGGAGAAATAAATGGAAGAAATTAAGAGGGTAGAATTGACAGGATACATTGACTATGGGGAGGTGAGAGTGAGGAGTTGAAAATAACAACTAGTTTGCCAGCCTGGGTGACTGGTAGGATAGTGGTGCCCTCACAACAGTATTAGGAAAGCTAGAAAAGGGGTAGGAATCTATTAAGTTTAGTTTAAGACATGTTGGGCTTGGTATGTGTGTGGGGTATCCAATTCCAGAAGTGCAATAGATAATTGGAGATGTGAAACTGGAGGTGAAGATAGAGATTAAGGCCGGCTAAATAGTTCTGGTTGTCACCAGTATAGAGGTAAAAAGTGAATCTTTGGAAGCTGATGAGATCAACAACCAAAATAATATAAAGGGAGAAAATGGGGCCCAGGACTGAGTTTTGAGGAACATCCAAGTTTAGGAGTAGATAAGATATGAATTTCCAAAGAATTAAAGTTATGAGGGCATAGAGAGGCACATAGCATGTAAGTAGGCTATAGGCATTACTCACGGAGAACTGTGAAGCGAAAGTGCATAAAATATGCCATTAGAAAGAAGTATAACTAGAAAGGGAAGTTGCTAAGAATTGGCAATGAAGGTAAGTGTCCATCAATTAGAGAATGGCTGAACAAATTATGGTATTACAATGAAATGGAGTATTATTGTGTAGTAGTTGTTGCTGATGATGATCCTTTGTTCTTGAAGAGGACCAATGACATCATGAGGGCAATGTCTTGACTTGGGAATGAATTGTACTTAAGTGAGGCTGAGCAGCACAGTCATTAGCCCTACTGTCTCCTCCAGAGTCATCAGAGTCCAGTGGCAAGACATTAGTCTAGATGAATGATGCATCTAGATGCCCAAGATGCAGCATGAAATGGTGAAGGGTATAGTTATAGAAAAACATGAGAAGACTTGCATGAACTGATGTAGAGTTCAGTGAGCAGAACTAAGTGGACAGTTTATAAAATAGGAACAACATTGTAAAAATAAATAATGTTGTCCCAGTTTATGAACCTACAACTGGAAAAATTGGTCTGCAGGACAAAATCCATCTAAATTCCTTACCTTGATGTTCAAGGTACTCCACAAATATGGTCTACTTCCTGTCTCTAGAGGCATTTTTCATTTTTTTCTTTTCACTGCCACACCTTTTCCTTGAAAGTTCCCTCTACCTGGAAGGCCCTTCTGAACCTTTATTCATCCATCCATCCATACACTATCCTAGCCTCAAAATCAAGCTCAAATACCACTTTCACACCTGGGAAGAGGTACATGAACTGATGTAAAGTGAAATGAACAGAATTAGGAGAACATTGTACATACTAACAGCAACATTATATGACAATCTACTGTGAATAATATCTATTGTCAGCAATAGAATGATTCAACACAATTCTGAAGGAATTATGATGAAACATGCTGTCCATTTCCAGAGAAAGAACTGATGGAGCCTGAATGCAGATCAAAGACACTTTTTCTGTACTTTATCTTTCTTGGGTTTTTATGTCTGTGTTTTCTTTCACAGCATGACTTACATGGAAATATGTTTTGTATGACTACACGTATAACCTATGTCAAATTGTTTGCCTTATCAATGATGGGGGAGGGAAAGGAGGGAGAGAATTTGGAACTCAAATTTGAAAACAGAATGTTAAAATTGTATTTACATGTAATTGGGAAAAATAAAATATTTAATTGAAAATATAAACAACATTGGAAGAATTAAGAACTCAGACAAATGTGAAAACCAACCATGATTCCAGAGGATAGATGATATCCAATTGTACTAATCTCCTGACAGAGAGGTTATGAACCAGATATCCTGCATGAGATATATATTTGTTCTTAATTCTCAGCAGTATAACAACCAATCATGATTCCAGAGGAGAGATGATAACACGTTACCTATATCCTGACAAAAATGTTGTGGCCCATATATATTGAATGAAACATTTTGACTAATATGGGGACTTGTTTTGCTTGCCTACTCATATTTCTTTCAAGGTTTTCCTACCATTCAGGAAGGAGGTAATAGGGGAGATGCTTAAATATGTGTTAATTGAAAAAAAAAAGAAAAGAAAAGAAAAAGAAGGTAGTAAATGGTTAGCACATAATGAGAGGGAAGAATAACTAATGCACATCCCACCTACTCCATTGCTATCTACATAATTCCAAGAAGGCCCTTAACATATCAAGTGAATCCATGTGAAAGATTTAAGGAAGGAAATTGAGGACCAAGTGAAAGCATATTTGAAGAACTTTGCAAAGCAGAAAATACTGTATAGGCTAGATATAGTTATCATTAATTTTGGTAGAGACAAGAGTCATGCAGGATGAGACGGAGTACATGGATTGTGCTCTGCCTTGTTGGAGGACCTCTGAATATTGGTGAGGGCATAATTTAATTACAGTATCCAAAGAATTAGACTAATCAAACAAAGCAATACCATTGATAATGTTTACCTATATTTTATTAAAATGTTTAAGAAACACAGGTTTTTAATGCTAGCCTTATGGAAAAGATGGAGAAATTCATGTTTCTGATGATAGTATACTAGGTGGATTTAGAGCAGGTTGAATGACTAGATTTAAAGACTGGTCAATGGGTAGATGTCAACTTGAAGGAATGTACACAGTAACAGCAACACTGTGTGATGATCAACTCGGCTTTTCTCAGCAATTCAATGATCTAAGACAATCCCAAAGGACTCATGATGAAAAATACTATCTGCATACAGAGAATGGATCCTGAATGCAGATTGAAGTATATTTTAACTTTTTTGTGGCTTTTCCCTTTTGTTCTGTTTCTTCTTTCATAACATGACTGATATGGAAATATGTTTACATGATAGCACATGTATAACCTATATCAGATTGCTTACTGTCTTTGGGAGGTGTGATGGGAAGGAGAAAAAAATTGAAACTCAAAATCTTTTAAAAATGATGCTGAAAACTATCTTCATATGTAATTGGAAAAATAAAAAAGTATTTACAAAAAATAAAAAATAAATAAATAAAAATGAAGTGATGTCTAATAGAGTCCCCCATACATCAGTCCTCTTCTGCAGTCCAGGCTTTGTATCAGTGGCCTATATAAAGGCATAGATATGATTATCAAATTTGTATATAATCTGAAGGCTCAAGAGGCTATTAGGATAGGTAAAATCCAATATGATACAATTTAATTAGGATAAATTTAAACTTCTATTCATGGGGGGGGGAAGGAGAGACAGAGGTAGACATAGAAACAGAGACCGAAAGACAGAGAGACAGACAAACTGAGAAAAAGATGGAGACAAGCAAAAAGATGAAGACAGATGAAGAGAAAGAGACAGAGACAAAGACAAAGACACAGAGAAATAATTTTCAAAAGTACAGAACAGGAGAAGTAGGAGTAGTTAATTGCTCTTATGAGGGAAAATGAAGGTTTATATGAACCACAGTCTCAGTAGTTATAAACTGTGACATGGCAGGTCAAAACAAAACCAAAAATTACCTAATGTGATCTTGGGTTATGCTAACATTAGCATGGTATCCAGAATGAAGAAGGCAATAGATAGTTCAACCCCATTTCATTTAGAGATGAAGAAACTAACATCCACAGTGATGCAGTTACTCGCTCAAGGTCATATGGGTAATTGAAGAACGTGCTGAATCTTTCCACAATTCACACACCTTGAATATAAAGTGATGATAACCTTAGAGAGCCTCCCAAGAATGCTGTAATACAAATGATTATGAGATATAAAGAAAAAACTTAATGGAAATGGGAGAAGGGAAGAATAATAACGAAAGGATAAGAGGCAACAAGAATTTAAATTTCTTCAGAACCTCATCTTGTTTTTTTCTGGTTGCTCAGCCAGCTTGGAGGAAGGGGAAAAATAAACAAAAAACAAACAAAAACAGCAAAAATTTCCTGAACAAAAGTTCTCTAAGCTGGTCATTTACATAATCATTCTTTGTTTAATTTCCCTACACTTCACATACATATTAGAAATAGTAGCGTAGGCATGAGGTGTTGGAGTGCTGGGTTTACCATCCATCTCTCTTCCTCAGGAGTGTCATGTGAACATTTATGAAGCATTTACTGTGCGCACATCTCTGTTTAGTGCCAGGATAGATACAGAATTTAAGTGAGACACAGTATCCTGTCTTTACAGGTACTAGACAATAACAATTCTAACCTAGTAGAGAAACAAGACGAAAACATAGATCATGATAATTTGGTATTTTAAATTTTACCTGCATTAGAACATTACAACGTGAAGTACTATGGGAGCTTTAATGGCAATGTTGCTACAATTTGAGGACTCAGGGAATCCTTCTTATAGGAGGCTCCATTTGAGTTGGGGTGAAGATTGCTACGTGTAAGATACAGCATGATAGGTTTCCCCTCAATATGAGAAAGACCTTCCTATGAGACAGAGGCTTCTGGTGATAGAATTGACTACTTAAAAAAAAAAAAAAGCAGTGGAGTGAGCTCCCTGTCACTGGACATGTACAGGTATAGATTAGAAGACTACTTATTGGAAATTGTAGACATGATTTATGCTTTGGCTACAGGTAGGACTTTATGACCCCTGGGACCCCTTCCAACTCTGCAATTCTAATTCTTGTTCTGCTCTCATCTATATCTCATGAGCTGGTTAATCAGGAACAAGATAATTTCTCACTCCCTGACTAGAGGGACAGAGCCTGCTTGCCTGTGGAGGAGTGAAGGAGCAGGCCCCTGCTGCTCTGGGTCTGGCTGTTTGTCTCCGCAGTGACCAATTTCAGAAGATAATAAGCTCATCCATAATGTTCCTGTCCTCTTTATGGCTGTTGCCCTTATTGATTAAAATATGAAAATACATACAAAGTAGAGACCAGAGCCAGGTACGTATATGTGGGAAGGGAAGGAGGGTTGTGGGGAGATGGTGGGGGGTAGAATGGAAGTTGGCAAAACTTTAACCCTGTTCTCAGAGGTATGTGAGTAGGAAAAAGTATTGGTTCTTCAGAACCAATAGCTATTTTGATTTTAGTTACTCAGAATAGGAACAAAATCTATGACATGGTTTTTGGTCTCTAACTTTGCTGGAAATGTACTTTCCTAAGGCTCTTAGGCCCTAAGATCATTGATATGTTTAAGTGACACATGATTCTATTATCCTACTATGTCAAACTCAGGTTTTTGTTTCCTGTGCTTCAGAGGTTGCTGCTACAAATTTTGTTATGGAGATTCTGGGATATGTAAAGTCTAGTGCCCATGAGCTATGAGTTGTCTTCCAAGTTTACCTTTATTTACTATTTTCTTTTGTACTGAAGGTATGTTTTGCATTCTTATATATGTACAACCTGCCTCTTTCATTAGAATATAAGCTTCTTGAAGGTAGATACTTTTTTTTCATTTTTGTCTTTGTATCTTCAGACCTTAACATATTGCTTGGCATATCACAATTCCTTAATAAATGCTTATTGATTGATAGGTCAATCTCTGAGCCCATATCTAAATTAACCAAATTCAGATTCCATGGTGGGATCACTGCTTTAGTAGAAAAAACTTATCTACTTGTCTTGTCATTCCTCTGAAGTTTAGCTTATTCTCATCTCCATCAGTTTCTTTTTTCTGCATGTCTCAAACTCCTTACCCTTCCCCTGATCCTCACAGAATCATAGAATCTTAAGGTCTGAAAAACCCTAGAGGTAACCTAGTCCAAATTGTGATCTCTGGATTCTTCTCAGGCTTTTTACCCCTATCCCCTTTTAGAAACTTTAATATTTCTCTCTCTAATTCTGTTAATATTCCAGATACCAGTATTACATTTCCTTAATCATCTATCCATCCATCCATCCATCCATCCATCATGGAATTTTAGAAGTGGAAGGATTCATAATGATGTAGTTCACACCCTACACTTGACAGAAGAGTAAAGTGAGGCTGAAAGGCTCAAATCCACATAATAGTTTAAGAGCCAAGACTAGAAGTCAGATTTAGTATATTTTTCTTTTATGCATTTCTTTCTACATATTGCCTATTCTCACATTTTTTAAAAAATTGTATTTAGAGGTAGAAAGGACATAAAGTGTGAATTAATAATTTTATAATTTTAACATATTTTACTTGTATACAACATTTATGTTTAGGTATATATTCCTCCCTCCTTCTCTACTAAAGTAGTCACTAGTTATTTTAAAAAAAAAGACTGTGTTCACTGATTCTGATAGTATAATCAATATTTCATACTCATTTTCCCTTTCTTTCTTGAGGTCAAGCTTTGTTGTTATGATATATAGCATCTGTTTATTTCTTTTTTTTCTTTGTCTTTTGATTTATAATATGTAACTGTGAATATTGTTTTCCTGCATCTGCTTTCTTCATTCTTCACGAGTTCATCTACATCTTAGCATGTCTCTTTGACTTCTTAGTAGTCATTATTTCTTAAGGGACTCTAGCAGTCTCTCAGTTAATGTATTATATGAAATCCATTATTTTGAAGATGAACAAATTGGGGTCATAGAGATGAAATAACTTACCCAAGATCATACCAATAGTATGAACTTGAACTGGATTTTGAACTCAAGTCCTCTAACTACAAATCCATTGTTCTTTCTGCTTTTTTATGTAGGTCTGTGATTTCAGAAGTATATATTCTCCCATGATTTCAGGAGCATGCATCTTTCCTAGTGATACAGATTGCCATCTCTTCCTACATTATTAGGTATTTTCGTGTCTTTCTGTATTCCAAATCTTCCTTTCCTGGTAGCCAGCCTTTCAGTGATAAGCCCCTGGACACTTACTGAAAATGAGCCTTGTTTGACAGACCTAGAGTCCATTATCAAATTCATATCTATAGCTGTTATGGTTTGTTGGGACCTGCCCAATGATATTCATACATTATGTGTACTCCACTGACATAGCCCTATTCCCTATCCTACTATAAATTCCATCTGTTCCTGTTGAGCCACATGATCTCTGAGGTGCATCAATCTCTTTGGAACACCTGATTCAGTTCAGGAGACCTCCCATAATTATTCCCCACTTGGACTAACTGGATGACTGACTCCTCTGAGGTTTAAGACAGTGTCTGAAGCAATGGGAAAAGTTTTTGTGGTTCACCCAATGATTTTAGTCTGATGCTGACATAAATGCAAAGAAAATTGTCACATTGTTTCTCAAGTTTAAAGATATCTTGAATGCTACCTATTATTGCAGTATTCCTCATGGGTTTGGAGACCACAAGATTGATGACAAGAAAAAAAAAGTTAGAATGGGGCCAGAATAGAGCGGAGGAGCATGAAGGTGGGCATGACATCTTTTTGCTCTTATTTATTAGCAATATTTTAACTAACATTTTTATCAGTATTGTTTAACAGAGAATTTGGTCTCTATGTTTTTAACATAAAAATTATAACTTTCCCTGAATAATAAAATCAATGAAACCTCCTCTTGCGTGAAGGCTTCAAACAACTTTCTCTAGAGGAATAATTAAACATTTGATTCAAATCCAAACCCATACTGTGCTTTGCAGCTTTATGAAACTCTACAGCCTGCCCATTTTGACTAGAATTCTGTTATTATTTAAAAGAGAAATAGCTTGTAATATGATTTCCCGTGAAATTGAAGCTCTCAGCCCTGTTTCATCTAAAGAGCAGATCTAGGGAAGACTGATATTGCCTAGGGATGGGAAAGCAGTTCAGGCCAATCAAGAGCAAGCTTGCCATGCACCACAGCTGAAATCTCCAACTGAACTAAGATTGAACCCATTTTGTCAAGCTCAAAAACACTATAAGAACTTTTCAGAAGCAATTATAGCAAAACCTGTTTTGACTTACGCTTCTAGGGAAAGAAAAGAACACCCAAGTCAGAAATATCCTAAATATCACCATTATCGTATCACATGTTGAGTTTTGTGAAAACTAGGGCAAAATCAGGAAGTAAACAAATGTCAAAATTCAGTAGCCTCCCCTCATCCTTCCTTCCTGCCCTAGTCATTCAGGGGAAGTTACCATGGACCTGGGGATCCTTCCTGTCAGAACATATCAGCAAACTTAGTGGTAGGTCATTAATCCAATAATCTGAGCTGTGTAGTGAAAACTGTGCTTGGCTCTATGTCCCCTCAGATACTAGTGGAGAAAGTTTGGAAAACCCATGCTTAAAAGCCCTAGGAATACCATTATTCTCCCCCTACCTGTGAACTGTAGAATACAGATGCCGATTGTAATGTTCTATTGTCATCACAAAGGAAAAGTCAGGAAAGACCAGTGTTAAAATCTTGCTTCTGGAATTGCATGCTTCATTTTCCTCATCCACAGGGCTAAGATAATGATAATTATATCCCCTACTTCAGAATTTATTGTTAGGAGATCACTTTGAAATATTCTTATGAAAGCTATATATATATGCATTGTTTTGCCTGGAATAAAAGTTACTTCTCATTTGCTGTCTGTCTTCATTACCAGGAAGACCTCTACCCCTTGAACTTTCCAGTTTTAGTTCTGAGAAACTAATTAAATCAATGCTACTAATCCTGAAAAGGACAATACAATCAACTGCTCTAGGAATCCAGTTACCTTTTTCTGTAACTTCTCAATTCAAAGCACTCCTCTCTGACCAAGGATTTCCACATAGGTCAAGCTTCTCCTATTGGAATGTAAGATCCTTGAGGACAAGTACTGTTCTGCCTTCTGGCATTTGTAAACCCCATATTTAGCACAGTATACAGCATCTAGTAAATACTTAATAAATACTTGTTGACTGACTGTTAAATGAGCTGGTGGCACAGTGAATAGAGCAGGTTTGCCTGCAGACAGGGAGAGCTGAATTGGAAATTTTCCTCAGATATTTACTAAGTGTGATCATAGGCAAATTAAATTTCTGCCTGCCTCAGTTTCCTCAATTGTAAAATGGAGATAATAATAACACCAATCTCTCATGGTTATTGTGAGGATTAAATGAGATAATTGTAAAGCTTAGCATAGATAATTGTAAAGATAATTGTACAAGATAATTCTAAAACTTAGCACAGTACCTGGCACATAATGGGCTGTATATAAATGCTTATTCTCTTCTTTATAAAAATTTTTCTGTTCCTTTAAGATCCAGATCATTGACTACCTCAAAAAGAATTTGAGCTTTTCAAGGAGTGAGGAACCTTGAGAGAGAAATAGCTTCGAATTATGACAGGCAAGTCAACCTCCCAGCACTTCTTCTCAGACAGCCTAGGACGCTGTTGCCTAAGGTCTCTGGGAATAGCTGGACTTATCCCTCCTTTGAAACCACAGGCCCTGCTTTTAGTCTGCCCCACCTTTCACATCCATTACAAAGGTGAGCAATTCTTGTGAATAAGGGACCCTCCAACCCAACTATACTAACACTTAATATAACTGCAACCAACCAAGCAATTTACCCTGAATGAAGCAACAAGGCATCTTGATGAATAGATAGGAAGTAACTGGTAATTCAAACCACCACCACTACCTCCACCATCTTCTTTCTTCAGACAGAAGTGGAGATGATCCAAGAAATTTTACTTAAGATCCCTCCAAAAAACAAAATGTCTAGATCATCAACCAAGCATCTAGCCTCCTCCTCCACCAACCCTTCCTCAAGAAAGCAATTCTTGGTAAAAAAAAAAGGGGTGTGCCACCCTATTGCTATATATTTACTACTAACAGGCTTAAGTCCAAGAAAATGTAGCAGTGTTCCTAGGACCACTAACCCCATTTCTAGACCAATTACCCTATAGTCATCATCCAAGGGAGCTACCTTCAGGTAGACTGCCTCTTCTGGTACAGCCCTCATCATTGATTCACAATTGCTTTGAATTCTTCAGGCTCCAGGGAATTAAATTCTTGAAGTGAAAGTCCTTGGCACCATGAAATGGGTTGACATTAGAAACTTATTTTTTTTTGAATCAATGGAAATAACACTAAGAAAATGCATTACAATCTACTTTTCTGTACTTCCTGGGCTTTGCATCTGTCCTAGAGATAAAATGTTCCATATATGTTTTTTCCTGTATTAGAATATGAGCCACTTCAGTGGAAGGAGTGTCTTATTTTTCTGTTTGTATCCCCAGTACAATAGATAGACTTGACTCAGATTGGGACCTTGTTAGTTTCTATTTAGTGGTAGAATAAAATGGGAAACTCACAGGTCATTCAACAGTTACAAAAAGGTGGTTTCCTTAGCCATAGCATAAAAAGGATATTCAATAAGAATATTGTAGCACTTAGCTTCTGGTTGATATGGACTCCTTCACCCCTGTATGAAAATATATCAGGTCCAAAAGGCTAAGTTGGATGTGGAGCCAAGATGGCAGAGAAAAGTCAGGAAGTTGCTTGAGCTGTCCCCAGCTTTCCTCAGAAACAACTGTTAAATCAATCCTCTAAATAGATTCTGGAGTAACAGAACTAACAAAAAGATGGAGTGAAACAATTTTCCAGCTTACCATAATGTAGAAGGACTTCAGGAAAGGTTTGTCTCACATGGGTAAAAGAGGAGCGCAGCCCAGCACTGAGGGTATTTGGGCAAGCCAGCAGGAGACTCTTAGTCACAGCACAAATCAGCAACTGAGGCCCCTCTGTCTCAGGAGGCCAGTTGCACAGCAGGCCAACTGTGAGGCTTATAACTCCAGAACAGAAGGAAAACTGCCAGCTCTGGAACCCAAGGCACAACACACACTACCAGGCACCATGATCAAGCCACCAGCACTTAAGATCCTGGCTCAGAAAGTCATCGACCAGACCCCTGGCCCCCAGCACAAGAAGCTTGGGACACTGCCTCCAGTGCATCAAAAGCAGAGCTCAATTTTTAAAAGTCATGAACTAGACTAGAAAATAAGAAGAAAAAAAAATAGTCCTGACCATAAAAAGCTACTATAGTTAGAGAAAAGATCAAAACACAAACTCAGAAGAGGACAACAATGTCAAAATGCCTTCATGTGAAGCCTCAAAGGTGATTGTGAATTAGTCTCAAGCCCAAAAAGTCTCTGTGAAGAGCTAAAAGGGATGAAGAGAAGACTGAGGGAGGCAGTAGTCAGAAGCAAAACACTGGTGAGAAGGGGCAGGGTGAAAGAAGGGAAGAAAAAAAGTATAAAAAGGGGGTGAAAAGGGGTAGAGGGATATACAAAGTTAATAATCATAAGTACGAATGTGAATGGGATGAACTCTCCCATAAAGCAGAATTGTATAGCAGAGTGGATCAAAAACCAGAATCTTACAATTTGTTGTTACAAGAAACACATTTGAAGCAGAAAGACACACACAGAACAGGTAAAAGGCTGGAGCAGAATATATTATGATTTAGCTGAAGTAAAAATAGCAAAGGTAGCAATCCTGGTTTCAGACAAAGTAAAAGCAAAAATAGATCTAATTAAAAGAGATAAGGAAGGAAACTACATCTTGCTAAAAGGCACCATGGATAATGAAGCACTATCAACACTAAACATATATGTACTGACTGGTATAGTACCCAGGTTCTTAGAGAAGTGTAGTGAGTTACAGGAATAAATAGACAGCAAAACTATATAATTGGGTGACCTCAATCTCTCTATCTCAGAACTACATAAATCTAACCCCAGAATAAACAAGACAAAAGTTAAAGAGGTGAACAGAATTTCAGAAAATTTAGATACAATAGACCTCTGGAGAAAATCAAATGAGGAAAAAAGGAATATACCTTTTTTTTTTCCTCAGCGGTACATGGTACCTACCCAAAAACTGAGCATATATTAGGGCATACAAACCTCACAAACAAATGCAGAGAGGCAGAAAATATCCTTTTAAGATCGTGATGCAATAAAAATCACATGTAATAAAGGGCCATGGAAAGACAGATTAAAAATTAATTAGAAATGAAATAATCTACTCCTAAAGAATGAGTAGGTCAAACAACAAATCATAGAATCAATCACTAATTTCATCAAAGAAAATGACAATAATGTGACAATATACCAAAATTCATAGGATGCAGCCAAAACAGTACTTAGAGGAAATTTTATATCTCTAAATGCTTACATGAATAAAATAGAAAAAGTGCAGATCAATGAACTGGGCATGCACCTAAAAAGGCTAAAAAAGGGCACTTCTGGAGCCAAGATGGCAGAGTAAGAATTAAATCACTGTAACTCTCCCATATTCATCTCTAAATAGCCATAAAATAGAATCCCAAAACAAATCCTGGGACAGCAGAACCAGCAAAAAGATGGGTAAAACAATATATTAGCCCCCAAAACTTGGAAGATTAGGAAGAGAGGTCCATCTCACTCAGATAAAAGAGAATCACTTTCCAGGAGATGAAGCATCCCAGCAAAGCACCAACAAGCCCCACCTCAGTAAACCAGTGGGAGATCCTGAGCCAAAGTGTGGTGGAACTGGAAAACATCAACACAAGGACCCACCTGCCCGCTATATGCCTTAGCATAGCAATGGTAAACAGCAGACTCCAGCTCTGGAAACCACTATATGCTTCATTCAGCACAGCCCTGGGGAAATGCATAAGCACCTCAACAGGACTCAGCACACACCAGACACCACCACTAGGACCTTATCTCAGCTCCAGGCCTGCCCCCTATATCCTCCAGCAGCCCCAACCTCAACAGAGTACCAGAAAGGAATGATGCCCTGGAGGCCTTAAAGCAAAATCCATGTAACACCAAGTAAACAGCCACTGGAACAAGAAGCCTGAGATAGTTCCACTTCCACCCTGGGTGGAAAAAAAAAAGGATGAAAAACAACAACAAAAAACAGATCTGATCATAGGAAGTTAATATGGTGACAAGGAAGACCAAACTCAGAAGAGGACAATAATATCAAAATACCTATGGGCAAAACCCCAAAGGAAAAATGTAAAGTTGTCTCAAGCCCAGAAAGAACTCATGGAAGATATCAAAAAGGAGCATAAAAATCATATAAGAGAGGTAGAAGAAAAAATGAAAAAAAAATGCGAGCTATGTAAGAGAATTATGAAAAAAAAAAAGACTAAATATCTTTGGAAAGCTGCTTAAAATGTATAATTGCCTGCAAGGAAAAAGAGATACAAAAATCCATTGAAGAAAACAACTCCTTGAAGAGTATAATTGGTCAAATGGAAAAGGAAGCTATAAAACCTAACTGAGGAAAACAACTCTTTAAACATTAAAATTGGGCAAGTGGAAGCTAGTGATGCCATGAGGCATCATGAATCAATCAAATAAAGACAAAGAATGAAAAAAAAAATGGAAGAAATTGTAAAATATCTCATGGGAAAAGCAACTGATCTGGGAAACAGGTTCTAGGAGAGACAATATCAGAATATTGGGCCATCTGAAAGCCATAATCAAAAGAAGGGCCTGGAAAGACTCTTTCAAGGAATTATCAAGGGAAACTGCCTTGATTTCCTGGAACCACAGGGCAAAATAGGCATTGAAAAAATCCATGATCACCTCAGGAAAGTGATCCCTAACCCCCAAAAAACCTCTAAGGAACATTATGGCCAAATTTCAGAACTACCTGGTCAAAAAAATAATATTACAAGTGGTGAGAAACAAACAATTGAAATATTGGGGACCCACAATCGGGATTACACAGGACTTCATAGATACAACATTAAAGGACCAGAGGTCATATAACATGATATTCTGGAAGGCAAAAGAGCTAGGACTACAACTAAGAATCACTTACCTGGCAAAATTAATCATGCTGTATGAAGGGGAAAATGGTCATTCAGTGAAATAAAAGGATTTCAAGCTTTCATTAGAAGAAGACCAAAACTAAACCAAAAATTTGACCTCCAATATAAAGACCCAAAAGAAGCAGAAACAAAAAAAAAAAGGAGAAACTGTTTATAGCACTATACAGGAAAATGATGTAAAATATATGGACAGGTACAGTTATAAAGTGAATTTGAGGGAATAAAATTTAAAAAGTTAAGGAGTGAGAAAGGGGAGTATAATGAGTGTAGAGGGAAGGGAGAGGTAGAATAGGGCAAAGTATTTCACATGAAGAAATATGGAAGACCTATTACAGTAAAGGGGAAAATGGGAAGGTGGGTAACTAGCATTGCTTGAACCTTACTCTCATCAATATTGGCTCAAAGACAGAATCATATACATAATCAATTGAATATATAAATCTGTCTGGTCTGACATGGAAGTAGGAAGGGAAAAGATCAAGTAAAGGGCACAGTGAGGGTTGGGGACTGACAGAAGTCGGGGCAGATTGAAGGAGGTGGTAGCAGAAGCAAAACAGTGGTGAGGTTGGAAAGGGTGAAAGGAGAGAAAGGAGAGACAGGAGGAAGAATAGGATGGGGGGAAATACACAGGTAGTAATCACAACTGTAATGTCAATTGGATGAACTCTCCTATAAAACAGAATTGTATAACAGAGTGGATCAAAAAACAGAATCCTACAATAAATTTTCACAAGAAATAAACTTGAAGCAGAAAGACATGGAAAGCAAAGGTAGGTGGCTGGAGCAGAATCTATTGTGCTTCAGCTGAAGTAAAAAGAAAAGCAGGTATAACAATCCAGATCTGAGACAAAATAAAGCAAAAATAGACCTAACTAAAAGAGATAAGGAAGGAAAGTAATTCTTGATAAAAGGCACCATAGACAATGAAGCAATATCAATACTGACCAAATATGCAACAAGCAGTATGGCATCCAAATTCCTAAAGGGAAGTTAAGTTAGTTACAGAAATAAAATATACAGCAAAACTACTATTGAGGCAACCTAAACCATCCCTTCTGAGAACTGGATAAATCCATCCAAAAATAAACAAGAAGGAAACTAAGGAGGTAAATGGAATATTAGAAAAGTTAGAGAAGACAGACCTTTGGCATGATTCAGACATAAAGGTTGACACCATAAGCAAATTAGAAGATCATACTCTATCTGTCAGGTCAATGTGGAGGGAAAGAATTCATGACCAAACAAGAGATAGAATGTTACAAAATATAAAATCGATGGTTTAGGTTATATTAAACTAAACAGCTTTTGTATAAACAAAACCAATGCAACCAGGATTAGAAGGAAAGCAGAAAGATGGGAGATAATCTTTCTAACAAGTATCTCTGATAAAGGCCACATTTCTCAAATATGTAGAAAACTGAGTCAACTTTACAAGAATACAAGCCATTCTCCAGTTGAAAAATGGTCAAAGGATAAGAAAAAGCAGTTTTCAGATGAAGAAATCAAATCTATGTCCAGGCATATTAAAAAGCTTAAATCACTTTTGATTAGAAAAATTCAAATTAAAACAACTCTGAAGTACCACTTCACACCTATCAGATTGTGTAATATGACAGAAAATGGAAATGGTAAATGTTGGAGAAGATATGGGAAAATTGGGACACTAGTTCACTGTTGGTGGAATTTTGAATTGATCCAAGTATTCTAGAGAGAAATTTGGAAATATGAAGAAAGGGAAACCAATCTGTGCATACCCTTTGATCCAGAAATACCACTAATAGGTCTATGGCCCAAAGAAAACATAAAAATAAAAAATAGATAAAGGACTTACATGTGCAAAAATATTTATAGCAGGTCTTTCTTGGGTGGCAAAGAATTGAACATTGAGGGAATGCCAATCAATTGGGTAATGGCTGAACAAGTTGTGGTACATGAATGCAATGGAATATTATTGTGCAATAAAAAAAATGGATGAACAGGCAGATTTCAGAAAAAACCTGGAAAGACTTGTACAAACTGATGGAAGATGAAAAGAGCAGAACCAAGAAATATTTTTTTTTATTAATACATCATTTATTACATACTTATTATGTGGCAGGCACCAGGCTAAGTGCTGTGTGTGTGTGTGTGTGTGTGTGTGTGTGTGTGTGCATGCGCACGTGTGTGTGTATGTACATAAATGGTACAAACTATAAGAAAAGGATCCTAAAGTCTAGATGTCTATGGTCTTAAAAGTCACAGACACATAGAAGAAGCAGTATTGGCAGCAGTGGTGTTTGGAAGCTAAGATGGAGGAATAAGAAGTAATTCGCTCTTACCCTGCCTTATTAACCTCTGAAAGCCCAGAAAACATAATCCCAGGAAAAACCCTGGAACAGCTCAACCAGAAGAAAGATGGGGTGCAGCAGTCCAGTAGCCCAGGTGGCTTGAGAGATTAATGAGAAAGGCCCCTCTTGCCCTGGGGAAAGGGGAGCAGTACAGAATGGGAGGCATCCCAGCAAGCTAGGGGAAAGCCCCACCTCAACATGTCAGGTGGAGATCCTGAAACCCAGGTGGGGGAGCAGGCAAACACCAAAACTTGACCTCCAAGTGCCCCAGTGAGGGTGGGGGAACCAGTGGAAACCAGCTTGGAAAACCACCAGGTGCCTCGGAATTCTACAGCAACCAGTTCTCCCAGTGCCTTAGCAAAACTAAGGGAAGCAACACTGCAAGGGGCCCCAGGTGGAGAAACATCTGCAACATCCATCTGAAAGGAGCTGAAGAACATGAAGGAAGGAAAGGCCTGGGTAAGCAGGAAATCTTCAGAGCCACGCTACCCCTAGAGTTCCAATATTTCTGATTCCAGTCCAATTCCAGGTAAGCCGCCAGAACCCTACAGCCTCCAACTGCCAGCTTTGGAGCCCAGCACACAAAGCCAGTGACCAGGCCTTAGGCTCCCAACACAAGGAGCTTGGGTCAGTGTCATCTGCTCCCCAGCAAGAGAGCTCAATCTCTTTAAAGGCCAGGAAACAAGGAAACAGCATGAGCAAAAAGAAACATACCATAGATTCTTATTATGGGAAGAGTGAAGATCAAGACAGAAATTCTGAAGAGGATAACATTGCCAACAAACACACATCTGGAATCTCAAAAGGGAGTATGAACTGGTCTGAAGCCCAGAAAACCTTCTTAGAAGAGCTCAAGAAGGATTTTAAAAGTCAAATGAGAGAGGTAGAATAAAAAATGGGAAAAGAAATGAGAAGTATGCAAGAGAGAGTCAATAGCTTGGAAAAGGAAGGACAAAAATTAGCTGTAGAAAACAAGTCTTTAAAAAATCCAATTGACCAACTGGAAAAAAGTACATTGAAGAAAGTAAGTCCCTAAAAATACATTTGGCTAAATGGGGAAGGAGGTACAAAATCAAATAGAAGAAAACAATTTGTTAAAAATTAGAATTGGTCAAATGCAAGGTAATGACTTCATGATAGAGCAAAAATCAGTCAAACAAAAACAAAAGAATGAAAAAAATAGATGAAAATATAAAATACATCGTTGATAAAACAACTGACCTGGAAAATTGATCCAGAAGAGGCAATTTAAAAATTATTAGTCTACCTGAATATCACAATGAAAAAAAGAGCCTCAAAGGTGTCTTTCAGAAAATCAAGGAAAACTGCCCTGAGGCCCTAGAACCAGAGGGTAAAATAGCCATAGTAAGAATCCACGGATCATCTGCTGAAAGAGATCTCATATTGAAAATTCCAAGGAATATAGTAGCCAAATTCCAAAATTACCAGGTGAAAGAGAAAATACTGCAAGTAGCCAGAAAGAAACTATTTAAATATCATGGAACCACAGTCAGGATTGCACAGAACCTTGTAGCTTTGACATTAAAAGACTGTAGGGCATTGAATATGATACTCTGTAAGGCAAAGTAGCTTGGATTACAACCAAGGATCAACCACCCAGTGAAAATGAGCATGATCTTTCAGGACAGGAGATGGATATTCAACAAAAGAGGGGATTTCCATACCTTCCTGATAAAAAGACCAGAGCTCAATGGAAAATTTGATCTTCAAATACAAGACTCAAGAGAGACATAAAAAGTTAAATAGGACAAGAAGAAACTACATGTTATTAATGAGGGCAAACTGTTTACATCCCTACAAGGGAAGATGACACTTGTAACTCTTGAGAACTGTATTATTATTACACCATGTTAAAGCGGTATACATAAAGGGGTGGATATAGATTGACTTTGATGTAATGATAAAAAAAATCTAATCAAGTGGGTTAAATGGATCCAAGTAAGCAGATTAATCTGATTTAACTGAGAAAATGTACTGAGAGAAAAGGAAAGGAGGCAGACAAGGGTAAATTACATTACTGGAAAAGGCACAAAAATGTATTACAGCAGAGGAAAGAAGGGAGAGAGATGAGCATTCTTTGAAACTTACCCTCATCAGATTTGGCTCAAGAAGGGAATAACATAATCAGTTAGGTATAGAAATCTAACTTGCCCTACAGGCAGTAGGAGGGAAAAGGGGATAGAAAAAGGAGAAGGAATACAAGAGAGGGAAGAAGTAGTAAGGGTGAAGGGGAAGAAAAAGTAGGGGGCTAATAGAAGGGAGGTGGGACTGAGGGAGGCAGTGGTCAAAAGCAAAACACTAGTGAGGAGAAAAAAGAAAGGAGAAAGAAAAGCATAAACAGGGGGTAAAAAAGATGGAGACAAAGACACAGTTAGTGATCATAACTCTGAATGTGATATATGAATATAACAGAAAAGTGTTGTGCTATAAGAAATGATGAATAGGCAGAGTTCAGGAAAACCTGGAAGGACTTGTATGGTCTGATGCTGAGTGAAGTGAGCAGAACCAGGATAATGTTGTACACAGTAACAGCCATGTTGTGGAATGACTAATATTGATAGACTTAACCCTCATCAGCAATACAAGGATCTAAGACACCTCCAAAGGCCTCATGATGGAAAATGCTATCCACATCCAAAGAAAGAACTATGGAGTTTGAACGCAGATCTAAGCATGCTATTTGCTATTTTTTTTCTTCTCTTGTGTTTTGTTTCCTCTTTCTGGTGGTTCCTCCTTTTGGTTCTAATTCTTACTTAGAATGTCACTAATGTGAAAACATGTTTAATAGAAATGTATATGCATAGCCTATATCAGATTGCTCACCACCTTGAGGAAGGAGGTGGGGAGTCAGGGGAAGAAAAATTTAAAACTCAAAAGCTTATGGAAGTAATTGTTGATAAATCAAAATAAATTAATTAAAATTAATTTATTCAATAAAAAAGTAGTGTTTGAAAATTACTATCAGAATATTGAGAAATATTCATAAGTCCTAAGAAGCCAATCAAATTGATGGGCAGCCTAGAGGTATTTAATGGCTATCTATCTATCTATCTATCTATCTATCTATCTATCTATCTATCTAAAATATCTATACATACATGCATATACATGTATGTATATGTGTATATGTATATGTATATTATATATGTATGTATGATATATGTTATGTATTATAGACACATATGCACAGAGCAGCTTGGTGGTTCACTGGATAGAGTGCCAGGCCTGGAGACAGAAAGATTCATATTTGTGAATTTTAATAATGTCCCAAACACTCAACTGTGAGACGCCAGGCAAGTCACTCTATCCTGATCACCTCACTTTCTGTATCTGTAAAATGAAGTGGAGAAGGAAATGGTAAACCACTCCAATATCTTTGCCAAGAAAACCCCAAATGAGGTCAAGAAGAGTCAGACACTACTGAAAAATGACAGAAATAACAACAACATGTGTGTATATGGATGTATGTGTATTCCATCTTCTGGCATAATTTCAGTTGCCTAGAACTTCATTCTATAGTTGATTTAAAGTAAATCACCTGCGCAAGTACACTATGAGATGCCTCCTAAGGAGTCTTCCAATGATAATATTTTGTATTTTATGAGGGCATGATGGTGTCATAAGGGAGGCAGGAGTGCATTGAAGACTTCATCACTCAGCAGCCTTTACATGCTTCTCTTGAGTTTTGTATTTGAAAGTCAAATTTTCTATTCAGCTTTGGTCTTTTCATCAAGAAAGTCCTCTGTTTCAGTGAATGTATATTTTTTCCCCTGAAGGATTATACTCAGTTTTTTCTGGGTAAGCTTCTTTGACCTCTGGAGTATCATATTCCAAGTCCTTTGGTGCATTAATGTAGGAGCTGCTAAATCTTCTGTTATCCTGATTATGTTTTCACAATACTTGAATTGTTTCTTTCTGTCTGCTTGCAATATTTTCTCTTTGATCTGGGAACTCTGGAATTTGGCTATGGTATTCTTAGGAGTTTCCTTTGAAGAAGAGTTTTACTCTTACAGGATGTGATCAGTGGATTCTTTCCATTTCTATTTTACTCTCTGTTTCTAGACTGTCAGGGCAATTTTCCTTGATAATTTATTGAAAGATGAGGTCTAGGCTCTTTTTTGATCATGGGTTTCAGGTAATCCAATCATTTTTAAATTATCTCTTCTGTATCTATTATTCAGATCAGTTGTTTTGTCAAGGAGATATTGCAAATTGTTTTCTATTTTTTCATTCTTTTGGTTTTGTTTTATAGTTACTTGATTTCTCATAAAGTCATTAGCTTCCATTTGCTCTATTCTAATTTTTAAGGAAGTATTTTGTTCAGTGAGCTTTTAGACTTCCTTTTCCATTTGGCCAATTCTGTTTTCGAAGGCATTCTTCTGCTCATTGGCTTTTTGGAACTCTTTTGCCATTTGGATTAACCTATTTTTAAGGTGTTGTTTTCTTCAGTATTTTTTGGATTTCCTTTATCAAACTGTTGACTTCTTTTTCATGATTTTCTTACATCACTCATTTCTTTTTCCACCTTTTCCTCTACTTCTCTTACTTGCTTCTCAAAATCCCTGTGGAGCTTTTCCATGGCCTGGGACTGATTCATATTTTTCTTGGAGTCTTTGGATGTAAGAGCTTTGACTTTGTTGTCTTCTCTGGTTCTTTGTTTTGATTTTCTTTGTCACCAAAGAAAAATTCTATGGTCTGACTTTTTTGTGCAGTTTGCTCATGATCCCAGCCAATTACTTGAGTTATAAACTTTTTGTTAGGGTAGGGGTTTGCTTCCAGTGTGGAGAATGTAGTGTCCCAAGCTGTGGGGGTTTTGCAGCTGTGTTCAGAGATACTTGTAGGGACTTATAAATTTTCAGTTGTTCCAAGGTGGTATGATCAAAGGTCAGGTGTTTACTTTTTTCCTGGCCTATGCTCTGGTCTATGAGTGACCACAAGCAGTCTTTTCTGCTTTGGAACTGTGAGGAGGATTCACACTGAATTACTTTTTTCTCCCTGCCTGGCACAATAGACCTTTCCCATGAACCATCCAGGTTGTCTTGGGTTGGAAATTTATTTCACTCTGCTGCTCTAGAATGTGTTTAGAGCCATTTTCATAGGTATTTGGAAGGGTTTGGGGAAGAGCTCAAGCAAGTCACTGCTTTTACTCTGCCATCTTGGCTCTGCCCCTACCAGGAAAATATTGTACAAAGTATCAGAAACACTGTGTGATTTTCAAGTATTAATGACTCAGTTCTTCTCAGCAACACTATTATCCAAGAGAAGTACAAAGTACTCACAAAGGAAAATACTATCCATATCCAGATAAAGAACTAATGGCTGAATACAGATTGAATCATATTTTTTTCACTTACTGTGTTCTTTCTCATTTCTTTTTTTTTAATCTATTTCTTCTTTCACAAGTGTATATGATAGCATATACGTAAAGTATATCAAACTCCCTACCATTTTCAGAAAAAGGGAGGGGAGGGAGAGAGGCAGAAAAATTTGGAACTCAAAATCTTGTAAAAATGAATGCTAACAGTTTTCTTGACATGTAACTGGGGGAAAATAAAATACTATTAAAAATTTTGGAAATTCAAAAAAGAGAACAAATCAAAAATCCTCAATTAAATGTCAAATTAGAAATTGTGAAAATCAAAGGAGAGATTAATGAAATTTAAAGTGAGAAAATCATTAAACTAATAAAGAGAACTAAATACAGATTTTATGAAAAAAATTAAAATACAAAAGTCTTTGGTTAATTTGATAAAAAAAAAAAGAAAAAAACAAATTACCAGTATTAAAACAATAAGTTTAAATTCACCACCAATGAAAAGGAAATTAAAGCAATAATTAGGAGGTATTTTGCCCACCTGTTTGCCAATAAATCTGAAAATCTAAGTAAAATGGATGAATATTATATATATATGTATATATATATGTGTGTGTGTGTATGCATATATATACATATGTACATATATATATATACACACACACATACACACACACACACACACATGTATATATTGACCAGATTAACAGAAGAGGAAATAAAAACCTTAAATAATTCCATTTTACAAAAGAAAAGCAAATTAAAGAAATTTGAACAAGCCATCAATGAATCCCCTAAGGAAAAAAAAAATTCCTGGGCCAGGTGAATTTACAATTGAATTCTGTTAAACATTTAAAGAACAATTAATTCCAATATTGTATAAACTATTTAAAAAGATGGTGAAGGAGGAGTCCTACCAAATTCCTTTTATTATGCAAATACGGTGCTGATACCTATAAAGAATAATATAGGCCAATTTCTCTAATGAATATTTAAGCAAGCATTTAAAATAAAATGTTAGCAAAGATTACAGCAATATGCCATGATGATAATACACTATGACCAGGTGGGATTTCTACCAGGAATGCAGGGCTAGTTCAATATTAGGAAAGCTATCAACATAATTGAACATATGAATAACAAAACAAACAGGAATTATATGATTATCTCAATGGATGCAGATAAAGCTTTTGACAAAATACAGGATCCACTCCTATTGAAAACACTAGAGAGCATAGGAATAAAGAGACTTTTCCTTAAAATGATAAACAGTATCTATCTAAAACCATTAGCAAGCATTATCTGAGAATATTATGGGGATAACATAGAAGCTTTTCCACTGAGATCTGGGGTAAAACAAGGATGGTTGTTATCACAACTATTACTCAATATTGTACTAGAAATGTTGACTTTAGCAATAAGAGAAGAAAAAGAAATTGAAGGAACTGGAATAGGCAATGAGGAAATAAAACTATTCCCCTTTGCAAGTGATATGATGGTATACTTAGAGAATCAATTTTTAAAAACTACTTAAAATAATTAACAACTTTAGGAAAGTGACGGGATATAAAATAAATCCACACAAATCATAAGCATTTCCACATAATACCAAGAAACCCCAGCAGCAAGATATTGAAAGTGAAATTCCATTTTACATAGTTGGTGACAATATAAAATATTTGGAAATTGACCTGCCCAGAGAAAGTCAGGAACTATATGAACACAATTACAAAACGCTTTTCACACAAATAAAATCAGATCTAAACTTTTGGAAAAATATGAATTTCTCATGGGTAAACTGAGCTAATATAATAAAAATGACCCTTCTACCTAAATTAACCTTTTCTTCTTTTTTAAGCTTTTATTTGGTATTTTATTTTCCCCAGTTATATGTTAAAAATAATTTTTAATGTTTGTTTTTAGAACTTTAGTTCCAAATTCTCTCCTTTCCTTCCTCCTCACCCAGCCCTCCCCATTGAGAAGGCAAACAATTCCATATAGGTTATACGTGAGTAGTCATGCAAAACATATTCAAAATAGTAATTTTTTGAAAGAAAACAAAAACAAGAAAAAATACAGGGAAAATAAATAAAGTTTTAAAAAAATGCTTCAATATGTATTCAGTCACCATAAGTTCTTTTTCTGGGGATGGATAGTATTTTTCATCATAAGTCCTTCAGAGTTGTCTTAGATCATTGCATTGTTGAAAATGGATAAGTCATTTGCAGCTGATCATCTTACATTATTACTGTTACTTTGTATACAGTACATTTCACTTTGTATCAGCTTTTCTAAGTCTTCCCAGGTTTTTTTTCTGAGAGCATCCTGCTCATCACTTCTTATAGAACAATAGTATTCCATCAAAATCACATATCACAATTTGTTCAGCCATTCCATAATTGATTGGTATCCCCTAAAAATCTCATTCTTTACCCGCAGAAATTATCTACTATAAATAACTTGTTCATATAGGTCCTTTTCATTTTTTTAAAATATTTTTTGGGATACAGACCTTGTAGTTGCATTGCTAGATCAATGGGTTTAAACGGTTTTTATAGCCCATTAGTCATAGTTCCCAATTGCTCTACAGAATGGTTCAATCAATTCATGACTCCACCAATAATGCATTAAAGATTTATTTTCCCAAGTCCCCTCCAACATTTGTTATTTGCCTTTTCTGTCCTATTAGCCAATCTAATAGATATGAGGTAGTGCCTCAGAATTGTTTTAATTTCTCTAATCAATAGTGAGTTAGAGTATTTTTTCATATGGCTATATGTAACTTTGATTGCTTCATCTGAAAACTGGTCATATCTTTTGATCATTTATCAGTTGGAAAATGGCTCTTATTTTTATAAGTTTGTGTCAGTTCTCTATATGTTTGAGAAGTGAGGCTTTTATCAAAGAAATTTCTTCAAAATTTTTTCACAGTTACTGTTGTTAACTGTATTTCTCTCCATTGTATGCCCCCCAATTTATTTATTCTCACTCTCCTTTCACCCTGTCCCTCTTCAAACGTGTTTTGCTTCTGACTACCACCTCCTCAAATCAGCCCTTCCTTCTATCAACACTTCCTTCTCTTATCCCCTTCCCCTCCTACTTTTCTGTAAGTTAAGTAAGATAGATTTCCATTCCCAAATGAGTGTGTATGTTATTTCCTCTTTGAGGGAGTTCTGATGAGAGTAGGGTTCATTCACTGTCCCTCACCTCTCCTCTCTTTGCCTCCACAGCAAAAGCTTTTTTCTTGACTTTTTTATGTGAGATAATTCACCCCATTCTACCTCTCCATTTCACTTTCTCCCAGTACGTTCCTCTCTCACCCCTTAATTTTACTTTTTTTAGATATCATCCCTTTATATTCAACTCACACCTGTGCTCTCTGTCTATACATGCTCCTTCTAACTACCCTAATAATGAGAAAGGTCTTATGAGTTACAAATATCATTTTCCCATGTAGGAATGTAAAGGGTTTAACCTTATTTATTCCCTTATGATTTTCGTTTGCTGTTTACCTTTTTATGTTTCTCTTGAATCTTGTATTTCAAAGTCAGATTTTTTTTTTTATTCAGCTCTGGTCTTTTCATTAAAAATGATTGAAGGTCTTCTATCCCTTGAAATGTGCATTTTTTTTTCCCACTGAAGGATTGTACTCAGTTTTGTAGGTAGTATTCCTTGTCACAATAGTAAACTTCTATAGTCAGATGTGGTTTTTTTTTCATTGTTTGCTCATTTTCTGAGCTTATTAGTTGACTTTCAAATCTCTCTTACAATAGGGCTCTGTTTCCAGGGTAGAGGCTGCACTGTTCCAAGTTTCGGGAAGTTTGTGTAGCTGTTTTCAGAGATACTTCTAGTGACCTGTAAGTTTTCAGGCCTTCTAAGTTGGTTTGACATATGGAGAGGTGTTTATTACTCTCCTGGCCTGTGCTCTAGTCTGTGAAAGATCACAAGCACTCTTTTCTGCCCTGTAACTATGAGGAGGGTTCTCCCTCCCCTGAGGCTGAAAGCTCTGCTATGCTAGTGCTCCTTCTTACCCTGGGAATGCCACCCAGGACCTGGATGTGAGTATGGGCAAAGCAACAGAGTCATGCCTCAGTGCTAGCAAAAAGACCCCTGTAATCTCTTGACCAGTTGTTTGACCCTCTTACCTTCTATGGGCTTAGACCTACAGAAGCAGCTGCAGATGCTGCTGCTGTTTCAGTCACTCCCAATGCCTGTTCCTAGTTTGCTTGGGCCAAGGCTATATTGACACAGCCTGCACTACATTATGCTCCACTCTCACCCAGATGCAAAGAACCTTTTCTTCTGGCCTTCTAAGTTGTCTCTGGTGTCTGTAGGCTGACAAGTATGGAATCCACCACTGCTGAGCATTATTTAGTTGCCCCAAGTCCTACTCCAGCTTTGTTGGTGTTAGGACTGCCCTGGCACAGCCTGCACTGAACTGAGCTCCTCTCTCAGCCTGGTGCAACACACCTTTCCTGCTGACCTTTCAAGTTTTCTTGGTCAGGAAATTGGTTTTGCTCCATCTTTTTGTGCATTTGGCTGCTTTAGAATTTGTTTAGAGTCATTTTAAAGGTATTTGAAATGGTTTAGGGGAGAGCTCAGAACGCCCCTGCCTTTACTTTTCCATCCTGGCTCTGTCTCCTAAATTAATTTTCTCATTCAGTACTATACCAATCAAACTACCAAAAAAATATTTTATGGAGCTAGAAAAAAAAACAAAAACAAAAAAAGACATTCATCTTGAAGAACAAAAGGTCAAGAATATCAAATGAATTAATGGGGAAAAATGCAAAGGAAGGTGGCCTAGCTGCACCAGATCTAAAATTATATTAAAAAGTGACAATAATAAGAACTACTAAGAAATAGAGTGGTGGTTCAGTGGAACAGATTAGGTACATAAGATACAATACCAAATGGCTGCAGTAATCTACTGTTTGATAAACCTAAAAGCTTCAGATTCTAGGATAAAAACTTACTATTTGACAAAAGCTGCTAGGAAAACAGGAAAATAATATGGAAGAAACTAGGCATAGACCAACATCTCACACTGTATACCAAGATAAGGTTAAAATGGGGACATTATTTACTCATAAATTGTGATACCACAATAAAATTGGGAAAGCAAGGAATAGTTTACCTGTCATATTTATGGAGAAAGGAAGAATTTATAACTAAACAAAAGAGAGAGATAGCATTATAAAATGCAAAATGGATAAATTTGATTACATTAAATGAAAAAAGTTGCACAAATAAAACCAATGCAACCAAGATTAGAAGGGAAGCAGAAAGCTGGGAAAAAAAAATTTACAGCCAATGTTTTTGATAAAGTCTTCATTTCCCAAATATATAGAGAACTGAGTCAAATTTAAATAATACAAGCCATTCTCTAACTGATAAATGTTCAAAATATGTGAACAGGCAGTTTTCAGATGAATAAATCAAAGCTATATATAGTCATATTAAAAATGCTCTAAATAACTATTGATCAGACAAATGAAAATCAAAACAACTCTGAAGTACCACCTTCCATCAATCAGATTGGCTAATATGACAGAAAAGGAAAATTATAAATGTTGGAGAATATGTGGGAAAATTTGAACACTAATGCATTTTGGTGGAGTACTGAATTGATCTAAACATTCCAGAGATCAATTTGGAATTATGCCCAAAGGTCTATGAAACTGTACATATCCTTTGATCCAGCAATACCACTACTAGGTCTGTATCCCAAGGAGATTATAAAAAAAGGAAAACTGACCTACATGTACAAAAATATTTATAGCAGATCTTTTTTTCTTGTTTTTGTGGAAAATAATTGGAAATTTAGGGAATGCCCATCAATTTGGGAATGGCTGAACAAGTTGTGACATATGAATCTAATGAAATACTATTGTACTATAATAATTGATAAGCAAGGGGATTTAAAGGGAAAAAAACTAGGAAGACTTACTTGAATTGATGCTGAGTGAAGTGAGCAGAACCAGGAGATCATTGCACACAGTAATAGGAACATTGCATGATGATCAACTGTGATACCCCTGGTAGAAAGACCCAAGATCTGACTCTCTGCAAAGTGAATTTATTGAAGGAAAAGAAAGTTTTGCTTTTCTCTAACTATACTAAGTTATAGATATTTCATCAACCTTTATGATTTCAAATAATTTCATTCATTACAACTTCAAAAAAAAATGGCTGTCATCTTGTTACATCTACCAAGACTTAAGGGCAGCAATTTTACTTGAGTGCACCTTTTATGACCTTAGGTAATCATGAAAATATGTCCAGAAGCTACCAGAAAATTACAGCAAAGGAGGTATATCTTGAATTTTAGCCTCCTGGGCCAGTCAAGTCCTGAGAACAGCTTTATTGCCTTTTGTGGGAAAAAAAAAAAGTAGACTATCCCATATTGTAGGAGGAGAAGATGAACCCTGGCAAAAAGGATTATTTCATCCCACCCCTTGGTATCAAGGTCCTAAGGATCATCTAGAAGATATCCCACCATTTAAATGAGTTCAGTGACTTAACTAATGATGACCTTCATCACCAGTTGTTCAAACAAACAATCCTTTTAATAAAATAATTCCAATACCCTCAGGTAGAAGCAATTCTCAAGGAAGTTTAAAAGCAGCCTAGAGAAAATGTTTAAAATCTACAAGAAATTTTCCCAAATTCTCAGAAGTATACTGCCATACTCTCAAAAAAAATTTTTATAGCGCACTTATCAAAAGGGACCATAGCTCATTCCTAAATTAATCTACCTTGGCAAAGTTAATCTTAATTGACCAAGCACACACACAAAAAATAATTTCTTTGTTACAACTGTCCTGGCTGGTCTTGTAGGAGTATGAGAAAGTTAACTTATCTTTTCTGAATTCGACCAATAAATTGATCATAATAACCAAAATTTAGCATAGTGATTTGCCTATAGTAAGCATTGAATAAATCACATTTTTCTTTCATTCATTTGTTTCACTCAGCCCTCTCAAATGAAACTCATCAAATGACAGAATCTCAGAATTATAGGGGACCTGAAGCCATACAGGGAAAAAAAAAAAACTCATAGCAAAATTAGAATCCCTTCTTCAAAATATACAAGTAGTCACCCACTCTTTGATTTATGACCTACAATGATCAGGAAACCAGTATCTCTCAGGGCAATGCATTTTACCAAGAAAGAGATCTACTTGCTGTTGTTTTTCTCTTACATCAAGCCTAAACCTTCTCTAACTCCTAACCCTACTAATTCTACTAATTCTACTCTTTGGGCACAGGTAAGACATGTTAATCCCTCTACACCATGACAATTCTTCAAGTAATTGCAGAAAATTATCATGTACTCCCTATATTATTATCTCTCCAAGGTAAATGTCTACACATTACTTAGTAACTACCTACATGGTATTATTGCTAGTCCTATCACCATCATAGCTGCCTTCCATTGGTGCTCTCCCTTTTAAAGACAGATCAAAAATAATTTGTCAAGTTATTAAATAGAGGTGGTTATGGAAAGGAACAAGTCAGGGATGGATGTAAGGGGTAATCCCTGAGTATTGAGAAGGTAGGACCATCAACAGAAACAAAGAATTGAGGAAAAGAGAAAGATAAAGGTTCAGTTAAATTCAAGGTGCTGGCAGGATTTGCAAATAGTTATGTCTAGCAGGAAGCTGATGATGAACTATTGGAATTCAAGAGAGAAATTATGACTGCATATGCAAGTTTAAGACTCATTTATTTAGATGTGATAACTGAACCAGTAGAAATAGATAAGATCCCTGCAAGGATGACTGGAGACAGGGGGTAAAGTGGGCTTAGGAGAGTATTTTGAGATACTCATTGGAGGAGGAGGATGAAGAAGCAGAGGAAATTTTAAAAAGACTTAGCCATTCTTATTTGTGTACCTATAATATTCCTCTCTATTACATTATGAACTGATTATAACTATATTTCATATTTCTATGTATACAAATATATGTGTATGTCTATATACATATACATGCATACATGTGTATGTATGTATGTATCCGTGTGTGTGTGTGTGTGTGTGTGTGTGTGTGTGTGTGTATCCCCAGCTCCAAGTATTACTCTTTAAGTAATGGGAGGGTGGGGCAGAAAGGCTGAATCTAGAAAACATGTCAGGAAGGAAACTTGTAATGACAGTAAATAGCTCAGAGACCTGTTTCAGTAGATTAAGAATCAACTAACTCAGTATTAATTATCCATCATGGGTTTTATCACAAATGAATTTATCAAGATGTTTTGGGTGCTATTTACATTTTTGGCCATATCACCTCTTGGATGCCTTCCATGTCATTGACTTCAAGAGGTTGCTTAAAGGGATTGAATTCAGTCCAGGGAAAACTAAAAAAAAATACTTAATTAAAAGGCCATTCTCAGTGTTAATTTCTATTCTCATAAGCTTCTCTAGAACTTGTTTCATCCCTGCAATCATTTTCCTTTTTTTCTGTCAGTGTAGTAAAAAACATTGAACTTGGAGTCAGAAGACCTGAATTTGAACCCTGATTCTATGCCTCTGAGCCTTAGTTTCCCTATGTGTCAAATAAAAATAAGAAAGTTTATATTATTTACCTCACAGGGTGGTTTTGAGATACAAATGAGATCTTGTAGATAAAACACTATGTTAATATGAAAGATTCTTATTACTGGAAAGCAATCTGAACATCTTTGAAATCAGAGCTCAGTTATGTTATTTTCATTAGCTCTCTGATTCTGGTATTTTGCTATTGAGAATATGAGCTATAAAACTCCACCCTAACCCCCGACGAGGCCAGGTTATCTCATCAGCTGACAATTATATTTTATGGAAGTTGATTGACTTTTAACATCTTTAGAGAGCTTAGTATATTCTAACTGGTTTGTAAAATAATTTCTAGGACTCCCAAAAGTGATTTATGTAATATCTCATCCCTGGCTTCCATTCTTGGGGAGTCTTTGAACTGGATTGAATTACCAATAAATGCCAATATAAGCAATAAAATGTTATGATGTCAGAATACAACAGGACATAGATCACTGTGGATGGCAGGTATATTCCTATATTTCAATTTTTCTCCTTTATACTTTACTTCTCATGCCTTGAAGATAAGGGTCAGAAGGATTAATCAGATCCACTAGTCTCTCTCACCCCCAAACAGCACATCACCTTAGTGGGTTTTAACATATCATAAAATGGAATGGATTGTGGATAAAAGGGGTTAATTGACAATTGCAAGAGCAAGAGTCAATAGAAAGAGAGTGAGGGTCATTAGAGCTAGATTGGCAGCCTAGTAATCCACAAATCGTAGTTGAGGCAAACTGATGCCAAATATGAGGAAGGAGGTCAACAAAAGCAAATACCAAGACAGGAAAGAGGTCTCAGGATTTGATTAGAACAGCAAACAGTGCAAACAAAACTACCAGAAAGAACCAAGAGAGAAGCCGATGGTCAGAAATACTCTAGGTCAGTTAAGGCCCTCCCCCCAAAAAAAACTTAAGGAAAGTTGCTATACAACAGTTTATCTGCTTCTCTGTGATTTCTTTAAATAAAAGAGCTGTGTAATGCCACCCATTTCTCTTTTTTCATTTAAAATAAAATGTCCATAGGCATCTGAAGACCAGCTAGGATCTACAAACTTAACAAATTGAACATACTGTCCAGCCTATGAGTCTAAATGTCCCTTAAGGACTTATCATTTGTATGCAAATGATCCCTCAGACTGAATAATACTCCTTAGTTTCTCTGCTGGATTAAAGTCCTGAATCTCCAGCTGTCTGCTATCCATATGCCTTTACATATTCCATCTCAAATTCAACATGTCCAAACTTAAAATCATCCTCTTTCCTCTGGAACCCCCCCCCCCCCCAGTTCTTCATTTCTCTTAATGGCATGTCTATTCTTTCAGATACTCAAGATATATATATATATATATATATATATATATATATATATATATATATACACATATACATAGTATATATAGTATACGTATGTATGTATATATATATACACATACATACATAGTATATATAGTATATGTATGTATGTGTATATATATACACACATATACTATATATATATATATATATACACACACATGCATATACACATACACAAAGCCATAAACCTATATGTGTATATATGTATATATGTTTGTGTGTGTGCATATGCATATGTACATGTATAAGTGTATATGTATATATGCAAGTATATATACATGCATGTGTATATATGTGTATACACGTGTATACATACATGTATGTGTATGCATATATGCATACACATACATACATGTATGTGTATGCATATATGCATACACTTATATATGAATATATGCATATGTGTATATATATATGCATATGCAGATACATATACATATACATATATATTTAAATATTTGAAGCAAAGTCTCTTGAACTGGGTTTCAGGATCTCCTCCCGGTATGTGGAGGTGGGACTTTCTGCTAGCTTGCTGGGTTGCCTCCTGTTCTG